>NC_089017.1:77418158-77718158 GCF_963932015.1 Anas acuta | reverse complement strand
ATAACCCTAAAGCACTGAGGGCAATAACCAGTCACATTCATAAGAAAGCTATAGATACCAGATTCTGTTTAAAATATTTACTTGGGTAAAACTGGGAAACTTCTGCAGTGGGACACATTAGAAGTATTAAGAGCACAGCAAAGACTCAAACACTGATAAGCCACCCTGGCTTGGCACTTCTAAATAAAATGCCTGAAACAGCAGAAACCTGTCCCTTCTGTCTCCTTAACTCAGACTGTCAGGAGCACTTTGACTTTTGCCAGGGTTTCATGGCTTCTTCTCTATTCCTGCCCCAACATTGTGGTCTTCACTTGCACATGACCTGAGACTCTTCTATTTGGACCAGTGTGTAAACCTCATCCCCTAGGCAGAAAGCCTGAGGAGGCCCACTGACTTTGCTCTAGAGGTAAAATTCCTCCATGCTTGACTTCAAGACCAGGCAAGTTCCTCCAGCTCAGTTTGTTTCCCCATCCTTGGGCAGGAAAAGTATTTAATTCACAAGGAGTGTTCCTTTTTCTGGCATGCCAATAGATCTATCCCTCATTGTAACTGCCATTCCCAATCTGACTGTGTTGTGTCAACATGTCAGTGCCTCAAGTACAGTGTTAACTTGTTTGAGATGTCAACTCGGTTAACTTGATTCCCAAATTTCCATACACCGACCTCTGTTTTGTAAAAACGGAAAAACAAACCAAAACAGCAACAACATAAACATGTTAATGCACATGGACTCAGATCCTCACAACCACTCTGGCTGAGCGATTCTTGTCACCCCTACTTGAGCTAGGGCAGCATTGCAGCTTTGACACACATTTGAGTGAAATAGGAACTGACAGTGTCAAGGTGTTTTAAGTGCTTGGTTACAAAAGATTCATGCAATTATCTTTTGTCGGAATTCATTTTGTCAGACCTGCACTGTGCTAATATCTTTAGAAACTCTAAAGATGGAAAACTGAGAAAAAATGCCAGTTAGGGCAGTCTGATGTCACAGCAGCATTTTTCTGGGTAGGAGAAAATACAGCCAGAGAAATAAGCATTCCCAAGAACAAGTACAGGCTTGGGAAATTTGCCATTGGAGCTATTGGTTGTGAGTACTACCACCATTGATCAATAATTAACTTATCAGCTACCTACAGCTTTCTTGATAGGTTACTGGGTGAAACTTTTCCAGATGGAAACTGTAACTGTAACTAGAGAAGAGCATTTCTGCTAATTGTAGGAACACTTACTTCCTAACTACATCTTGGAGGGGCTCTCTGGTTCCACCCAACAAGGCGTTCACTGGGATGTTGCTGCTGGAACAAATCTAGGGCCAGTCTCCCTCAGAATCTCTTTAAATCTTTCTATGAGCATATTCTATTATAAACTACCTTTCATATGTGTTCAGAGACTTTGTCAGAGATGTCTTCTCTAATTCTGGAGGACACTGTGTTTTAATACCTCTGAATAACTTGAGAGATTAAAGTTTCACAAACTGCTTAACGTAGTTGGTTGTTTTTTTTGTAAATATTTTTTTTTTAAATAAATTATATTTCATATACATTGATGCTTAATAAATTCGAATTTGTGTCATTTTTCATGCCCCTTTTAGTATTTCAAAATTATTTCAGCAGTTTTCAGTTAATTTATAATAAGTAGGGTACAAAAAGTTAAATTCTTGTTATATCACCAAAATTATTTATTTGTTTAGCTGATCCTAACCAAAAAAAAAAAAAAAAAAAAAAAAGCCTTATTTTTCAGTCTGGCAATAGAATTTTCACTTTTTCAAAAAGCAACAGTCCCTTATCATTTATCTCTTGAATATGAATATACCATGCTGTTGTGTTTCCTCAGGAAGGCAAGGGAAAGACAGAAATTATTGCTTGCTAACAGTAAGCACCTTTGTAGTCATGGATAGCTTGGTGCTCTCTCTCATCCCCCACACAGTCAGTAAGGTTTTGACGTTGCCTTTGTGGAAGCATCATTGAGCTCTGTCAGAATGAACACACTGACATCTGTTGACTGGCTGTAGTTTAGAGAGCACACATTTTTTCCAGCCAGCTAACAGAGCTCTTCATTTAGCTTAAACAACTAAGGCATGGGAATTGAAACACAAAAGATCACAGCTCTTATTTGTCATCAGGAAGTGCCTTATTAGGGAACATGCATATCTTTCTGGTGCTCAGGTTGTGCTCACAAAGCCTATTAAAAGGACATTAATGAGCTACTTGTAACTTGGAAAGATCTCTTGCCTGTGAATATTTATGGTTACATCTTACTGGCAAAAAAATTATTTCAGAATTGCTCAATTAGATTATAGTCTTACTGTGCAAGGCTTTGAAAAACACTTCAAAACACCTTCTTTTCAAAACATTTGCAGAATTGGAGATTTCGTTGACTCTCCCAATCCTCTGACAGTCCCAAAGTCTGTGACAGAAGAAAACATTCAAATCTACCTCCCATAAAATCAGCGGCAGTTTCCAAAACCAAGAACTATAAAATTTCTCATAATTCAGCTTCATTCAGAAGCAGAGAAACTGAAGTTAAGTGCCAGCTTGAGAAGCAGCTCCAAGACTGCATTATTTTGGTGCTTTCCTGGAAATGTTATTTTTCCAGTCCTTTGAAGTGAGGAACCCACTGGCCAAAGTGGGACATTTGAAACTTAAGGGAGATAAACTGGTCTGTGAGAAAGAGACATGGCAGAAAGCCAACATCTTCTGTCCTTTGAGTATCAGAGCAGAGTCATAGAATAAAATAATGGCATCCTTCAGCTGTTTTCTTTGAGCTCAGCACCCAGACTGATAACTGCAGATGGGTCCCACCTGTCTCTAAGGGGAAAATGGATACTAGCCCAGGAGCTGGCAGGGCTCATTGGGAGGGCTTTAGACTAGGTAAGAAGGGGGACGGGGATGAAGTAGGGCTCGTTAGAGATGTGCCAGGGGAACAATGTCAGGGTTGAGGGAGAATGCAATGGTCCAACTGAACTGCATCTACACTAATGCACGCAGCATGGGCAACAAACAGGAGGAGCTGGAAGCCATCGTGCAGCAGGCAGGCTACGACTTGGTTGCCATCACGGAAACGTGGTGGGACCACTCTCATGACTGGAGTGCTGCAATGTCTGGCTATAGGCTCTTCAGAAGGGACAGGCAGCATGGAAAGGGTGGTGCTGTGGCTCTCTATATCAGAGAGAGTTTTGATGTCATGGAACTTGAGGCTGGGAATGCTAAGGTTGAGTCCCTTTGGGTTAGGATCAGTGGGAAGGCCAACAAGGCAAGCATCCTGGTGGGGGTCTGTTATAGACTGCTGAACCAGGATGAGGAAACCGATGAGGAGTTCTACAGGCAGCTGACAGAAGTTGCGAAATCTTCAGCGCTTGTACTCGTGGGGGACTTCAACTTCCCTGACATATCCTGGAAGCACAACACAGCCCAGAGAAAGCAGTCTAGGAGGTTCTGGAGAGTGTGGAAGAGAGCTTCCTGATGCAGCTGGTTAGTGAACCTACCAGGGGTGGTGCCCTACTAGACCTTCTCTTCACAAACAGAGAAGGACTGGTGGAGGATGTGGTGGTTGGAAACTGTCTTGGGCAGAGTGACCATGAAATGGTAGAGTTCTCCATTCTTGGAGAAGCCAGGAAGGGGACCAGTAAAACCACTGTATTGGACTTCCGGAAGGCCAACTCTGAACTGTTCAGGACACTGGTTGGCAGAATCCCTTGGGAGGTGGTTCTGAAGGGCAGAGGAGTCCAGGAAGGCTGGGCGCTCTTCAAGAGGCAAATCCTAATGGCGCAGGAGTGGTCTGTCCCCACGTGCCCAAAGATGAGCCGGCGTGGAAGAAGACTGGCCTGGTTGAACAGAGAACTGTGGCTTGAGCCTAGGAGAAAAAAGAGGGTTTATAATCTTTGGAAAAGAGGGCAGGCCAGTCAGGAGGACTATAAGGATGTTGCGAGGCAGTGCAGGGACAAAATTAGGAAGGCCAAAGCTCATCTGGAGCTCAATCTGGCTACTGCCGTTAAAGATAACAAAAAATGTTTTTACAAATACATCAATGCAAAACGAGGACTAAGAAGAATCTTCATCCTTTACTGGATGCGGGGGGGGGGGAAACTTAGTTACAAAAGATGAGGAAAAGGCAGAGGTGTTTAATGCCTTCTTTGCCTCAGTCTTTAGTGGCAAAACCAGTTGTTCTCTTGATACTCAGTATCGTGAACTGGTGGAAGGGGATGGGGAGCAGAATGTGGCCCTCACTAACCATGAGGAAATGGTTGATGACCTGCTATGGCACTTGGATGTACGCAAGTTGATGGGGCCAGATGGGATCCACCTGAGGGGACTGAGAGAACTGGCAGAGGAGCTGGCCAAGCCCCTATCCATCATTTATCAGCAGTCCTGGCTATCGGGGGAGGTCCCAGTTGACTGGCAGCTAGAAAACATGATGCCCATCTACAAGAAGGGCTGGAGGGCAGACCCAGGAAACTATAGGCCTGTCAGTTTGACGTCAGTGCCAGGGAAATTCATGGAGCAGATTATCTTGAATGTCATCACACGGCACTTGCAGGGCAACCAGGTGATCAGGCCCAGTCAGCATGGGTTTATGAAAGGCAGGTCCTGCTTGATGAACCTGATCTCCTTTTATGACAACGTGAAAAGCTTAGTGGCTGTAGATGTGGTCTACCTTGACTTCAGCAAGGCTTTTGACACTGTTTCCCACAGCATTCTCCTCAAGAAACTGGCTGCTCATGACTTGGACTGGTGTACGTTTCGTTGGGTTAAAAATTGGCCAGGTAGCTGGGCCCAAAGTGTTGTGGTGAATGGAGTCAAATCCAGTTGGAGGCCAGTCACTAGTGGCGTTCCCCAGAGCTCGGTGCTGGGGCCGGTCCTCTTTAATATCTTCATCAATGATCTGGATGAGGGGATCGAGTGCACCCTCAGTAAGTTTGCAGATGACACCAAGTTAGGTGCGTGTGTTGATCTGCTCAGGGGTAGGAAGGCTCTGCAGGAGGATCTGGATAGGCTGCACCGATGGGCTGAGGCCAAGTGTATGAAGTTCAACAAGGCCAAGTGCTGGGTCCTGCACCTGGGGCACGACAACCCCAAGCAGAGCTACAGGCTGGGAGATGAGTGGTTGGAGAGCTGCCAGGCAGAGAAGGACCTGGGAGTGATGGTGGACAGTCGGCTGAATATGAGCCAGCAGTGTGCTCAGGTGGCCAAGAAGGCCAATGGCATCCTGGCTTGTATCAGAAACAGTGTGGCCAGCAGGGCTAGGGAGGTGATCGTCCCCCTGTACTCAACTCTGGTGAGGCCGCACCTCGAGTACTGTGTTCTGTTTTGAGCCCCTCGCTACAAGAAGGACATGGAGGTGCTTGAGCGAGTCCAGAGAAGGGCGACGAAGCTGGTGAGGGGCCTGGAGAACAAGTCCTACGAGGAGCGGCTGAGGGAGCTGGGCTTGTTCAGCCTGGAGAAAAGGAGGCTCAGGAGTGACCTTATTGCTCTCTACAGGTACCATAAAGGAAGCTGTCATGAGGTGGAGATTGGTCTGTTCTCCCACATGCCCGGTGGTAGGATAAAGGGGAGTGAGCTGAAGTTGTACCAGGGGAGTTTTAGGTTGGATGTTAGGAAGAACTTCTTTATTGAGAGGGTTGTTAGGCATTAGAATGGGCTGCCCGGGGAAGTGATTGAGTCACCATCCCTGGAGATCTTTAAAAGATGTTTAGATTTAGAGCTTAGTGATATGGTTTAGTGGAGGACTGGTTAGTGTTAGGTCACAGGTTGGACTAGGATGCCTCTTCCAACCTAGATGATTCTGTGATTCTGTGATATATGTTTCCATCACAAAATGCCCACAGTGTCTAAACCCAGAGCTTTATTCAAAAAGAAGGACCAAGAAATATGCATTTGTTCCAGCTGGTTCCTGGAAGACCTGACACATCTTTGGCCTTCAAGGAGTCAGTAAATTCATCCAGTTAGTAAGACATCCAGGTGCAACCTAGCTATCACTTTTTAAGTAACTTTTTAGAAGACAAAGGTTGATATTTTAAAGGAAAGGAGAGATAAAAATTCATCTTACTTAGAATGACCTCCGTCAGGATAGATTTGAATTACATTCTAGATGGCCTATGAAAATCTTTCATGTCTCCCGCTCCATTAGTTGGTACACTTAGCAAATGTTGGGTAATAACCAGACATACTCTTCTCATCATGAACAAGACACGGCAAACACTCACTCCAGCAATTTCCACAATCTCCTGTTTTCTGAGGTGACAAACGTCATCCAGTTTTGTCACCAATGGCAGCTCAGCAGAGGCAGTGGGCAGCAATTACAGCCTTACTGTAAGCCTGAAGTCTGCTAACAGTGCCCATGTTTCCAGCTCAGCCATCACTTTTAACAGCACAAAATAGAGAATGCTTCTTCTGAGTTGTGCTCCAGCCATCACTGCTGAGTGTGAATCTGGGATATCCATAAAAGTCAGAAGAAAGAATTGATGGATCTGAGAAGGACACTCAGGCACTACAGGACACTGCTTCCTACAGAGCACTGGCTTGTTTTTGTAATAAAAGGATGAGAAAATGAATTCCTTAAAAGCATCAGGAAGGTAGGTATTGCTTTTAGTGTTTTGCTTAAAGCCTATGTCCTAGAATAACAATAAAAAGTGAAACATCAGTTTTCACTTAAAGGTGAAGGGAGAAATAATTCCTTCTCAGCAGTAAACAATATTTCAAGAACTAGAATGTAAACTGAGACAAACCAGTGAAATTGTTTGTTTTGAAAAAGTTGTGTGTACAGGGTGCAATGTCACACAGATGGAGTGGAGATTAAAAATTGTCCCAGGCAGCTTCTGCTGTAAAGTTGGTATATAATTGTTGTAGAGCTCCTCAGAAAGAAAAGTAGTCACCTGTTGAAACACTGTCCAAATTCAGACACTGCATGGAAAAAAAAAAAAAAGAAAGAGATAAGTACTTTCAGTATCAGGGCCTAGGGAGTCATAGTCAGAGCTTCACATATTCTAATAACTTAGATATTTGCTCCTACACTTCTCACTATAAAGACCTCATCCTTTGGCACTGACGGGGTATCGGTCAGAAGACATGGTTGAACAAGGACTCCCCTTGTGTACAATGAGCTCGGACGTGAGTGCTGTTAACTACTCTGCCTTGATTTATCATGCACACATCAAGTGTACCCTGCTCTTTCCCACAGGGAATTATCATCCAGTAGATGGCATGATAAAAAGCTGCATTTCAGTTAACTGCATTACCAACTTCCCTGAGCACAGAAAGCTCATTAGCTGCTTCAGGCTGTGTCTGCCAGAGGACTGAATTGAAAGCCAGTTCCCTTTGCAATTGTCTGTTTCAGAATGGGAGGCAATATCTCTGAGGCTACCAGCCTCTTGCAAAAGGCCAGAGTAGATCTGCAGTTTGGGAACAATTGGCTTTGCCTGGGTACAATGTTTTTACGCAGCCATGGACTGGCAAGGTGAAACCCCTTCTAAGCACGCATTGCATCCAGCTTTTCATTCACATATCAGTTCTTCTCCTTAGCAGTCATAAAAATGCCTGCATTAAAGGCCATCATGTGCTTGTGCTTGCAAAGAATCTTAACTGAGAAGCAAAGATGAATTTTCTTTAAGTTTGTCATTTCAGCCTAATTGTTGTAACATTTAAACTACATGAACTCCGCAGTTGGGAGTGGGCCTACTGTCATACAAATGCCCACTCATCACATGTGGCAGCATCTGACCCTAAAACAGCAAAAAATTAAAGCAAGGATGAAGAAGATAAGTTAATCCAAATAATTCAAGGAGAGCAATTTAAACTCATATTGGCAATAATAATGTGCACTGGTCCACATCTGATCTTCAGCTATTTCTAAATTACACAGAGATAATAAAAAAGAAAGAGAATCTGCTGCACATTCACATGAACAGCAGGACTCTGCAATTTTAAGCCAAGGTCTATGGTTGATCAATATTGACCCTTTCGTGGTAGCTCTGTGTGTTTTTATAAGGGAACGGTCATTGCCATTATTCAAGTTGTAGAGGAAAGAAGACTTCCACTAGATGAGAAAGTCTCACCCGTCAGTGATGGCCATTTCTGGTGCAGGATTGTGCCCATGAGGACTTTGTCTGAAGTTCCCATCCTATCGTACTGATGTCAGCTGGACATAAGCTTTAGAGATTAAGTCTTCTGTCAGCTGTTTCTCAGGAAGATCGCTGAACTGCAGAGTGGTAGAGGTTTGCAGGGACTTCTGAAGGTGCCAGTACAGACCCAGTACATCATCTCTCTCAGAAAGTTATTGCCAGTGCCTCCAGAAACCTCCTGCATCACCTCCTGCTGTTTTCAACCCGCACCAACAGGTAGTGGGGTGGTAGAAGTCTCCCATGAAGACCACAGCCTGTGAATGTGGGGTTTATTCAGTTGTCTGAAGAAGACCTCACCAAGCACTTCTTTCTGGTCAGGCATCCTGTAGCAGACACCATGTCACCCAAGTTGGCCTTCTGTCTCCTCCTAATCCATAAGCTCTGAAGTAGTTCATCATCCATCTCGGGAGAGACAACATCTGCTTTCTCGCATTAAGAGCAACCCTCTTCCCAGCTTGTCCTCCCTAAAGAGCCTGTATCCACCCAACGTATATGCCAGTTGTGTGACCAGTGCAGCAGGTGGATGGAGGAAAAGAGTGGGGATGACCACAAAAATGAGCTGGGAAAGGGGAGGTCCCAAGAGCCTGAGAAGCACTAACACACAGCAATGCTTCCAGGACACTTTTTAACAGCCTGTTTGGCAGCACTAAACCAGACTGCCTCCTGCACACTTCTGCTGTGTTGTGCTGCTCGTACACAGGACTACTTAAGTGAAGCAAACATTTTCAGAAGATTCTTGAAACTTTTTATTCTATTTAGAAGTTTGGCTAATAGGCCTCAACTTACAAAAGAATAAGACGATCATTCAACTTTCCAAAACTTTCTCTGTTCTAGCAACTAACAGAGACTAACAGAGGTGTGGGTCCAAGAAAGCTCTAACAATCTCTGATGAATGTGACACACTGCCCTGGACTCAGGGTGCCTGGAGTCTTTGTTGCAGCCACCTTGTTAGTGAGGGCTGAACCCTTTCAGCCTAGGGAACGCTCAGGTAATGCAGCTATGCCCTATCCCAAAAGCCTCTTCAATGCTGTACATTTTCTTTAAAATTTGAATGTTAGTTTTATTTTCCTGGTTACTTCAGGCAATTACACCACACTAGTGGCACGTCTAGTGGTGTGCCACAGGAGTCAATGCTGGAGAGACAGCATTAGAGGAGAGACATGGAGCTATTGGAGAGAGTCCAACAAAGGGCCATAAAGATGCAAAAAGAACTGGAGCATCTCTCCTCTGAGGAAAATATGAGATACCTGAGACTGTTCAGCCTGCAGAATAGAAGGCTTAAGGGGAATCTCATCAATGTCTATAAATACCTGAAGGCAGGTACAGATAAGATGGAGCCAGGCCCTTCTCAGTGGTGCCCAGTGCGAGGACAAGAGGCAATGGTCACAAACTGGAACACCAGGAAGCACTTCTGTGATGTGCAGGTGATGGAGCAATGGCACAGGCTGCCCAGAGAGGTGGTGGAGTCTCCTCCTTGGACATCATCAAAAGTTACCCGGACGAGGTGCTGTGCACCCTGTTCTGTGTGGCCCTGCTCAGTCAGGGATTGGGCCAAATGGACCCTTGGGTCCCTGCGAAGCTCAACCAGTCTGTGATTCTAAAGGGAACTTTCTGAAAGTTTCAAGAGTCTGGAAAGAAACTTTGAACAAGCTGTAGTTCCAGTACTGCCATAGATTACAGTGATAGTCCATTATATATAAAAACAAAGCAAAACAAAACAAATCTAAGCAAACAAACAAAAAACTTTCAGCAAGATAGGACTGAATCAATCAGTTTATTTTAGATGAGTGAAAAATGATTTATTTTTATTTTCTCTGTTTCATTTACTTTGTTCACATTTTCTTGTTAGGTTAAACCATCTCTAATACTACATTGCAGCTTTCTGATGCTGTTGAACTTTACCAGTATTCAAAATAGTCACCTTTTGCTATCAAATTTGTAGCTTATCTTTCACTCTTAGAAATGAAAAGCACAAACACACACATACACACACACACACACGGAAACTGACCCTCAGTAAAGTAGAAATCCTTATCTGCAGCTTGCTCTTCCATGTGTTTCTCAAAGCTCCCAGAAATTCCACTGGCACCAGAATTCAGATGCACCTGTAAGCACAAGTCCATGGATCTATCCCAAGCTAGCAGAAATAATGGTAAACCTCATTTATATTCCCAGACCAGAAGTGGTCTTTTGGCTTTCTGGTAACAAACATTGAACAGTAAATATGTGCCTAGATTTCACTAGGCTCAGCTGTTAACACCTACACAAGGAGAGCAGGATAGATTACTTAATTTTTTTGTGGCATGGTGGGAGTTTGCAGTTTAAATCAGTGTAGACCTGCCCACCTGTAAAGTCACACCTGCAGTGTATCACAACTGGAAGAAACGATAGGATGGTACCACGTATATTTAAGGAAAGATTTCCGAATTAAGACTTCAAAGACAAAACAAAACAAACCACAAATAACCAGAGAAAGCAGGTTGCGCTGCAAAACATGAGATTTCTTATTAACATGCTAGTAAAACTGACAGAAAGACACCTTGCAGACTCATCAATCAGTTTTAATTTTAGGTGAAACCACTGCTACTGCCTATGACATTGAGGCAGCCCAAGTTTTCTCATTTCTCCTCCCCCTCAAAAACCTTAAATCCTGGTTCCATCACTGAAGATTGAGCATTGCATGCGCAGCAGCCCCTGCAAATGCCGGCCGTCGGCAGGTGGCTGCACAGGCGGTGAAGGAACAAAACCACGGCAGAAGAAGCCCAACAGCCCAGCAGAGGCAGAACTCAAATAGAGACGGAAGCCAAGGCTTTCAAACCCACAGCTGGAAGCCTTGCTGCTACATGAGGGTAATAAATGGGAGTGAGCGTGCACTGCCGCGGACACAGCCATGTGCACCGGCTATGTCTGAAACAAGCCCCTCTGCTTCGCTGCGAGGTTCCGTCACATTAACTCGCCCGCGTAACCACGGCAACTCGTTCGCAGCGCCTGTCAGTCCCGAGGAGCCCCCGCTCAGGTGTGCCCATTGCTGCCGGCCCTGCACCGTAGGGCAGGGCCATGGTCACCCGTGGTCACCACACTGCAGCCCGGCCTAGGCCGCAGGCAGGTGATGGGGCCCCTAAATTTTGTGTGTAACGAGATGGGGCAGAGCAGGGAGACCTCCAGCTTGGCAGCCTCCAGCGTTTTGCTCACAGAACATCAGTTGGAGAGGTCTTGAAAAAAAAAATCCTTGGAATTACAGGGGGGAAAAAAAGGAAAATTAAGACAGCATCTTTAGCTGAGTAGGTAGGCTTCGGCTGAGCACCAAACTGCTTCATCAGAGACACAAGGAGGGAGCACTGACTGTGTACGTCTGTCAGGTTTGCATTGCACAGCCAGGTCCCAACACTTGCTCGTCTGACCAGCAAAATCGTACCGCAGGGCAGGCAGCGCCGCTCGTCACCCGCCAGCGAGCAGCTACCGCAGGGCAGCACCCGGCGGGGTCTCTGGCTCGCAGAGTGCAGTGCCCACTTTGATGTGTCACCCATGGTCACCACGCTGCAGCAGCACTCAAGCCTGAGCAAGCCGAAGCTTTCATGGAACTACAAATGAGGCTCTCTGGGGAGCCAGCAGCGAAGACGGGAGAATTATTTGACAAGAGGCATGACTTAAAATTAAAAAGGCAACAGTGGTGGCAGCAAGAGCATAGAAGGGGAGGGCGGGAGGGGGGAGTAGAAGGAAAGCATGAAATCCATCAAACCCATATTTGTCTCATTAAAAGTATTTTTAATTTATAATGTCCTGGAATGTAGTTGTCACCCAGCTGTGCAGCCATCAGCATGCTGCCTCTCTCTCTTTCTCTCTCTCTCTCTTAAAAAAAAAAAAACTCCTCTCTCCCACCTCACTGGGACTGCCATCAATTTCTTCTCATCATCAGCAGTTAGAGTAAATGGATTCATTTGTGGGCAATGGGAGCTGAGAGACAAAGGTGACAATATAATTAAGGTTTTTAATTCTATGCCTGAACAGTTAAGTCCAGAACTCATGATAATTAGCTGGCTGCAATGAAAGATCTTTAGTTGTTATTTTCCCTTTGTTTCATGTAATTGTTCATTTTGGCCAGCTACATTTGTCCTTTGATCAGAATCCTTGCTCAGTGATGCTCTGTCCTTCCATTGCTTCCCTTGAACTGCAGGAAATGTATTAGCAGTGCAGTAACATACAAATGGTGAATGTGCACACCAGGCACTGTCCCTGGTCACACACAGCTGCTGTGTGCCTCTTGAGCATCTTAAGATGAGGGGAGTACTGCCAGAGGAAAGCAGCTGCATTGCTTGAGAACATGAGAAAAGAGTGGATGGAGAAACATGTAAAAAGGAAGATGGGTAAGCTCTCAATATCATTGCATCTAAAATACAACAGGCAGATGTTGCTTTTAGCATTGTGGATCTACATATGTCTAGCATGCAGCCCTCGAATGCAGATGATACTCAGAGAGACCTAATGAGTCACAAATTCAGCAAATGTAAGCAAGATGACCACTTCTCTTGCACCTGCATTTATTAAGAACTCAGAGGGATGTAATCTAATGAAAGCAGGCATGTGTCTGGTACAAGGGCAGGAACAAGACGCAGGTATCAGAGAGCAATAAGGTAACATACTTGAAAAGTTTCAACAGGAATAAAGCAACTGCAGCATTGCAGAAAGTGAATCACTCTCTATACTGAAAAAAAAAAAAAAAGGTTACAAGAAGTACTGTGAGAATGTTATGCAACACTAACTTTGACTTATCACATAACTTAGCACATAACACCAATAAAAACCTGCAGAGAGACTATTTTGGCAAGTAATTTGCCCTCTCTGACCTGCCTGTAATACTTGATAGGACTCTCATTGCTTCAACACTGAGTGGACTAGAAAAGAGACAGAAAAAAATGTCTCTGGGAAAAATAAAATTTAAAAAAAAAAAAAAAGAGAGAGATGAAAGAAAAAGTGAAAAGTTGTTCCTACAAAGGAAAATCAAACACTTAAAAACTACATAATGAGTAAGTGGAAATGTTTATGCCTACCTGCTCATTTCTTACCTCTGGACATGACATTTCCCACTGCCTACATCAATTATTTTGCTTCAGAATAAAATTTCATTCAGCAGTGTAGAGCTATGTTTCAGAAGAACTTTATTTTGGTTATATCACTGTCCTAGGGGCTCCACAACTGTTTGAATGAAGTGCAGAAAGTATGCACTAGCCATACAAAGTCCATCAAGTGAGGGTAGAGGTGTCAATTTGGGGCCTAGTTTTAAATGGGCTTAGTCATGCTGTAAACCAGTTCAGCCCCAGGCTGGTGATGGAGAAAGTGAGCTATCTGGGAGCAGTAGTATTGTCTTCCATGAGAGGCATTTAAATCTGGAGAACTAGTTATTAATTATCATGGACATCAGCTCCCATGCCAGTGACAGGTCTGACCATGTCTGTTTTGTTCTGTACCTGGGGGCTGGCTTGGAAGAAGCAGGGGGGAAACCTTAGAAGCCCCGGCTTTCCACACCAAAATAACCCTTAAAATATGTACAATTCAGTCTCAATGTACCAATAACATAATTTTAGTCCTCACGTGTATTCCCTTCCACTCCCAAATAAAAATTTTAGGAAAGCAAACATCTCTTGGGAAAGTGTGTGTTCTTGTTGATTTTGATACAAAGGCTCAGCTCAGCTCTTGTTACAGATCTTACTTCAAATCAGCACAACTTATTCCTCTAAGCCTGGATAGCATGTCTGCACAGGGAGTTTGAGCCTTTGGACTTACTGAGCAACATTGCTTGGACTGGCAGTATCTTTCCTGTTAAGCCTTTATTACAGAAACCTCACAAACTGTCCCTGCAGAGACACTGAACAGCAGAGACAGGCACTGTATTAATGCCACCAACAGCTGTCTCAGATAATGTCTAGCAAAGGACATGGAAGGCATGCACCACACCAATTATAATTCTCATGATGTATAACCTTCATTCTACAGCTCATTTCAATATCTGCTTCTATATCCATGTATTGTGAGCTGTTGCTGGTTGCACTTCCCAGTACTAACAAACTGTTTGACCGTCTGATCGCTGTGCCAGTCAAGGTATTTCAATCAGGTTTCAGTAGGAGACATATTTTGTTGAGACCCAGAACTGTAAACTGAAGACTTTGATCAATGACATGAAACACTACCTGAGAGGAATTGGGGAAGACTTTCCCCCTGCACTTTATAAACCACCTAGACCAACTGCACCATCTAACTGCAAGGCAAGCAGCTCTGACTTGCAGCTTATCTATTTGGTTGTTTATTCAGGTTTCATTCTGCATATGGCATTGCATGAGAAAGAAAGGCAAGATTTCTAATACTGTATGAGTTTTTTTGCCTGTAGTTTAGCTCTGCTTCTACAAAGCAGTAGCACAATAAGTACATTGCGTGCTCTCACTCTGGAGGACTTCCTTTGGTTTCTTTATTGCCTCTAGCAAAGTCATTCAGTTCCATCAGTGTCAAGAGGGTTTGATTGTTGTGACCTGCAAGCTACAAAATGGTGGAAATTTGGATGATCAGTTACTGACTTTTATTTCTGAACTAACTACATGAGATGCAGAGGGAAATACTGCAGCCATCTGATTTTCACCACCGGGTCAAGGGTTTGAAATGAGGAAAAGAGAGGAGAGAGGAGATGGAGGAGGAGGAAGAGGAGAATGAAGGTGATGGAGGACAACCTTGGGAATGCTGAAACTGCAGTAATAAACCATTAAAGTCAGGCAACACTGCTTTTGGAGAGTCCCAGTCTCCTCCATTCCTGGTTGAGAGGGGCTAGCAAGGCAGTGTATTTCTAGATTTTGCATTCCCATTCAGAAATCTATCCTGCTTTGGAGGCTTTCCAAACTGGCTTGAACATTAAAATGCTGCTCTGAACAGTCCCTGGACAGACATTCATGTGAGGCTGTGATCTCCCATTCATGCAGGAGGGAAAGACCCTGGGAAGACCCCTCTCCCAGGAGATGCCCTGAATCATCCCGTTTGCATACTGGCAGTTACCGCTGTCAGGCTCCTTTCCACAGAGATCCAGGTAACTTGGATTGCAACCTGAAAACTCTGGCAAGAAATGACAACCGAGCTAGCCATCTGGTGTGCATGGTCGGTGCGTAGCAAAGATGATCACAGCTGGCAAAGTGAGTGCATGCGGGAGGGGTGACGAGATCCTCAGCAAAGACTCTTTAATTATCCCCAAGTCAATGCCACTAGAGTGGCTGAGGGTCGTCCTGTCCTTTCCTGTCCACCCAGGGCTAGGCTCCTATGGATGCCCGGCCACATTGACTTGCATCTTCCAGTCCATGCAGTGGTAGGAGATATTCCCAGAACAGTATCTGTAAACCTTGTTGTTCAAAAGGCACATTTGTTGCATACCTTCTCCTCAAAGTTTTCAGTTTTCAGCCCAGAGGTTAAAACATTTTTTATTTTTTTTTCCTGGCTCCTGGGAATGTTCTTGAAACCTGATGTGGGAGTTCATGTACATGTTCCTGTGCCCTTGAATCCATTAACCGCAGCAAAATGATTAATTATTTTAGCCTCTTTATGGCATCACTGTTAACTTACTGCACATTTATATTTCCAGGCAAATGAATGATAGTCTTAAAATACGGAGGACATGTATTATTGAACTATTTATAATCAGAGCTGTCTGGAGCAGAAAAAAGACCCAAATGGGCATAAGAAAGCAACAAAAGTTAATGATTCAAAGATAAAATACTACATTTTAATCTACAAGGTGTGTGACAAATCCAAGAAATTAGAAGCCAAAAGGGCACAGAAGAAACAAAAAGATGAGAACCTCAGGACACATCTTCAACTGATGTAAAATTAACACTGTCTCAGAGTGAGCAGGGACACAGATAAAATATGCCATGAAAATGTGGGAGAAAAGACCAAAACTACAAAGCACCAAGACGGAGCAGAAGGCAAAAGGCGAGGGGAGGCAGTAGGCAGCAGCTTCATGGCAGAGCCAGTGGGCACAAGAGGCAAGGCATGGTGGTGGCGCTGCCAGGGCCCTGCTGGGCTGAGCACGGCAGGCCTGGAAAACGCAGCAGGTTGTGACTACACCACCACGGGGCTTGGCCACTGAAACAGGCCTCCCAGGGAAGTGGTCATGGCAGCCAAGCTGCTGGGGTTCACCAAAAGTCTGGCAAGTGCTTTCAGACACATGCTTTGGTTTTTGGGGGTCACCCAGAGTGCTGGGCTCTGAGGTCACCCAGCGGTGGGCTGTGAGGTCACCCAGCAATGGGCTGTGACCTCACGGCCCTCGCTGCTTATCTTGGGGCGCCGTCAGAGCCTGGCCCAGCCTGGCTCGTGCCTGGACTCCCGCTGAGCGTTTGTGCGAGGCTTGGAGTGCCGAGCAAGGATCTCTCGGGAGATTTGTTGGAGCTGTGCTGTGGGGCCGTTGGCAGCTGCTCTCGGTGCCCGTCCCCGCAGCCAGTGCCTGCGTTTCCCCGGCCCTGCCTGGCTCAGGCAGCCGGGGCTGTGGAAGGAGTGCTCGCAGCAGTGCAGGTGAGCTGTGAGGCGACACGTGCCCCGGGGCTGGGCTTGGGGTTTTGTCCTGCTGAGGGGCCGGGGCACTGCCGCTGCCTGCCCTGGCTCAGCCACTGACCCTGGCCTCTCTCCTTCTTGCAGCGCACAGCAGCTGTGGCAGCGGTGCCAGCCAGGGGAAGCAGCTCCCCATCTGCAGCTCTCCCCAGCCCGCTGCAGCGAGCCGACACCATGGGCGCTGAGGCCCAGGACATCACCTGCCCTGTGTGCCAGGGGGTGTGCAAGGAGCCCAGCTACATCCTCCCCTGCCTGCACCAGTTCTGCTTCGGGTGCGTCATGCGCTGGGTGCAGAGAAGCAGCACCTGCCCCCTCTGCAGGCAGCGCATCACCTCCATCCGCTACTCCATCTGGGCGGAAGACGACTTCCTGGAGGTGCAGGTGGCCCCCGATGCAGAGGCGCAAGACGACAGCCCCCAGGACGAGCAGGGGGCTGCAGAGCCCATGCCCCAGCCTGCCGTGAGAGGCCTCCCGCCCGAGGAATGGGCAGCCCTCTTCAGGGAACACCTCGAAGTCCTGGGTCCGCTGCGCTCCTGGGTGCGCCAGCAAGCCAGGGAGCTCTTCGATGCTGCCTGGTGGGACCAGGACATGCTGGAGGCCACCGTCGTCGCTTGGCTGTGCCGCTGTGGGCTGGATGAGCACGCCTTGGTGCGGGAGCTGCGGCCCTTGCTGCAGGGCCACACGGTGAGCATTGTGCAGCGGCTCATCTCCATCATGGGGGAGATCTGCAGCGAGGAGTACCTCGAGGAGCTGGGCTTCCTGGAACCGCGTCCTGCCAGCCAGCTCTCCATGGACAACGGCCCTGAGGTGGACCTCGAGGGCTCCCAAGACACCTGGGAGCCAGAGCTCGAGGGCTCCGAAGACACCTGGGAGCCAGAGCTCGAGGGCTCCCAAGACACCTGGGAGCCAGAAGACAGCCTGGAGGCCACCCCCAGCCCTGCTGCCTCCCCCCGGGACACTCCTGTCACCAGCCTGCTCTCCTCCAGCAGCGCAGAGGATTCTGACGTCGAGGAGCTGCCCAATACCTCCAGTGCCGCCCTGCCTGCGCGTCCTGGCCAGCCGCCCGCTGCACCCATCCCTGAGGAGCAGGAGGAGCTCTTCTCAGAGCCTGAAGAGGAGGAAGCAGAACACGCTGCAGTGCCGGGCTGCAGCCACGGGCCCTCTTCTCCTGGCCAGGGCAGGGACAGCTCACCGGGGGGGCCCCGGCGCCCCCCGAAGAGGAGGGCCGACAGCAACCCGGACTCTCCCCAGCCCTGCAAGAGGCCCCGGCGCCTTTAGCAGGGCAAATGTGGTTGTCATCAAAATAAAGAGTTGTGACCCTGCCACAGACAGTGTCTTGGTCTTCTTCGTCGAATCCCAGAATCCTACAGTCATAGAAATGTCGAGTGGCTCAGGTTGGAAGGGGCCTTAAAGACCACCTAGTTCCACTCCCCCTGCCATGGCCAGGGATGCAACTCACTGGCCTCACCCAACCTGGTGATGGGCAATGTCTGCCCACTCCCTCAGGACCCACAGATCCATCTCCTCAGGTCCCCTGGACTTGTGCATCACCATGTTCCTTAGCTGGTCTCAAACATGATCTCCTACAGAGTGTAGTTTTTCATTCTCCCATGGGTGGCTTTCTGGGCTGCCAGCACACATTGCTGGCTCTGGCTCCTGGTGAGGTTCTTGTCCATCAACACCACCAAGCCCTTCTCAGTGTTGCTGTCTATCTACTCATCACCCAGCCTGTATTTGTGCTTTTCCCTTTCCCTTTCCCTTTCCCTTTCCCTTTCCCTTTCCCTTTCCCTTTCCCTTTCCCTTTCCCTTTCCCTTTCCCTTTCCCTTTCCCTTTCCCTTTCCCTTTCCCTTTCCCTTTCCACTTTCCACTTTCCACTTTCCCCTTTCATTTTCAAATGCAGCATGCTTAAGGATATAAGCTGGGGGCTGCAAGAGAGCATTCGTCAGCAATGTTGTCCTTCTGCATTCAACAGAGAAAGCAGTGAATGGGAGCAGATTTGCATCTGCCATGTACAAAATGCTTCACATTGATGGTGGAATTGCACCCCTCCTCCTTCAAGCACAGTGGGTCTGTAGCTGTTTGCAGACCAGTTTCTGAGACACGACCCCATCTTCTTAGCCGCTACCTTACTCGGTATACATCAACAAGCAGTTATACACACAGTTCACAAAATCAATTGTGGTGTAACTGTTGCACAGTAAGACTCCCAAACACTTGCAGTATTGCCGTGCAAAAGAGCTTAGAGGCTGCAGCACTGAGCACATGTGAATTTTCTATATAATTAATATAAATATAAAATTACTACACTAAGGTACATTCATTTTAAGAAAGGTGGTCACTCTTACACACTAAACCTCAGACTTGCACAGATAATCTTTGGCAAAATCTTCCCCAGCTTCCCCAACTAGATTTGTTCAACAGCACTTGCCTTCCCAGTTTACCCCAACATCACTGTCACTACTTCCAAAGGGAATGGAAAATTGGGAACCTAGCTTTAGAACCAACTAGTGCTTTCCATTTAACAGATATACATGCAAATGTACTTTGTTAGGAAATTTCACACCAGATTTTTGTTTCTGCAAGCAAATAATGAAGAGCAAAAACAAAAACACTGGGTAGGAAGAAGCTTGTGACTTAGTGGAATTAACACTTTTAATCCCATTATTAATTTATCACTGAAAAACAAACAAAACAAAACAAACAAACAAACAAACAAACAACAAAAAAAGTATTTTATGCTAAGAGTAACCATTGAAGCTGCTCCTAAAGCAATTTTTTCTGCACTCACATTTTCCACTCATTAATAAAGGGAAGTGACCTGCATAAGACTGAATGAAACATAAAAATGTGCAGTACCATCTAGTCTAGCTTTACGCAACATGCCCAAGGTTGCCTGACTTTTGTATTTGCCACTGTGGGCCCCCTGGCTGTAGCCAGCGCAAAGCTTGCTGGCCACCAGCCTGACGGAGGGGTTATGAATAGATGAGGAGCCAAACAGTGTCTTGAGTAGAGATGACTCCCATATTCACACTGAGAGGTGTAAATGGGGTGGTGGGAGCAGGGAATAATGCCATTTACCATCTCCAGCCCTGGCACGTCCATGCAGAAAGACCCCGTGATACCAGTCTGATAGTGGAAATGCCATGGCTTCTGGCCTCACTGACTTCTGGGCATGGTTCTGGGAAAGGAACCAATGCACCTCTGGGCAACCGCTGGGATCCAACTCATCATCCTTGTCTATAGTATGAGTGTTTAACGACAGGTAAGTCAATAGAAATGTGCTTAGATGATATCTTGTTTACATGTAAAAAATTAATTGCCAGCAATATTGGTAGTTTAATGTAGACAGATAGATATATAATGCAGGGAATAAAATAATAGCAACAAAAACAAACAAGCACACACACACACACAAAACAAACAAACAAACAAACAAAAAAACTCCCAAACCAAAATGGTCTATTTTGACCACCTGCAGGGCCAGGAGAAAGTCCCTAGCAAGCTGGAGGTCCCCAGGTGCTCCCCCAGAGGTATTGTACCCCCAACTCCATGGCTGGCAAACAAAGAACCCTTCACAGATTTTCTGCTTCTTGCCTGAGTGGCGTTTGTGCATTTTTCAGTCCCAGCTACTGCCTGGTTCCCTGTCACCACTGCTGCATGGGAAAAGGACCAGTGCCACTGTGTTGCCACTCTCCCACCCACAGCCAACCCAGCCCCACCTCTGCAAAGGACCTAGCAAGCAATATAACCTTATGTTACTGTGAGGAAAAAAGCCTTGGGCATTGTGATTCTCCCACATTTTCATGGCATATTTTATCTGTGGCCCTGCTCACTCTGAGACAGTGTTAATTTTACATCAGTTGAAGATGTGTCCTGAGGTTCTCATCTTTTTGTTCTCTTGCAGCCCCCAGCCTTATATCCTTAAGCATGCTGCATTTGAAAATGAAACGGGAAAGGAAAAGGGAAAGTGAAAGGGAAAGGGAAAGGGAAATGGAAAGGGAAAGGGAAAGGGAAAGGGAAAGGGAAAGGGAAAGGGAAAGGGAAAGGGAAAGGGAAAGGGAAAGGGAAAGGGAAAGGGAAAGGGAAAAGCACAAATACAGGCTGGGTGATGAGTAGATAAGACAGCAACACTGAGAAGGGCTTGGTGGTGTTGGTGGACAAGAACCTCACCAGGAGCCAGAGCCAGCAATGTGTGCTGGCAGCCCAGAAAGCCACCCATGGGAGAATGAAAAACTACACTCTGTAGGAGATCATGTTTGAGACCAGCTAAGGAACATGGTGATGCGCAAGTCCAGGGGACCTGAGGAGATGGATCTGTGGGTCCTGAGCGAGTGGGCAGACATTGCCCATCACCAGGTTGGGTGAGGCCAGTGAGTTGCATCCCTGGCCATGGCAGGGGGAGTGGAACTAGGTGGTCTCTAGGGCCCCTTCCAACCTGAGCCACTCGACATTTCTATGACTGTAGGATTCTGGGATTCGACGAAGAAGACCGAGACACTGTCTGTGGCAGGGTCACAACTCTTTATTTTGATGACAACCAGATGTGCCCTGCTAAAGGCGCCGGGGCCTCTTGCAGGGCTGGGGAGAGTCCGGGTTGCTGTCGGCCCTCCTCTTTGGGGGGCGCCGGGGCCCCCCCGGTGAGCTGTCCCTGCCCTGGCCAGGAGAAGAGGGCCCGTGGCTGCAGCCCGGCACTGCAGCGTGTTCTGCTTCCTCCTCTTCAGGCTCTGAGAAGAGCTCCTCCTGCTCCTCAGGGATGGGTGCTGGACCCGCAGGCAGGGTGGCACTGGAGGCGCTGGGCAGCTCCTCGATGTCAGACCCATCCGCGCTGCTGGAGGAGAGCAGGCTGGTGACAGGAGTGTCCCGGGGGGAGGCAGCAGGGCTGGGGGTGGCCTCCAGGCTGTCTTCTGGCTCCCAGGTGTCTTGGGAGCCCTCGAGCTCTGGCTCCCAGGTGTCTTCGGAGCCCTCGAGCTCTGGCTCCCAGGTGTCTTGGGAGCCCTCGAGGTCCACCTCAGGGCCGTTGTCCATGGAGAGCTGGCTGGCAGGACGCGGTTCCAGGAAGCCCAGCTCCTCGAGGTACTCCTCGCTGCAGATCTCCCCCATGATGGAGATGAGCCGCTGCACAATGCTCACCGTGTGGCCCTGCAGCAAGGGCCGCAGCTCCCGCACCAAGGCGTGCTCATCCAGCCCACAGCGGCACAGCCAAGCGACGACGGTGGCCTCCAGCATGTCCTGGTCCCACCAGGCAGCATCGAAGAGCTCCCTGGCTTGCTGGCGCACCCAGGAGCGCAGCGGACCCAGGACTTCGAGGTGTTCCCTGAAGAGGGCTGCCCATTCCTCGGGCGGGAGGCCTCTCACGGCAGGCTGGGGCATGGGCTCTGCAGCCCCCTGCTCGTCCTGGGGGCTGTCGTCTTGCGCCTCTGCATCGGGGGCCACCTGCACCTCCAGGAAGTCGTCTTCCGCCCAGATGGAGTAGCGGATGGAGGTGATGCGCTGCCTGCAGAGGGGGCAGGTGCTGCTTCTCTGGACCCAGCGCATGACGCACCCGAAGCAGAACTGGTGCAGGCAGGGGAGGATGTAGCTGGGCTCCTTGCACACCCCCTGGCACACAGGGCAGGTGATGTCCTGGGCCTCACCGCCCATGGTGTCGGCTCGCTGCAGCGGGCTGCGGAGAGCTGCAGATGGGGAGCTGCTTCCCCTGGCTGGCACCGCTGCCACAGCTGCTGTGCGCTGCAAGAAGGAGAGAGGCCAGGGTCAGTGGCTGAGCCAGGGCAGGCAGCGGCAGTGCCCCGGCCCCTCAGCAGGACAAAACCCCAAGCCCAGCCCCGGGGCACGTGTCGCCTCACAGCTCACCTGCACTGCTGCGAGCACTCCTTCCACAGCCCCGGCTGCCTGAGCCAGGCAGGGCCGGGGAAACGCAGGCACTGGCTGCGGGGACGGGCACCGAGAGCAGCTGCCAACGGCCCCACAGCACAGCTCCAACAAATCTCCCAAGAGATCCTTGCTCGGCACTCCAAGCCTCGCACAAACGCTCAGCCAGAGTCCAGGCACGAGCCAGGCTGGGCCAGGCTCTGACGGCGCCCCAAGATAAGCAGCGAGGGCCGTGAGGTCACAGCCCATTGCTGGGTGACCTCACAGCCCACCGCTGGGTGACCTCAGAGCCCAGCGCTCTGGGTGACCCCCAAAAACCAAAGCATGTGTCTGAAAGCACTTGCCAGACTTTTGGTGAACCCCAGCAGCTTGGCTGCCATGACCACTTCCCTGGGAGGCCTGTTTCAGTGGCCAAGCCCCGTGGTGGTGTAGTCACAACCTGCTGCGTTTTCCAGGCCTGCCGTGCTCAGCCCAGCAGGGCCCTGGCAGCGCCACCACCATGCCTTGCCTCTTGTGCCCACTGGCTCTGCCACGAAGCTGCTGCCTACTGCCTCCCCTCGCCTTTTGCCTTCTGTTCCGTGTTGGTGCTTTGTAGAAGCCACCAAGGCCTGGGCCCTGGTTTCCCAGAGCTTCGGCAGGTGCTCTCGTACCTCCCACTGTCCAGTCCAAAACACCACCTGAACTTCCAAAAACAGTTTCCACAGTTTCAAGACACAAGAAACAATTTCTTTGCCACATAGATATTTTTTGTGTATTGTTGGACAGCAATCCAGCAGGTGACCTTGTACCTTGAGCTCACAGTTGCCATGGTGGGACTGGCCCAAGGAACTATTTTTTAGTCTTGTAGTAATAACAGCACTGCCTATCTGTCATCCCCCTTCACAACAGAAGAAAAATATTGTTCTTTAACGTTGGAAAACCTCGAGTGTGGGGGATGTGAAGAGGTGCAAAAACAGCCATAGGTGTAGGAAAAGAAGAGGGGGGAATTGCAGGAATTAGTGCTGTGTTTTTGCAATGGAAAATCCTTCTAACCTTGCATATTGAGGAGTGATTGCACAGTCATAACAGTGGGGGGCACCTTACACAGATAAGGGCACAAGGGAAGGTTCCAAAGCCCCAAAATAAGGAGGGTGGCCATGAAAAACAAGCAGCCACAGAATCATCATGAAGAGGATGCTACGAAAAAAAAAAAAAAGACTATGTTGGTCAAATAAAACAAAACTGTACATACAGATGATATTAGCAAGCATCGGGTAAGGACATCCACCATTGCAATTGCAAATAAAAATACTTCTTCTATGAGATCCTCTGTACTTATCCAGCAATTAACATAGCTGAAGTTTTTGGCTTATACACTGCTTGCATATGAGTTATATCATCCTCCATGGCCAGTGGTATAAATTGCATGCCAGAAACAACTCTCTTGATTAAGCAAGTAAAACAAGGGATTAAACATGGAATAAACATTAATGCAATGATTACACAGAAAAGATAAAACACGTTTGATCCAGGGCCACAATGGGAGCTGTGAAAACCCATTGAATTCCCAGCCTTTCCACATTTGTGTATTGTTGGACAGCACTCCAGCAGGTGACCTATGTGGGCCCATTTTCACAATTTTTTAATTTATTTCACTATTTTTCCATTGTCATCAATTTGCAAACAACAATTGGACTCATTTAATTTTCCACATATCCCTCCTTATTCAGCCAACGAATAATCTAGAACCATGTGATGTTGGAAAATCACATTCCTTGTTCAGTTGGATCAACCAGCCAAGAGATCAAGAGTTGCAGTGATCTGATTAGTAATTATTTCTAAAACAGCTTGCAATTTAATTACGCGATTTACATTCTAAGTTGGTTCTCTTGCCCCTTCATTGGGGTTTCATGTTGCCAGGCCATAGTGTTGTATAATTCTTTCTGGAAGCCATTTGCCTTTTCTCCATTTCTGGGAGCTGCCTCTGATGATGGAGGTGTCAATCGATGGTTTTCCCCTAACTAAATCATCATATACTTTGATTCCCAGGGTTTCGCCTTGGGGTTGGGACAGCAGAAAAAATAGTGGCCTACTACACCTATGTATCAATCCCCTGAGCAATTTGGTGGCAGCTATCAGTTTTCTTGCTGTCCCCAGAGCCAGTAATGTCCTTTGAAGTCTCAAGTGCCATTTGGAAAGGGCCTGGGCCAGGTCTCATTATCTCTTGGCAGATCATAATGCAGAGTTTTCCCTATACCCCCATGTCCCCCTAGGACATGGACCTCCATGTTCATACCATCGTAACAGCAGGCACATTTCCAAGCTCCAGTGATCTCTTTCCAAGGACTGCTGCATCCTGCTCACATTCCCCCGCTGATAGACTCTTGGGTCTTTGACCAAAATTCCTTGAAAAAGGTCCCAGTACCATTCTGATGTTGCTGTGCCCATTGGAAATTTCTTATCACATGTCTCTCATCAGTGGCATTATCTCCATGGCACCTACAACTTGTACTAACCCCTACAGGGAGGCAACCTCTCTCATCCGAGTCGTTACACTTAACCAACTGCCGTTTTTATGATGGACATGGATGGCATTCCACTTATTGCAATCACTTTTCAGACTATAATCTCTGAGGAAACAGTCTCTCCCAGGGGACAGCATCCAATTACAAACACTTTTCCTACAAACACTCCATCCTTGCTAGTTTGATTTAGATTTTAGCAATCCCCTTTCTCCAGGAAGTGAATTGGCCAAGGACGAGCGTTGGACTTCCAGAACTCCATCCCATTCTGTACCTCATTTTTGTTGCCAACTCGCCACTAGGGTTGGACAGGCTTAGTGGTCCGGGGACATCCTTCAAACCCTTTTTGTCCACCACGCACCCAACAATTGCTTTATTGCTTCAGCATTGCATGCAGGGATCAAAAACTGATCCCTGTGGGCACTCTAGGACCAGCAGGCATCCAAAGAGGAATGGGCTGTGCTGTTGGGGCATGGAGGGAGAGTGCATTCTTTAAACAGGCAGGAAAACTACTCCCGTGTCACATGTGTCAGGATTACTGAACTGAGCATGTAACCTGATCTGAGTTATATGACTTTTTAATATTAAATGCCAGAGGGTGAGTGCAAGTTATCTGAAGAACTACTTCTTTCACAATTTATGAGAATAATACCTTAAATCTTGCTGGAAAATTTATTCTCATCCTGAAGCCATGAAAGAAGGAGATGGATATGTTCTGGTGTGATATCCCTGTCTCAAAATTAGAGAGACATGGATTTTGATGGATGTTCATTCAGAAGGTAAGGAATAGGCTGGATGGTCACACTCAAAGAGTTGTAGTTAATAGCTCAATGTCCAGGTGGGGATCAGTTATGAGTGATGTTCCTCAGAGGTCAGTATTGGGACTAGAACTGTTTAACGTCTTTGTCAGTGACATGGACAGTGAGACTGAGTGCACTCTCACCAAGTCTGCTGATGACACCAAGCTGTGAGGTGCGGTTGACATGCTGGAGGGAAGGGATGCCATCCAGAGGGACCTGGGCAGGCCTGAGAGGTGGGCCTATGTGAACCTCATGAGGTTTAAAAAAGTCAAATGTAAGGTCCTGCATCTGGGCTGGGGCAATCCCAAGCACAAACACAGGCTGGGCAGAAATGGATTGAGAGCAGCCTTGCAGAGAAGGCCCTGGGGGTGTTGGTGGACAAGAACCTCACCATGAGACAGCAATGTGCGCTTGCAGTCCAGAAAGCCACCCGTACCCTGGGCTGCACCAACAGCAGTGTGGCCAGGAGGGCAAAGGAAGGGATTATCCCCCTCTGCTCTGTTCTCATGAGACCCCACCTGGAGTCCTGTGCTCAGCTCTGGGGCCCCAAGAAGGACACAGATCTGTTGTAGAGAGTCCAGAGGAGGGCCGTGAGGAAGATCAAGGGCTGGAGCACCACCCCTATGAAGACAGGCCAAGGGAGTAGGGGTTGTTCAGCTTGGAGAAAAGAAGGTTCCAGGGAGATGAGGCAGTGGCCTTCTGGTACCTAAAGGGGGCATACAGGAAAGCTGGGGAGGGACTTTGTCAGGGGGTATAGTGATGGGACAAGAAGGAATGTAATTAAACTAATAAGATTAGATATTCAGAAGAAATTCATTACTCTGAGGGTGGTGAGGCACCAGCACAGGTTGCTCAGAGAAGCTGTGGCTGCCCCACCCCTGGCAGTGCCCAAGGCCAGGCTGGATGGGGCTGGGGGCAGCCTGGGCTGGTGGGAGGTGTCCCTGCCCTTGGTAGGGGGCTGGAATTGGGTGGGTTTTAAGATCTCTTATAACCCAGACCACTCTATGATTCTCTGATTCAAAAAATCAAAGAATTTATACCATCCTCAGTTTTTCCTTGGTCAATGACTTTTTGTACATAATTAATAGAAAATTAGGTTTGTCTTTCATGTAATTTACTTTAACAAAGTACAGCAAAATACAGTTGGATTCAGGTTGCTAATGGTTTTCCAGACCTACATGAGAGATCTGCTGTATGGTTCTTTAAGTCCCTCTGCTACACCTTGACTTAGGGCACACATGCTTCTCAGTGCAATGCCCAAGCTGTATGGATTGGGACCCAAGATCACCTGCCTATTATTGAAGTAAATACAAGGAAGGGGATGGATAATGTTCCAAGTCTGCTGCCTTACGAGGGCCATTTTCTCAGGAATTTTCTTAGAGCAATCAAACCATCACTGTCTTCACTGCTGTGAAGTCTCCTGAAGAGCCTTGAGATGAAGCTGAACAGCTGAAACACTTGTGCTTTCTAAGTCTGCATCAGGCTACAGCAGCTATTGCAGTCTCAGATCTCTGTTGACTTGCAAACAAAAGACCTTGTCCAGGACAGACTTGGAGTTGGTCCTCATGAAGTCATTTGTTAAGACAAGGAGAAAAAATAACTCTTGCCAGCTGCTGAGCAATTTGAATCAACTCATGCTTTTCCTTTCTTGACTTACACAAGTCAATCAGGACCAAAAAATTACATTTTAAAGCCTATTAATGTTGTTCCTTACTGCTGCCTGTTCCCCACCATGCCACTTGCAGAGACAGCTGTAAGCAAATACAAGCCCAGAGAAACCTAAACTTTGTGGATATACTGAATGCTCTGATCTTGTCAAATCTCTTTCAGGAAAGTCATCATTTGTTGAACAACTGACAGCTCCCTGTGAATCTCCTGAGAGCTGTCACTGTTCTCATCTGTCATAATTGAAGAGGTCCACCTGCTTCAGGGCTGATCTCTCAAATGTGCTGATGGCTGAGGTGCAATAGATACATCTTGTCACCACCTTGATTGCTTTTATTTTTGGATGCTGTAAAGGTTGAAATAAATGTTATTTATTCCTGAAGATCTTGTGCACCATGCCTGCCCTTGGGTGTCTGCACATATTGCAGAGGTTATTGGCCACTGTGTCACCTGTTTGCTTTCTCTTTCTTTCTTGGTCTTGCTCTTAGAGGTTCCTTTGCTGGGAAGGGGAGAAATGCAACCTGGATGAATGCCTGTAAAATGCCCTATGGAAATGACAGAACTTTCACTGTATATTTGGACACATAGGTGAAATTCTTCTCAATGGTTAGTGTACTAGGTCAGGCACTGAAGCCTATATTTCAAACAATTGAGTTTGCAATTCAATTTATCACTGACTTCAATAAGCCCAGAAAGTATATAAAGACAATTAGTTTCTTCCCATAAAATTTCATGTTTTTAAGGTAGTCTCTGGACTGTAGGGATCTGTCTTGTTTTGGCATGCCAGAATCACTTTGTTCTACCTCTTGTTAAGGAATAAACTCTTGGAAAACCAAATTTATATGAAGTGGATTTGTAATTGGATCTTGCTGCTCTATCTCTTCCTGGGCTTTCACCAACCTTTACTTCTAAATTTGTCTCTTTATATAGTACTGAAGGCACATACCTAGAAGATTTCCATTCCACTTTTCCAGAAAAGAAAAAGGGTGAAGTTTTAAAACATCTCAAAAGTGTTTTCAGCAATTAAAAAGTTTGGATTAGATTTGCAGATGCCAATATGTATAAGCAGTGCTGTTAAAGAGCACATCTTCGTTGCAGGATTTCTGTCCCACAGGAGCTTTATAAACGTCAGTGTTTAGTCTGAGCTAGTGGCCTGGATGCCTTTCAGTCAATGCAGAGGCAGACCACCTCCCAAGAGAAACGAAGTGACTCAAGGAGCTGTCTCAGACCATGCTGTCTCCCACACTGCTGGCAGGCGTGACGGTGTTCATCTTTCTTCTAAAATCTTGCGGTGGGTGCCAAAGGCTCAGTGCTATATTGAAACCAACACCAGTGTAGTCTGTGTCAATGTTTGTGGTGTGCACATCACAATCTGGTAGAAATGGAAATCACATTAGACCTGGTTCTCCTGATGCTTAGTCCAATGAAAATCAACAATCTTCTTTTGACACTGAAACTGTGTCTGTCTGAGGAGATCCTGCCCATGCAACTGCTTTGCTCAAACTCCATCACACTCCTGACCAACACGAACCTCTAAGAAGAGAGTGGGTAACTTTCGAAGCTGAATCTGAGCAGTCTTGAAAATGTCTGGGGTACTTACATAATACAGCAAGCACATAGACCCTATTACTCTTAGCATTTTCCACTGGAATGCAATACTGGCAGCAGAAAGCAATATGCAGACTCACATCACTCATTTTAAGATTCTCTTCATCAAATTGCATACTTTGGGAAAAAACTGCATGGATCTTCAGTCCTGTTTAGAGCCCTAAATCATATCACCTCTGAATATACTTACATTTCTTACCCTTTGCAGCTTTGAAAATACTGCTCAAGGTTCCTGAAACCCCCAGACCTGGATACTTGAGCTGCTCTTTAAAAAAAAGGGAAAACTTAGATATTTCTTTTTATTGTCTATCCTTCCTATGCCTAGCTTATATCTTGTGAATGATGTATAAAAACAAACATCAACCAAAAACACTTAATGAGTTATGTAAAAAATTATGCAATTAACATCATGAAAAAACAGAAAAGTGGTGGAATACTGCTCTGCAACTACAACATACTGTGATGAAGTGTCACTTTTTGCATCACCCTCATTTATTCCCGGGCTTCTTTTTTTCCCCAGCAGTCCTGAAGCTTGTCAGGACATCATAATATTAAACATCTCTCTTACTTTTGTAATTTTTCACAACCAATGGTAAATGCATAGTATTTCCATTTCTCTTTTTTTTTCCCTTGAATACAATGAAACTCAAGTTCTTTAATACACACCTCAGATCTAGGTGGACTGTAAGAAATAATTTCTACTTGGTAGTTATTGCACAGGACAACTAATTAAAACAATGATTAGTGGAATAAACCCAAAGAGAGTTCTTCTGTAAAAATGCAAGTCTAAAGGTGTCCACAGGTATACACTGCTAATTAGAGTTGTCTGTCCTCACAGATCCCCTGAGGCAGCACTAGGTGTTCACACACCGATCCTGCCGTCTGCCTGGTGGGGTGGGTTCTTGTCTTCCTGCCCCCACGGAAGGTGGAACAGACCCTGGCAGTGCCTGAAGGGCTCGCACCCACAGCACACGGTGAGGCTGCTTGCAGCCATAATAAATTTGTGATGTGTCAAAGCTGACATCAATCGTAGCAGAATTCAGTCCAAAATTAATTGTCAAGAGCAAAGGAACTGAACAGGCACACAAATAAAGGGGGTCTTATATCCTGTTAAATTTTGCATTTTGTGGATGTTTTGCTGCACAGATCAGAATTTTGAGAGTTACATTTTACCCTGTGGAGGCTTTTTATGAGTTCAAAGCCTACCATCTTTATCTATGCTTGAAGGTAGATGTGTATCAAATAAATTGCACTAAAATAGTATTTTTTCTGAGTTTTACATCAGGTTGTGCTGACTCTGAGCAGCAGCCCTATGCCATTGTAGTTTGTAATACGTTAACTGCAACATGCTTCATTTGTACTATTGGTTTAGCTTATTTCCCTGCCTTTGTGGACAGGGAAGGATTTGATTTCTTTTCGACTCCTGTGAGCAACCCTGCCATGGTCTAGAGTGGGGTTGACTGTATCTATGAAGAAATATGGAAACAAGAATTTACACACTTCTTGCTAACACTGAAGCATTCATGGATGTAACATGAATGTAACATTTATAAGTTTGAGATGTTCAGCGTTGAAATAAAACTACTAACAGAAAAATCTCTTTTTCAGCAGAAAGAGAACTGCTGAAATACTTCAATACTGTGCTGGGAGGTGAAGCCACTTATTAAAAAAAATGAAGTGGCAACCAACAAACTGCATTACATGAGCTACTGGACATTTTATTTCTTTGCTTCTTTGTTTTGTTTTGTTTTTAAATGAAGTTTGGCTAAGTGACAGTTTCTACAGTTAAAAATGGCCAGCCAGCAATGTCCTATGTCTGCTTCTCCTGTTCTTAAGGTGGCTGTGACGTAGGTTGCTCTTCCCTCAGAGCTCACCAGAAACATTGCATTCTTTTTCTACAGTGAGAGCATTCAACACTCATAAACTGCACCTGTGCTTGAAATACGTAGTTCATGGCAGCACAGCATCTTCCAGGAATGTACTGCGGCTTGCTGACGGAATGCACTACGGACAGAGTGGCATCAGGCTATGAGAATAGTTAGAGAAATGAAGAAAGGATGTTGTATATATGAGCTCTGCTAGAGGTTAGGAATAGAGGCAGCACATTTGTGCGTGTAGCTGCTCCAGTGCAAAGCGATTGTGTACTTCAGCCACAACACAGCCGCTCTGCTTCATGCAGCTCAGCATCCACCTGTCCCAGCAGCATGCAGTGTCTGTGAGTCCTGCCTGCCCCCAGCACCTGGACAGCCTGGAGAGGACACCACCACCATGCTGGGTACAGCACTGCCTGCCTCAGGAAACAAGGTCCACACAACCCCAAATTGCACCTCCTACACAGCCCCGCAAACATCACCTGAACGCTTCTAAAACATTAACTGCAGTTTACACAAATATGGCATGAGAGACCTTTTCCAACCCTGTCAGACACTGAAAGCTTGCATAGCAAGGTGAAGGTGTAAACAGAAAACAGGGGGCATCTGCCGGGACGAAGGCAGAAGAAGTACTGGCTGACATACTTTACAGATCTGTGTTCCCTAAAGCTTGAAATTATGGAGTTACCCTGAGCTTCTGTTTCTAAATTAAAGGGTTTCTGGACATCCCTTGCATTCTTGCATTAAGTCTTCACTTGATTTCAGTTAACTTCCAATAAAGTCCAAATAAAAGTGTGTACATTGTTTTTTTTTTCCAGCTTTTAGTGCTAGAAAGTTTGTTTTTGTCATTTTCTTTAGTTGAAAATACTTGTTATCTGATGCGTATTATTGTTTTCCCAGATATGTGATGCTACATTGGTCAAACATAAGTCTTGAACATGTACTTGAGCAACCACCTGGTGCCAGCATGAGGCTTGTCCTTGTATGTGAATATAGGGGATCCAGACATCTTTCTTGGGGTGCATCCCTGTGCTTTCTGTACTTGCAGGGGCCATGACAAGGTTCTTTATAACCATCAGGAGCAAACCATGTTGTAGTTAGCATCTTTCATAGCTCCATGAGCCCTTGGAAAAGCATGGTGATGTTGCTTTCAAGAACAGTTCAAGAAGAAAAATCTTTTTGGTCTAAGTGGAACTATTAGTCCAGTCATGTAAAAAATCGTCTCCTTGATCAAAATATGGCACTGGCACATAGAAAGAACAATTCCACTGTGTGTTATTAGCAGGTTCTCTGGCAGATGGAGAAAAGAGAGTCATTAATCCCATTTAAATTTGCAGGAGTCATATACAGTTAAAATATAAACCACTTGCATTTACTTTCAACTACCAGAAAACAAATTTCAGTTTGTTCCTGAATTTTGATCTTTCAGAAAATAACAAATTCACACACTGAAGTTGTGATTATGGTTTTGTGTAAAATTGTGGGATATGTTTGGATTTATTTTAAAGAAACCTTTTATTTTTTTCTTTTGACCATGGGATTTCTTTCAAGGCAGAGGTTTATATTTGACATAATTTGTAACCCCATATTCTCTATTGGACCCTGTCAACACTAATGATGTCCCATCTCCCCGGTCATATCTAGTAAGAGTCAGTCCCTGTTTAAATACTCCAGAGAAACAAGGGGTGAGGAAGCAAGCCAGTTCCAAGTTTTCAGAACAGACTGGTTGAGGGTCACCCAAACTTTTGGCAGGGCTAGAACCTCTGATTTCTTCAATCCCACATAACAGTCTCTGTGTCCAGCCTGATCCTTTCACACAGGTTCTTGCAGCTATTGATGCTGGGAGACAGAAGAAAACCACTGAAACATAAAAAGGTAAAAGTAGCTTGCATGCTCAGCAAATAAGTGGAGAAGAAGAAATTGTATTTTTATGTGTTTTTAACCATCCCATTTTGGCTCTGCCTTCAGAAATTTGTCCAAGCTAGCATCTTTCTCTTGGCGGACAATCTTGCCCTCTCTTTGCTGGATGGTTTGCTCCTTCCAGCAGGTGTTTTGTGTGCCCAGTGCTGTGCTTGCAGCCGCAGCAAGGCTTGGCGGAGCTGTGCAGGGTGCTGCAATGCTCCTGCCTGCTGCAGCCACCTGCTGGGAGCAGCCCTGGGGCCTTTCCATGGCAGGGACCGCAACACCCTGAGCTTGGAGGTCTTTTCCAGACTTAATGATGCTGTGATTCTATGATTCACCACTTTGAGAATCCAGTCCTCCCTCCTTACTGTGGCTGCTGTAGTGTTTTGGTTTTGCTGTGGTTTTGGGATTGATTCTTGTTGTTTGTTGGTTGATTGGTCGATTCAGTGAAACAGCTCTGTATCTGGCACCTTTCAACTTTTCAGCGTTTTAATCTGCAAATCAAATATTAAACTTCTTTTTCTCTCTCTCTCTCTCTCTGTCTTTCTGCTATGGCCACAGAGGAAATAGGAGATAACATGGAGACCAAGGAAGAAAGCATCCGAGGTAGCAGCCTGTACAAATACTTTAATATTTCATATTTCAGTATGCTTTTAATATGGTCTCATAGTAATAAAGGTCTGGTATTATAGGTTATACACACACACACTTTTTTTTTTTTTTTCTTTTTTACCCTCTAATAACTTTAATGAAGATTATTCATAAGGTTTCTTATTTTAAATCAAAACTGTTCACCATTCTCTAGGTTTCCTTAGGAAACCATTGTGATATTTCAGTAATTCATCATTTTAGCTTCACAGACCGATTACTTCTGCTCCAGGAAATCTGAGCTAAGCAGAGCCTCTGCTAAAGCTGAGGGTTCTCTGTTCCCTCAAAGAAGAAACAGTGGGCTTAGGACTTGGCTACTCGGCCATTTCCATCTCATTTTACTTTTCACCTCAAGACTCTCATCAGAAGTTCTGTAGTTGTAAGGGGAAACTGACTGCTGATCCGGATTTCCAGCCACTGCTGCATCATTTTACAGCACTGTGGAATAAAATGTTTTCTTCTAGTTTGGGGACAGAAGAATCTTGAACATCTCAGATTTTCCAGGATTTGGTTTTGTGACTTCAAACAAGTCTTAAAACCTCCACCAAAGCAGAACTGTCACTTTCTGGTCATCATAGTAAGAGCCTGATGTAGTCGTCTCTGAAATCAAAATAATTTTCTACTAAGTTTAAGGCAGCTCTATTTCACAGTGTTATGTAAATAATGTCAGCAAAACAAAAAGTGTTTGTAGGATTAATTTATTTGCAAAAGGTTTCCACAGACCTCAAGTGAGCCTACCTAGCCCATCAGCCGGCTTAGCAGCTTTGAATATAATAACGTTAATTTGGACCTATTCAAGAGCACTGTTAGGCCACCACCTAGATGAAATATTACCAAAATGCCTGAGACGTTTAATTGTGTCTATCAAGGTCTTCCCAGGGAGCCTGAGCAGGCTGTGATCCATATTCCACAAGCAGTGTTTTGTAGGGGAGGAAGATGCTCACGGTGGCTTTTAACCTTCCCCCTCTCTCTAAAGGAAAGTCACTCCCTGGCCCCCCTGGCTACAACAAATGCACTTTCTTGTCTGGGGAAGCATTCCGTGTGGTGGCAGGCTTGCAGGAGCAGTGGCATATCGCTCCCTGGACGTCCTGTGTTTGGAAACTCAAGACAGTTCCCCTTCCGACAGGTAACTGATTGGATTAAGAGGCCTGCCTGACAGCATGTCTGTTCAGCCACGCAGGCTAATCAACCTTCCCGTCCTGCCTGCTAATAAATCCAGCACCGGGGACCATTCCGCTTGATGATCTCTCCTTGGGGAGTTTTTAAGGCTCCTCTCTGTGAAAACTACTTGGAGTCTATTAAAATTGCAGCTCTGCTGTTGTCATGTAGTCCCAGAGAGTCATGGGAGGTGCCTGTCACGCAGGTGGAGGTAGCTATTACATATTCAAGAGAAAAAATAGCCCCTTCTTTGAGAAGACAGACATTCCCACCAGCAAAGGGAATAAAGGACCTTTGTTCATCTCTCAAGCTGTCGTGCTAAAGGATGAGACTTAGGAAAAGAAACATGATTCAATACCACGCTCACTGTGCAGTGACTGTGGTGGTGCTGAAAACACACAACACATTTGCTGAAAGGATTAAGGGAAAGGCTAATTCTTCCTTGGCTCTAATTCATCAGCCAGTTCTGCTGCTTCTACTCGTCAGATACGCATGTTCCCAGCCAGCTTTTCAGGACTCCAGGAATGAAGCAGCAGGCCCTCCTAGCCTACTAGATATAGTGTCTCAACTACAGCTTAGTAATTCAACGATACGAGCGTCTGCTTTGCTGTGCTTGGGGGACAGGCTTCTACTCTAGCTTGTCTACTTGCAATCTGCTCCTCAAGGACACTGCCTGCATAAATTAGAAAACAGCAATTGTAGGATTTTTAATATACATACATAAGATGTATAAGTAAATTACAGTTTTAATTATTTTCTTGGATTTGTGTTTGGAGAACCAATGGGAGGCAGCCTGAGAAAGGCTGAATGCAGCAAGACAATGAAAAATCTTCCTGGCTGTTAAGCTGCTGTGGTTTTTGACTCAACCACCACATGAAAGGAACATAAAAAACAATATCTTTTTTTGTTTAAGATAAAAAGTTAATGAATTCAGAATCACGGTCTGAGTTTCTGCAAAAGTTGCTGTGAGATTTTAGCTTTTGTTTTCACTGAGAGGTCTGCAGAGGCAAATTCTGAATCCGTATCAAGCTTGGAAGAAACTTCCAGCACACCACTATTGACAATACACTAGAAACATTCAAGTTGTTCAAAAGTCTGGAAACATTCATAATGTTTTGTAAAGGACTAAGAAGGAGTGAAACTTGTCTGATTAACCATAGTAGATTGCATAATTAGCAAACAATTCAAAGCGAAGGACAAGCCATCTTAATGGCTAGGGAGATCTCCTTCCCTGAGCAAAGATCTCTCTGTTCCTTACCTCTCCCAGGGCAACCTAATAGAATTTGCTCCAAATGCAAGATGCTGTGTGGATATTTCCTTCTTTGCCTGGATGCTATCCCTATGTCTTTGTACCGCTGTCTTGACATTCACAGTGCAAACTCATATAATGTCTAGAAGATCATTACATAGATATCTGTCTGCTAGCAACCACTTTTAAGGACACTAATTCTTCTCACAAATTAGCATGAAAACCGTAATAACATTAAAGGACTAGTGCTCTAGGCTGATTTTAAGCAAGTGACCCAGGGGTTGAACTTTTTTTTTTTTTTTTTTTTTTCTATTACTGCTCCCTGGAGCCATTCAGTCCCACATTAGCAGTTCTTGGGAATGATTAAATGTAGAGTCAACATCAAGCATGTTCTGTGAACAAGCTCCAGGAACACTTCCACCTTACGGCACATGTGTTAACCTCTATCACCAAGGAGTGAAGCCTTCACAGATTTGAAATGTTCTTCTTCCTCTCCTACCATTACAGCAAAAGGCTGCTTGGTGTGGCAACCAGTGGCACTCTATGAAACACCCAAGAATGCACAAAGGGCATGAAAGCTTCACAAAGCGATTTCAAGGATATTCTGCTGCCTTCAGACTACTGTGCTTTTCTATTATATTGCTTCACACATGAGAGGATGTTTCTTACATGTATGCCATAGCATAGACCCAGCATATTATGTTGAGAGGAGGAAGGATAATTTGACTAACTGCTGTCGTTCTTTTTCATGAAGCCATTTAGTACTGCCAGATCTGTGCATTTGTGAAAATCATGTGCTAAACTCTGATTAAAGTAAGTTTTAAAAATTGTCAGGTCTCATCTGTAATTACACAAGCCTGTGAGTTAGCGAGTATGACTCATTATAAAGTTAAGGCAAATCTCAACCTATTAGTTCCTTAAAAAATTGTTCTCTTTGCAATGGTTTCCAAAATGATGAAATGTACATGCTTCAGACTTTCCAGAGCTTTCTTTTTTCTAGCAGCCAACAAAGGCAGCACTGTGGTGTGCTGGGGGAGGTCAAGGGCACATGGGCCCCGGTGGTGTTCCTCTCAATGCTGGTATGGGAAAGGAATGTTGGGAGAAAGGCACCTATAGAGCAGGTCAAAATTGGACTGAAGAACTTGTGTTGGTGACAAGGTTTGGGGTTCTATGACAATGGCACCTTGTTTGCAGATCACCGTGTGCGTAACAGAGATGGGATCCACATCACAACACAGGGCAAAGCTATTTTATCCAATAAGATGTCTAACCTGGAAATCAGAGTTTTGAACTGAGAATGATGGGGAAATGAGGGAATAAACAAGCAGCCCTGTCACCTCCAACATGTACATATAAGCTAAGACGTTCCTACAAGGCGCCATTTCAGAGAAATCCCCCGAATGCTTTCTACCAACTCAACACGCTGGGATACCTCTCTAAAGTGCCTGTATACTAATGTACACTAATGCATGCAGAATGGGAAATAAACATGCTGAGTTAGAGGTGGGTGTAAAAGGGCGATCTTTTTTAGGTCGTGGAGACATGGTGGGATGTCTCTTATGACTGGAGGGTTGCAGGGAACCGATACAGACTTTTCAGGAAGGACAGGCTGGAGAGACAATGAGCGTGCACTGTCCTTTATGAGAATTGGGCTTGATGCTGGGGTGCATTGAGCTCTGCCTGGGGTGGATGAGAAGTGCAATGAGAGTTTATGTGTTAGGATTTAAGGGAGGAAAATATTGTGAAGGCCACCTACCAGTCCAGATAGAACAACATGATGAGGCCCTTTGCAGAATGTCTCTGTGGATGAACAAAGAGTTCCTGGTCAAACTCTAACAAAAAAGGAGGGTGGAAGCAAGAATGTGTAATCTGGGAGGAGCACAGAGATGTTGTTCAAGCATCCAGTGATTAAGACAGGAAAGCTGAAGCTCAAGCAGAATTGAATCTGGCTAGGGTAGTCAAAGAAAAGAAGTGCATGTGGAAGTACAAAGGTGACAGAAGGAAGGCTAGAGGAAGTGTGGACACATAGGTGAATGTGATGGAGGCCTTGGTGACAGTGGATTTACAAAAGGCTAAGGTGCTGAGGGTTTTCTTTGGCTCAGCCTCTACCAGCAAGACCAGCCTTTGGGAAGTCCAGGTCCCAGAGACCGAGGTGAATAGCTGGAACAAGGAAGAAGTTGCCTTGGTGGAAGAGGAACAGGTCAGGGAATATTTAAACAACTTGGGTATACAGAAGTCAATGGGACCTGAAGGGATGCCCCCTGTGTGCTGAGGCAGCTGGCAGTTGTCATTAAATGGCCACTCAAAAATCTTTGACCAGTCCTGGAGACTGTGAGAAAGTTGTGAAGACTGGAGGAAAGTAAATGTCACTCCTATCTTGAACAAGAGCAGAAGAAGGACCCCCCCAAAAAAAAAAAAAATGCTGGTCAGCCTCACTTCAGTCCCTGAGAAGGTGATGTAGAGGATAATCCTTGAAACCATTCCCAGGCACAGAAATGGAAAGAGAATTACCAGGACTAGTCAGTATGGATTCACCAAAGGGGTAATCGTTGATCAGATTGGTAACCTTTTATGATGAAATGACTGAATCTGTAGAGAAAGGGAGAACAACGGATATTGTCTACCCAGACCTCAGTAAGGCTTTTCATACATCCTCCCATAAGATCCTCATAGAGAAGCTGCTGAGCTGGACAGAGGGACATGAGGTAGATTGAAACCTGGCTCATCAGTTGGACAAAGAAGGTGGTGACCAGTGGCACAAAGTCTAGTGGTGTGACCCAGGAGTCAGTGTTGGGTCCAGTTTAACATCTAATTTACGGTTTAATGTCTTCATTAATGATCTGGATGTTGGGGCAGTGCATATCCTCTCTCAAGTTTGCAGATAACACAGACTGGGTGGAGTGGCAGATATGTCAGAGGCTCATGCAGCCATCCAGAGGGCCCTGAAGAGGCTGGAGAGATGGGCTGACGGGAGCTTCATGAAGTTCACCAAAGGCAAGTGCCCTTTGACCTGCCCCTGGGGAGGAACAACCCCACGCATGCATAACTGTTGAAGCCGCCCAGATGGAAAGCAGCCTTGCAGAGTGGGACCCAGGGATCCTGGTGGACACCAAGGTGAACATGGGCCAGCTGTGAATGGCAAGGCCATCCTGCTGAGACTGTCTCCAGCAGATCCAGGGAGGTGACCCTGCTGCTCTGCTCGGCACTGCTGGCACACCTCTGAGGTGTGGCATCCAAGGCTGGGCCTCCCAGAAATGCAAAGGTGATGGAGGAACTGGAGCATCTCTCCTATGAGGAAAGGCTGAGAGAGCTGGAGACTGTTCAGCACAGAGTAGAGAAAGCTCAAGGGGATCTTATCAGTGTATTATTGAAATACCTGAAGGGAGGTGCAAGGAGGATGGAGCCCAGCCATTCCTGATGGTGCTCAGTGCCAGGACAAGAGACAATGGGCAAAACCTGAAACACAGGAGGTTCCCTCTGACCACAAGGAAACATTTCTGTGCTAGGAGGGTGACTGAGCACTGGAACATGCTGCTTAGAGAGGTTGTGGCATCTCCATCCTTGGAGATACTCAAAACCCAACTGGCAATGGTCCTGGGCTGCTCACACTAGGTGGACCTGGTTAAACAGGGAGTTTGGGACAGGTGATCTCCTGAGGTTCCTGACAACCTTAGACATTCTGTGGTTATACACAGAAGACTGGAGAGCACATGGGGACTTACTTAGAGACAATGCCCATCCGCAGTTTTCTTTTGCTGAAGAGGAGGATTGAATGCAGGTAACTCGAATGGCTTTCGCTTTAACTGACAAGGAGTAGCATCTCAGACAGACAGATCCTTGTCATCCATAGGCTGGTCACAGCCTTTCACTTTATTGTGTGACAAAGGCATCTGTTTCTGTGGGTATTATCTATTTTTTTCTGTGGTAAGTCACCTAAGTATTGAAAGTCACATGTTTTACAGAAATCAGCATAGGTTCTGCCAGGGATGGTAGGATGAGGGAACTGTCTCAATGAGTTGGTCTTGGCAGGATTTAACAGCATTCTTTCAACACCTACAGGGAGGCCATAAATAGGCAAGAATCAGGCTCTTCACAGTTGTGCGTGGTGGGAGGGCAAGAGACAACAGGATCTCATTTTAATGGAGAGGTTGAAATTATGATTTAAGAAGATTTTGCTGCCTAAGAACAGTATAGTAACAGCTTTCCCAGACAGGTTGTGCAGTTTCTACTGTTGGATGTTTTGAAGACCACCATGGATCCTACGTAACCTTGTCTGGCCTCACACTGACCCTGCATTGACCAGGAGGTTGGTCTACAAACCTTCAGAGGTCCCTTCTGACCTGAACAATGCTATCATCCTGTGAAAAAGATCAACTGTGAAGAACCTGCACGAGCATGTGTATATTGACAGCCATCATGCTGCTTGGATGAACCCATAGAGAGGACTAACACTGACCATGGCTGAGTGATGCTTCTTGCCAGATTACAGTTTGCTGAGTTAAAGGACTATTTGCCCCCAGGAACCACATGTACTGGGGCTACTTTGTTATAATTGCTCGATTCTTTCCTACCATCATAGGTAGGGATATCATACCTTCATTAAAAACAGCACCATGCTCTTCCAGACTCAAAGGTAATAGGCTTTGGTGCCAGGCCTGGCACCTCTTACAACCAGTCTCCTGATTCAGATTAGCTCATTTCTCTTCAACATGTTCTGTCTCAGACCTCAGCAGCTCTCCTAGCCGTGCCACCACGAGCACAAACCCAGCCTTCCAATGGGTTACACAGCTGGCTGCTGCGATGAATGCAGTTGCTATTTTTTTTTTTCCTATCCAGTTTCTCTTTCACAGATAGTAGAATGACAGTTTTTTGGCCCAGTGCCTTGCCGCCTATCACAAACATCCAGTAATCCCCTGTCCATCATAGTCGTTTTGCTTAATTAGATCATGTGCTTAATGGAGAGGCCTTGACAGCTTGACTGTAGCCTGGAAGCTGCCATGGTGAGGAGACAGCCAGTTACAGATAGGTGCTCCACTGCTGCCTGAGAGTAGTCAAAGTCAAAGAGTAGTCAAAGCTGTGAGAAGCCTAGGCAGTGGAGACACAGAAGCATTAACCTGAGTGCATGCGAGAACTTCTGTTCCTTGTTGAGGCAAGAACCCTGCAGCAGGCTAAGGGTTGTCCTCTCCACGGCTCATGTTACCCACCTGGGGTCAACTGCTGTCCTGCAGAAATAGACCACACTGCCTCAAACTTGGTGTGCAGAAATGCAAACCTGGAAGCCAGCATGTTTCCAGTCACAAAGGACAGGAAAAGAATTAAACTGCATCATTATCTTGTCTCCATCAGGAGAAATCATGCAAATGCTGAAGCTTGGAACTATCCTTCCTTACTTGTTGGTGTCAGAACAACTTTTATATCATCCAGAGGTGGACTCCATTCGGGAAAGGCCTGTGGACAGTATGTGACCTGCCTTCAGTTTTCAAACAGTTATCATCGTCTCCATGAAAACCTTTTAAGGCATAGATCACACAGAGCCAGCCCTGGGAACACCAGGTGAGAACATGTCCTGCGTGACCCACTAGTCCACAGGGGACCTGATCCCTTCGATGAATGTGGCAAGCCATGCACATAGCAGGTGGCTCCAGTGGCCTCTAGGTCCCATGCTGAGCTCCAAGTCTGACCGTGCCATGGGTTTATGGGTTTTTGTTTTATGTCACAAACTTTATTTCTCTCTACGGTCATATCAATTTTACAGTTTATGTCTCCATTAACACACTAACATTTATCCCTCATACTGATTTTTAAAAATATTTATGTATGCCCTGTTTATTAATTAATATTAATGTGAATGATATAAAGTATCATCATTGACGTTTTGATGTCATCCTTTAGGTGCATTCTCCCTCCTGGCAGTTTGACAGCCTATCAAGGCGCATAGGGCGGCTGTAAATCTCTCCTGCAACAAAGAGGGATGCAGCACTGCAAATATGTCAGTGTTGATTTTTATCTTTCCTCTCCAGGCTCCCTCTGTGATGATCCCTTGGTCAGACAAGGACCTCAAAATCCATGCATGTCACCCTTCACCTTTTGTAAGCCAGGCCCTTCATCAGGAAGGGGGATTCATTCAGTCAGATGCCAAAATAACAAGAGAAATGGAAACACAGTTATCACTTTTCCTCTTTGGAGAAAAGTTTGAAGGTCTCTACCATAAGTGAATTGGGGACCGCACAGTCACCTCTCGGTCTGGGAAGAGTCACATAATGCAGAAGTCCATCTGGTCCTTCTGTGTCCAGTTTTTCTTGCTGCACTTGTTGATTAATGGTGGGCACTACCCTAGGTAATGCTCCAGCAGGGAGACAGATGATCCACTGTGTATACAGCCACGCCAGGTTGTGCCTCCAGCGCAGGACATGTAAGAAGAGGAAATTCCCCAAAACAGCATGCGAAGTGCACAGAAGGCTGTTGGTGTATAGATATCTATTCCACCTGCATAGCATATGGATACAGTGCTAAAACTGTTAAAAATGCATGGTAAGGAATGGTAACCAATAGGAAAAAGCCTGATGTTTTGTATAGAGATTGTCTGAACTGCTCACGGCGGCAAGCAGGGCTGGGACACTGCACCCAGGCAGATGGAGAGCTGTGCCCCAGAGTGCTGCTTGGTGTCCCACACATATGCTGCTCCCTTTCGTGTCCTCCTTGTGGTCCTGACTACAGAATGTTAGACTGGAAATCCAATGTCAGATCAAATTATTGGGTAACCAAGCCTGGCTGGGGATAAGGAAGGCTGGAACAGGACATTTTGGCCAGCAGGTGTTCGGCTCCAACCCTGAGAGACAGTACCTGCATGGGGCCAGGAGAGGCAGACACTGAAGGGGTAAGGGCTGTCCCCAGGGTACATTTCAAAAGCCCTACTATAAGGAGAATAAATTTCACAATATTTCAATGGGAGGGGAGAGACCGTAGAAAGACTGTAAGTTATCAGCACAAGTCACTCAGCTAGTTTCTAATGGCTATCGGGCATAACTCCAGTTATTGGTTTTAATTACTAAATACATAAAGGCTTCAGAATGAAACAGACATTCTTGAAACATGGAAAATGAAATGTTTTACAGCTAGGCGTACACCAGCTTCTTGAAAAATAACCAGGGCAGAAGATGCAGGTAAAAACTTCTGCATTTTTTTGTCTGTATGAAGACCTCCACAGTAGCATGTGGTAGCTTATTATTATGGGAGCACTTTTTGAAATACTGGGCAGGATTTGCACAGTAATGTCTGTAACCAGCTCCCCTCTTGTTAGGAAGTGCAGATGTCTCAGGCACCGCTGTGCTGCTGTGGGCTGAGCACAGCGAGCAGTGGGTGTCTGATTGGGAACCAGTGTGCTTGTCATGTGCTGTCACAGTAGACTGCCCAAACCACGTGTCACGTGGCGTGTCCTGGTGAGTGATGACAGCATATATCTTTGACAGCAACACTGTGCGTAGGCTTTGTGTGCTACCTTTTTTTTTTTCTTTTTTTTTTTTTTTTTTTTTTTCCTGGCTTTCTTGAGCTACAGGCCCAGTACAGGGCTAGGCAGCTGCTAAAAGCACAGTGGCTGGCTCTGCACATAGTGTCCATGTGCCTGCCAGCTATTCTGGAGATTTTGTGTTTTGCTGTCTCCCCATAGCATCAGGACTCCACTGGGCTGGAATGAGGAACTATTTTAAACGGGAATATTGCAGTCCGTATTCTGCTAATCTCATGCCAAGTAGCCTGACTCCTGAAAGGAACAGAGCTTTTCCCTGCAAGAGATGCAGTCAGGTTTGAAAAATTTATTTCTAAAGGCAGTATTTTGAGGGGAAGAAGGAATTTTTATCTTTTGGTGCTGCTGTAAAGAGGCCACAGGGGAAAATCCTGTCGTTGCGTCAGAGTTGCTGGTTTTGCTGAAAATGGATGTGAATTTTTTAAAAAAATACAATAAAATAATTTTCCTTCAACCCCCCCCCAGCATCTGTGGTATTTGAATAGAACAGCATGCAGCAACTAAAGTCAGGACACTAAGGGTAGATGCTATGGATGAGAGCAGGTTGATCTGCTAAACTGAAGCTTCAGAGGGTAAGAGAAGTACCCCTTCAAACTTGGCTTGTCCAAACTAGCTGAGGAGAAGACTGGCATTTGCTGCTGATTACTGTGGTCATTTACTATAGCTGCTGCCAATGAGCCAGAGGATGTGAAGTGCATCAAGCACGAAGAGGTAAGCAAGCAGAGGGTGCACAGGAGGACCTCATACGCCATGGATTGCATGGTCCAGTTCTCCCAACCTGCAGGAGCAGAAGGAAAAGGTGTTTCAACTTCATATATTTTCCTTCCCTGGAGTAATGAATATCAGCGTTAAATGGAAACCTAAGTAGTACTGGCTGAATCTGAGACTTGAATCAAGAAAGATCCTGCCTCTGCCCATTCCTTCACTGATCTTTGGATCAGAGGCAGAGGAGAGCCAATGCCATCCTGAGACTCAAGGAGGGAGACAAATGTCCCAAAGGCAATAAGTGCATGTTTACGCTGGCCTGCGTTCACCAAGTATCATTTTCTTGGGGAAACAGGCATTTCCATCTGTTGCAGAGACAGAACAGAGTGAAAAATTCTGTTCTCTGTTTCTGAAAACTTCTGTCTGCAGTAGGTATGCCTGGGCTGGGGCACAGAAGAGGAGAAGGAAAGGCTGAAAGGGGACGGTGTCTTCTGGATGTTGTCGGACCCTCTGTTGTGCACTGGAAACAGCTTAAGGAACTTAATGTAAGACTGCAGTTTCTGGTTTTCAGTACTGAGGTTACTCAGGCAGGTCAGCACTCATCTCAGAGAGCTAAATAAATAGTTTCCAAGATTTAGTTATGAAAAGGAATAAGCACATATGTTTCTTCCATTGCTATAACATTGATCAGGAACAGAAAAAAAAAAAAGAAAAAAAAACTTTGTCCTAAACCACTTTTCTTTCCTCACCTATGCTGCTCAGGGGTTCCTGCTTGGTGGATCCTTTGCTAATCCTCCGTGACAAAAAGCTGCCTGCCTCCAAGGAGCTACCTCCACCTTCAGGAGTGGTCAGGTCTAGCACTTTTATCATGCACACTAAGAGGAGACATAATCAATTCCCCAGCTGGCACTTTGCACTGAATACCCACTTTTTCTGTCTGATAGCAGGACTAAATTAGTTATTTAGCAATGAGACCCTAATTTAAAGTGAGCAACTGCCCTGACAAGGATCATTGTTCAAGTCCGTCCCCCCTTTGCTTTCAGATGAGAGGCCCACAAATCCCTGGAAGGTGATAAATAGACAATTAGACAATAGATATATTTTGTTAGTTCTACAAAGCTCCCTGGTGCTGTCAGACTCACAATAAAGGGGGCTCTGGTAAATTGGTGGGCAATGAAAGCCAGCTGTACGGTCATCACTCCTACAGACACAAAGCCATATGTGGCCATTTACAGGACATCCCTGAGAATAGATTGAGCCACTACGACCAGGGGGAACTAAAAATACTTGACAAAGTTGTCTGCTCTTCATTTAACAAGAATAAAATATCTAATGGATTGTAATGGAAGCTATCAATCACCCTTGCATAAGGCACAGATTTAATATTTTACTTTTAACTGTTAATGCAAGTTTTTATTCATCTGTGGTTAGTAAGAAATGAGTATCTCCTGTGTGCACATGATGTTGTGTAACTGCTAGCAAATGGCACGGGCCCAGCAGCACCATCATAAAACATATCCAATCCTAAAAACTGTGAGAGAGAAAATGAACAAAGGGGACCATAAGCAGGAGCAACAGCCTGATCAAAGGTAACGAGAGATCTGCTAGCCCTGCCTAGAAAATATTCCGTTTAAGTCTTGCAAATAAGATGCAGTTTCTTCTTTTTACTTATCAAGCTCTTTCTTAGCAAGGAAATCGGAGTAGGTGTTAGGGAAATTGGCTAAAATATCAACTTACTAAGGAAAAAATCTTGAAGTACTTTTCCTGGAAGAAAGTCAGAAACTTCTAGCATGCACTCAGTTTTACAGAACTAGATATTACGGCAGAGTTCAGCACTGGACTTGTGCGAAGCAAGATGGATTTTGAACATGGCATTGAGCACTATGGCACACAGTTCATTCCACAACATCCTGCCTTCCATAGCACCATGCAGAGCAGAATGTGGTAATCACACGAGTTTAAGGATGCAACTTCATAATGCTCTGTGCAGGGGATTGGCCAATCAAATGCTAAATTTCGTGAAAATAAAATTAAAAATATGTCTTCTGTTATCACTGCTATGAAACAAGTGTGTTTCCTCCATCTTTCACTTGTGTGCAAGAGGCAGGCAGACAAAACTGTTACAATGTGTGGAGCTGATATTTATTAACCATGGAGCAATGAAAATGTCACAAGATAAAAAATCCCCTCCAAAACATCCATTAGCAAGTCAAAAAGCAGTACACATTTGTGTTGAGATTCCCACCCCCATGAGATAGGAGTTTTTGCCGTGCATTTGAAGATGGCATATGCTGTAAAGTACCTGTCTGCTCTCTCCTGCCTATTTTTAGCTTCTCTCACAGGACAAGAATCATAATTTATTTTGCAGAACACCAAATGTCACATTCTATGAGTACTTTGTTGTACAAAATACAATATAATATCTGGAGAAAAGTGACCTTCCATAATGGAAGTGTCCTATAGAACTAATAGAAAATGATAACCAATAGGTTTTACCAGATAATTATATCCCTCTTCTAGAACAGTTTAAAAAAGGCAAGGACATCTCTCTCCATAATGTTGTACAGTTATGGCTTCTTCAGTGTGGTGTGAGGTTTCACTCTCAATTCATTTATAATCAAATTTGCTTAATCTCTATCCATTTCTAAGAAAATTTACCATATGTGTTGTCAAGGATTTCAGACACAAGGCTTAACCTTTGGACTCCAACTGACCAATACATCCTTTCTGCAGGCACAGTGACTTGCCGTAAGCTTACAAGATCTACACAGTCTTCCAAATCTAGCTTAACTGATCTTAAATCTATTAAGTTTTATTTTTGTGGGAATTGTTGACCAGGTAATAATTATGGACTTTGTTATATATGGCTATAGCCACAAGCAATGCAGATTTTATATCTCATCTGTAACTACGGGGTGCCATCCTGAACAGAGAACTGTTTTGAGAGGTCTTTTTTGGCCTTTCTGTGAAAGATTTTATCAGCTTTATGTGGCTATGATACAGATTGAAAAGTGCTCCTCCTGGTGCATGATTATCCATGTCAAAATAGACTAATAGCTTATTCACCAGTAATGTACCAAATACTTCAGGAAGGGAAGAGAAAAAAAATAAAATCCTCAATACACAAAGACCTCCGCGTTTCGTTCCTGCTGCATCTTACTGAAATAGTAAACATGCCCTCTTGTGGCAACAAAAGTAAGGACAGACAAATAAATGCACTAACAGCATCATATAAGAAATGGACACTCTTGCTTTGATAAGTTCAAGAAAGGAATAGAAACATGTTCCCACCCACAGTTACAGAAATATCCACACCTCACTGAAAATAAATAAATAGCTTTCAAATAAGGACCAGAATAACAAAATCATAACACACAATAACATTCCTTTTTTTTTTTTTTTTTTTTTTTTTTTTTTGTTGTTGTTGTTGTTGTTGTTGTTGTTTTGTTTTGTTTTGTTTTGTTTTGTTTTGTTTTCCAGGAGAAATATTTGCATGCCAAGAAACACGAGACATGGAATGATTCCTGGTTCCTGACCAAGACTTTAATCTGTTTCATGGTATTTGTTCATAATTTGTGTTAGGACACAAATAAATAAGTAATAAACGGAGCTACCAAGCATTACAGACATGCTTTCTACTCAATAGTCTAAGTTACCAGTGAGTTGTACTGGTTCCTGTTCCTGTCTGAATCAAGGCTTTTCCATTGCCTTAGGAATCTGAGACTCAGTGTGGGCTCCCTTACAGAAACAAGATAAAGGTAAAAGTTTACACCAATCACTGTTTCCTTGAAAAATCCAGGGCTGAATCTCATAATGTTGAACACTGAAGGGAATCCCTGGAGATCACCTGTCCCAAACTCCCTGCTTAACCAGGTCCACCTAGTGTGAGCAGCCCAGGTCCATTGCCAGTTGGGTTTTGAGTATCTCCAAGGATGGAGATGCCACAACCTCTCTAAGCAGCATGTTCCAGTGCTCAGTCACCCTCCTAGCACAGAAATGTTTCCCCGTGGTCAGAGGGAACCTCCTGTGTTTCAGGTTTTGCCCATTGTCTCTTGTCCTGGCACTGAGGACCATCAGGAATGGCTGGGCTCCATCCTCCTTGCACCTCCCTTCAGGTATTTCAATAATACACTGATGAGATCCCCTTGAGCTTTCTCTACTCTGTGCTGAACAGTCTCCAGCTCTCTCAGCCTTTCCTCATAGGAGAGATGCTCCAGTTCCTCCATCGCCTTTGTGTTTCTGGGAGGCCCAGCCTTGGACGCCACACCTCAGAGGTGTGCCACCAGTGCCGAGCAGAGCAGCAGGGTCACCTCCCTGGATCTGCTGGAGACAGTCTCAGCAGGATGGCCTTGCCATTCACAGCTGGCCCATGTTCACCTTGGTGTCCACCAGGATCCCTGGGTCCCACTCTGCAAGGCTGCTTTCCAGCTGGGCATTCCCAGCAGTTATGCATGCGTGGGGTTGTTCCTCCCCAGGGGCAGGTCAAAGGGCACTTGCCTTTGCTGAACTTCATGAGGTCAGGACATTTCTACAGCCTGATGATATGTAGGCAGATTAAAAAAAAAAATAAATAAATAAATAAATAAATAAATAAATAATAATAATAATAATAATAATAATAATAATAATAATAATAATAATAATAAATAATAATTATTATTATTATTAATAATAATTAATTAATAATTAATAATAATAATAATAATAATAATAATAATAATAATAATAATAATAATAATAATAATAATAATAATAATCTCTAGGTATGCATTTAAAACTGGGTCTGTTACTTGTAACAGTTGTCCTCACAGAGACAGTCTTTCTGATGATGTAATACTTGAATGCTTGGACAGAAATATGAATGTCCACACTCAGAAATACATGCACTGAGAACATGTCCTCATACTTTATAGAGAGCACATTGTGAACACCTCATCCACTGTGATATGGAGCCACTACTTTTTGGATTCTGCCACAGATACAGCTCCTAGAAGCAAGAGATCATTGAAAATCATTTGTAAAGAAAGTCTTCTGCCGTGCTGGCACTGTGGGCTTTTACAGTCACGCCCCAGCAATCTCCAGCCAACAGGGAAACGAATCCGGAGAAGCTTCATGAAAAGGATGAGAGGAGTGGTGAGGGTGAAGAGGGCGGCACAAGTGGTTGGTTCGTGCAGAGGGGTTCCCACAGCACCAGGAGAGAGAAGCCTCTGAGGATGAATGCTGGAAGAAGCGGCAAAAGGAGGGGAAAATGCAAAGTATAAAACACAGAGAAGAAAAGTTCTGAGAAGGAATCTCAGGCACGTGTGATCTGACTGCCAAAGCAGCTCCGTGTCCATGCCCTGATGGTCTGAGCAGCACCCTGGGAGCCTTTCTGCCCTGCCCACAGCCTAGGATCTGATCTCCACTCCCTGAGGCTGTTGGGCCCTTGCTCAGCCACGCAGTGCTGTCTGTGTGCCCTCAGTCTCAAGGAAAATCAAAAGCCATGGACTTCTGGGAGACATTAAAATAAAGTCTGTATGGACAGACGTGCTTCCAGGACGTCTGGAAGGCAGAACCTCTCAGAAAAGCAGATGTGTGTGCTTGGCCCTCGTTCAGCTGCACGTGGCAGCAGTCCCCAGATAACCAGGAACAGCTCGAGGCTTGAACTTGCCCAGGCTGTGCTCAGGAGGCAGCAGGACACAGAACCAGGCTGTGACTGGAGTGTGAACCTGTGGAGATCTGTTGGGGCGAGGCAGGAAGAGTCCCAGACACAGAGGGAGGTGCAGAGGGGGTAGGGATGGGCTAGGAGGAGGGTGGCATGCGGCATCTCCTGCTCTGCAAGTGACTGCCAAGGTTACGAGGGTCAGTGTGAGGTGAGGTGCATGGCACAAGAGCACACACCCATCCTGCTCACTCGATTACTGTAGTTAAATACTAATAATAAAGAAAGGGCTTGTGGAGAAAAGCCACTGTTGGGGCCACAGTGACAAGCCAGCGCTGTGCTGCACAAGCACGGGGCACCGCCAACCCCATCGGGTTGACATGGTGTCACCAGCCAGGGAAGGACAGAGCTACTTACTTCATGTTGCTGAAAATCCAAAACCTCAATAAAAAAATAAAATATATATATAAAGCCATATATAAAGCCATTGGAGCTTCAAATGTGGTGAAATTCTGTTTTTTTTTTTCCTTTCAGCAGAGGAATCGATGCTGAGGTTAGAGAAGCTACATCTGAAGTAATATTCATATAAGTTACTGCAGAAAATACAACATACTGCTCAGCATCCTTCAGGGGAAAGGTTTGGTGTGCTGCTTCTAAATGCAGTGCTACTAATTATTTACAAGGCATACCCTTAAAGATCCATTCTAGGATTAAATTAACATAAAATGTATTAAGACTCAAAAAATCACCAAACAGGATGTACTTGCAAGGGATTTTTTTATTATTATTTTGTTTACATTTGATAGGACATAATGAGGCCATCTTGGTGCTAATTGTGTCTCTGCCACAGACATGATACAAGAGCACAGCCCACCATTGTTGAATGAAATTGCCCAGAAAAGTAATTGCTTTTCAAGATGAGCTTGTGCTCATTTATATGATTATGATTTGTTGATTAACCTTTTTTTTCCTTCTTTCTGTTCTGTGCATAGTAAGCAGGATCTTCTTCTTTTGTAACTATCATTTTAATAAAACTTGGCATGCCAGCAGCAACCCAGAGATCATCATGACCTGGCTGTGACCACCTGAGCCCTACTTAGTCAATTTAATTAATTTACCTTGCACAGTCCCTGATATCAAATTTAATCAATTCTCTTTGATACACCAAAAACTCACTGGCCACTCTTGTTATACTTCGTGTGGGGGTTGTAAAAGCTCCTGAGTTTTCCTTTTTGAGAAGAAATTAGCTTTTTCTTTAGACCACTGCTAAGTGAAACCATATACATGAAAAGCAGTTAGAATGACATTCCCTAACAAGATAAAATAAAATAAAATTGAATTAAATTAAGTAAGCCATATAAATCCATTGAAAACATATGAATGTGAGCAGTGTGGGATGTCAAAGGAAGAGTATAAGATGATGGCAATCACCTTATTGAGATTTTATCTGAATATTCCCACTCTAAGCAATGATTTACAACTCACAAGCTCCAGACACCACATTTTTAGTGAGATGTATAAACTAAGGAAAGTGAAAAGGGGACAGGGATGCCCCACCAAACCTCAGGTTTATAAACTGGTTGCAGAAAATCAGAGAGAGAAAATAAAATGAAAAACAGGTTGATTATGCGTCTTAAGATTTGGTCCAAATTGCAAAATCACAGGGTATTAGGAAACCAAACCAAAGCAACACAAAATAAACAAACAAACAATCAAAAAAAAAAACAACAATCAAACAAAAAAGAAAAAAACAACAAAACAGACAAAAAAAAAAAACAAACATGCACACAGGACCACAGGATTTGAAAGCACCACAGAACACAGAAAACCAATGCATCATTTCATGCTGCCCATCACACATTATCTCACAACGTCTCAGAGCAGCATAGACAAGTGGGTGACTCATAATTTGCTTCTGTGGTCCCCAGAAGTCTCTGGAGCCAAAGTGAGCAAGACAAAGGTCCAGAAAGTGTTTTCATTGTTGTTGTTTCTGTTTGTTTGTTTGTTTGTTTGTTTTTAGGGGGAAGGGAATGTCTGTGAGCATCATGATTTTTATTTTTTATTTTATTATTTTTTTTTTTTTTCAAAATCATCTGCTATGGATATGCTGAAATGATTCTCTCCTCCTGCTGTGGAGCCAGCTCCTTTCTGAGAGAGATCTGTCTGAAAGTCAAGATATGCATTTCCCTTCAGGTTGAACAAAACATCTCCCCTGACCCTGAAAACAAAGTCAAGAAGAATCATGTTTTGCTTCAACCCAGGATGACATGCAGTGGCTCCTGGTTAGCTTTTCAAAGGGAAGGGAGACCAGCAGGCCCATCACTCAGATGAGTTACACAGCTGAGTTACACTCCAAGCCCTGGGAAGACGAGGTTGGTCAGCACAAGGGTGCGGGGAAAACCCCTGCCAATGAAGACGTGCAGGCAGCATCAGGTCCGCGGCATGGCAGGGGGCCACACGGTCTGCAAACCTCTCACCACGGGAAATCACCTTTCGTGGGCTTGTTTCGGTCTGTTACCTTTTGCTTTAGTTTTTTATTACAGAGGTGCATATGAAAGAGGGTTCTTGTTCTAATCAGCCCAGACCTTAATGTTAAGATCCCTTTTTACTCCGCAAGTTAACAGAACTGAAAATTTATTACTACACAAAATAGTTGAGTTTCTAACTGCAGAACATTCAATTAAAAGAGAATCTATATTTTTCTGAGTATTTGCAGTAAGATGTTATAAAATATCATGATAAGACCACTGAAAGCGTTTGAAGGATTTGATTGCAGATCTTCACCTTTCAAAATGAAGATGCCACTACCAATGTCAGGAAGCCACTTCACTACTTTGTCTTACCCTTATTTCTTTCTGCTAGCACTCAAGCAACTCAACACACATCCAACAACTCACTTACATTTTCTGTTTGCCCGTGAAACCCAAACCTAGAAAATGAGTGTTGGAGCATGGCTGGATGTCTTGTATGACCTCCTCCTTTCCCGGATAGCTAACAGTGTTCAAGAAAAATAGCTTTGATGGGAAATTTCAGATCGCAAATACAAATTTAATATTAACATTTGCCAGCAACATTTTTCAAGGCAAATCCTGAGCATCTTTCACACTGAAAAAAAACCACACACTGCTTTTCCTTCTGCTGCAAAAGCAGTTCTGCATAATGCTGCCTGTTTTGTGCCTGCTGCTATATTTCTTCTCAAACTTGTGGAATTCTGCAGAGCTTTGCTAGCATTTCCCAAGCTGTGTGAGTCTCCCTGCTCCTGGTGGGGGGGAAGGGGGCTTTTGTGAGTCCAAATGCAGAGCATCCTCCCTCTGACCAGACCCTTACGGGAAGACCCAGCTCCCTCACTCCAGGGAAAGGTCTGATGTGAGTCAAGAGAGGTCCAAATCCTAGAAACCTGCTGCTGTACCTCAATTTACTGATTTCACTGGAATTACCAAAGGAAAAAGAGAATACAGGGAAAGGAGGTCACGGGTGTGAGATGAAGGAGGTCAGAGCTGTCACCGACTGGAAAGTTCAAAGTCTTTGGGAAGGCGAAACTGGTAGAGCAGGAAGATGAGGATGAAGGTCATATAGATGAGAAGGGACACAAGAATGTGGGTCAGAGGGCACTTGGAAGGAAAACTTGTTATGAGTGAAAAAAACTATTGTTAAGTGTGCTGAAAGGCAGAGTGTAGTATCGCCATGGCATTGATCAACAACAAAACCTCAAACCCCAAGAGCTTTTGTGGTAGACAGGCTGTCACAGGTGTCTCAGGTGAACTTTGAAAACGGAGGTATTCCTACAGAAAACAGGGGCAGACAGCTTCCTTTTGAGATCCTAGGCTGTGATGGGTGCCAACTCCCACCTGGCATGAGGTTGCCCCTTGGCTGCTCTCCCCTGACCCTGCTGGAACTAGCACAGTCCCACGTCTGCCTACAGGGCAGCTAACGTGGACCTTGCCAACCTGCCGCCAGCACCATCAGCACTGCAAACTGAACGAGCCATGGGTGTAGGAATCCATTTAACCTTGCCTGAGGGATGCTGGGGGGCACTCCCAAAAGCAGAGCACTGTCAGGGCAAGCAGGGTCTGCAACCTGTGGCAGAGGGGCAGCAATAAACGGCAAATCATTAGTTACTGACAGGTCTCCAGCAATATTGCAAATTGAATCAGAACACGGATGATGCAAGAGAAAGATTACAGGATTGGTCTTTGGGGGGTTGTTGGGTAAAGCATTTCTAAGCAATACTGTTTTTCTTTGCTCTCCTTCCACAAAAAGAAGTTCATTGAATTAAAGGCATCCAAAAATATAAACAGACTGTATTTTCCCAACACTTGAACAGGCTTATTGCTTCCACCATTTATATTTAACATTAAAGTTTAATCATGAAGTAGTTAGCTATAAAAAAAAATATTAAATGAGTACAGAACACACACAAAAAAATTAGTAAGTATTTCAGAATGAGCACTTGAAAAGAAAATTTATGCATACATACAATGGAGAATTGCAATTAAGAGCTCTAGGGATATGAGAATGATTTGTCCAGCCATTACACAGTCATTTCAATTTAAATTAAAATTGTAACTATTTTCTAGTCTAGTAAAAATATATGGTGTCACATTAGGACTTTTAATGTAGCTTTCTCTGGGGAATGCAGAAAAGCTAGTTAGTAGCACATAAATAACTATATATTAGAAACTGAATAAATTCTCTGCCAAAAACCTAATACGATGAAAACAGAAATGACAGTGGATTTCTCTAATGATTTTCTCTAATGAAGCACAGTCCTCATTCTAAGCCAAGGAAACAGTTGATAGGGTGTCTGAATCTACATGATTTTGTTAGAGCTGACTGACAAAAATAAATACATCTGCCTGATCTATTTTTTAACTTGAACTACATAAATTATGCTGCATATTGTTCAAAGACTATGATAGTGTTATCTAACGCTACAATCTTCATCTTCTCCTAGAAAATACAGGATAAGTTGATTGTTCTTTGCAATATCCCTACTTACAGATCTGTAAGCGGTGTCTATCGGACTAAATAAGAGACTGGTTAGTGAGGGATTGTTTCTTGTACTATGGTGAGTAAGTTTTAACAGCTTGATGTAGATTATAAATGAGCAATGTGCAGTCCCACATGAATGAACCTGGATGAAGGCGAAATACTCCATGTGGGACTTGTGAGAAAATGGATCTGTGAACGTCTGCAAGTATTTTGAGGTCACAAAAAATACCTCCTGGATCTTCAACAGGCTCTAGGGACGGGAAACGCACAGCTTTTTTGAAGCCACCTTTCTATTATAGCTCTCAAGCACCCAGAGCCTAAATCTTTAGGGATTGGTAGTTACCAACAAGTTCTAATGATGCAACTAGCATTTTATCAGTCTCTCCCAACAACACTTGGTTGCATTTTGATATTTGATAAGCTTCCCATATGGCATTCCTATTTGTATGTGCAACGCTTTGCTATTTTCATACATTACAGATGTCAGAACAGGAATTCTCTTAGTTAATACAGTAACTTTAATTAAGTTAAACAACATTAGACTAATAGCTTCTACCCTGACCAAGCCTGGAAAATAAGTCTGTGCTGTTTGTCTTTGTGGTGTGTTCAACCAACTCTGACTCTCTGGACTCAGTCACTACATTAGCTTCTGTATGTTAACATATTTTGTTTTTTTCATTCTCCTCCAAATTTTATTTTCTCTCATGAAATCACACAACTCTGTCCCAGCCTTAACAGAGGCTAGTTATAATTTCTATTTGTCAGCTTCCTTTTACACACACACAGCCTGCCTCTGTTAAAGCACCCAATTTTGAGAAGTTCTGAAGAAAAGAGGCAGGCAATATAAGAATGGTATTTTCTATGAAATATATATATGTGTATGCTAGAATTTTTAAGAAAGGGGTTTAATGTCTTTACATCTACACCTTTGAGTGGTAAACAAATAGGAGTCAAGGTTTCTTATATACTTGGAGAAATTGTAGCATCACAGAGAGATAAGATTCATGCTCAGTGGTAACACTATGAGCACATTTGTGTGCAACGAACATAAATTAAGTTTGACCTCTAAAAGAGGTTCCTAGCCAAGAGACTGAAGTAAGGATAGCTTCCTAGGCACAGCATACCAACTGATTCCAAGACTGACTTACAGGTATGAAGATATACAACCTGGCAGGCTGCAAGACACGCGATCAGAACTCAGGGAGGCAAGACATGCATCCTGGCCCCGTGTGCCTGCCTGTGGGGGCGTCTGTAAGCCTGGCACACCATCCATGCTCCTCTTTACCCACACAGCTCATTTTTTGGTTAACCCTCATTTTTGTCTCCTTCTGAACGCCACCAAGGACCAGCTGAAATAGAATTCCAGCATTCTCGGTAAAAAAAAAAAAAAAAAGAAGATTAAAAAATACCAATAGCAAAGTATTAGTTTAATTTCAAAACAAAATAAGATAAACAGAAAAGAATCTTACTTCTTGCCCTCTCTGCCGATTCTTATCACCAGATGTCATTCATTCATAGCAAGGAATATTAGGAAGAAAAAAAAAGGCTGTAGCTTATGAAGAGGAACCTTATTTCACACACCAGAGCTTGTAAGACAACTTGAATCAATTATCTCCCAGTTGTTTTTTGCTTATAAAGAACGAAGGAACAAGACATCTTAATTACTGTTTGTCCTTTCATAACATCCGTCTTCTCATTCTTAGGGACCACACAATTTTCAGGCAGAACTTTCTCCTAACTACTGGCACTACAGGTATTTAAGGATAAGAGGATAATGCTGTATTAATTTCTGAATATAAACTCAAGGAAGCTAAAAGCAAGCCAATATTTCAATTCTTCATCCAATTTGCTTTGCAGTTGGGGTTGGTGATCTAAAACATATCACACTATTCATTAACTAGACTTTTATCAATATGCATCATTCAATCAGCCCTTCTATTTTCCTATCCTTACTGCAATTCAGATCAAGTTCCATGCAGAAGCCAAATTCTTGGGGAAAAGTTTGTATTCAAACAAAAAAAGCAAGAAAACAAGCAAAAAACAGTTTGTTCAGTATTGCAGTACTCCAGATACGGACCAGTTACTGCGCTTGGATGCACTGCTGGCATTTTTGGCTGAGTTCCATCTGATATTTAGCAGGCTTAAATTTCAACATCCAAAAATCAAATAGAAAAATCAATATTCCAGCTGGAGTAGCCAGGTACAGACATTATTTAAGTGCTGATATGAAACTTTTAACGCTAATTTGTTGGAACAATAGGTTAGGTATGCTTTTATCAACACAAACACAATTCGTGTGTTGGTCGCACACCTCTGATAAGACCTCCTTCACTGGGTGGGCTTCACCACCTACATTTGTATATTAGCACTGGTGAGGGATGTTAAACACGCGGCTGCTTCCTCCAGCAGCTCTGGCCCGGCACAGACCAGTGCCACCCAGCATGGTTCTGGCTGTCTGCTGGAGCCCAGCTTCTCTGACTGGGCCAGGGGACAAAGCTGCATGTTCAGGCAGCAGTGGAGACAAGCACGTACCTTAGACACACGGGCACAGCCTGTCTGTCGACATTCACTATTTACATCCCTCTATTTCTTGTTTCTGACTCCCCCTTTTCCTTATTTTCCCTTGTGCCGAGGTCCTCAGATAACCTTACTGAGACAAATGCTTCCACATGCTACAAGTACGTACATCCATCCATGACTGACGAGGTTTGGCTCATAGTGTTGGCTTTCCTAGCAATTGCTGGTCAAGTTTGTGTCATTGTATTTTCCTTATTCATGGTGTTGCCCTTTTCTTATATCCTTTTGCATCTGAAAGGTTCTTGACCAAAAACACTTAGAGGAACAGGAGCTCTCTCCTCCCACACTCCCTCAGATACATTTCTACCTTTTCTTGAAATTCAGTAAACACTTCCCAAACCCTTTCTCTACCTAAAAAGCAGACAAATGATAACTCAGCTCTGGAGAAAAAAAAAAAAAAAAAAGCAGCTTGCCTAGAGAGTACTGGAAAATAGTATATAGAAGGGCTTCAACAAAACTGTCCTCTCACTGCTAGTACTTGGATTTACACTGGTGTGGTTGCTGCTCATGCTCTGACATGTTGCTGATGCAGGCTAAAGGATAAACGCTGCTATGTGACATACCAAGTGCTTGTAAAACATATATTTTCTAAGAGGGACGGGAGCAGAGTTGGGCAGGAGGGGCTGGAGGACTCCCATCACTCCTTCACATCCCTTAACATCACTGCCAGCTGTCTTTAAACAGTAAGTTGCAAATGATTCCATTCACACAATTCAAAGGTGTTACATTGCCCTTAACACAACGACGACCACTTAACACAAGAGCATCAGAAAGTACATACACTTTTTAAGCATCACTGAGGCTTACTAATGAGCTAGAGTAATGTTTTATATGGGATCGCACTCTAAATCCTAGCCCTCTTGACTTCACATTTATTGAAGACAGTTCTATTTGGTATGACACTGAGCATATACTGTAACTCTGGGAACCACAGCTGTGACTTAGTTAATGATCTCCATAAATCCTACTTAAACAGAGACAAGAAAAGAATTATGCAAATGAATTTCTGTACCACATGCACATGATAACTGAAATCATACCAAAATAAGCTTCAGTATATGAACACCAATACCTTTTATATTTGCGTATGTGAAAAATGGGGAAGCAGGGTTGGGGTAAAGACAGTTTAAATTTTTATTTCAGAAGAGTTAAAATACCGAAAGTTGAGAAGTTTCTTATAAAGGGAAAAGATGACGGAAACATATATACAAAGAGGGATGGTTAAAAAACACAAGACAGATTCTCAAATACAGCTGTGAATGTGATCAATAATTACTCTCCAAAACAGATCTTTTTAGAATGATGATTAAAGCCTGCTTCTTTCAAAACTGCTTCTTTCTCAGCATGTGCATCAACCAGTCACACTTGGCAGCTAGATAAAATGTCATCCATCAGTCTCTTGTAGACCCAAGCATCACCTTTAAGCCGTTGTCTCCTGATACCAACTACTTCAGGTTTACTGAGTTGACATACTTCTAACTCAAACTTCATAGTTACTTTGCCAAAATCTGACTGTGTTTGGCATTTCAGCGTATAACTGTACAAAACAAAGGAGAAATAAAATCATTTAACTGTTTAATGTTTGTTTTGAAATACGATTTTGAATGAGTAACAGTGCTTTACAGAAATTACCCTAGTGGTATTCACATTACTAAGAAAACAACCCATAGTGAAGTCAACTGAGAGTTTTGAATACATCAGTCCTACATCAGTCCTACAGTATACAGAATACTTGTAGTCCTACATCAGTCCTACAGTGCTGTCGTTTGTACCCAAGTACAAACAGATGACAGTAAAGGCCTACCCCAGCCATGGGAACTGCTGCCACAGACCCTGATTCATGGAGCACAGAGCTGGAAGGCACTGGGGTGTTCCTGCATTTTACCTAGAGACCGGTTTCCTCTCTGCAGAGACCACTGCTGAGAGGCTGGCTACAGCTTGACTCTTGCTAGTATGAGAAATGGAAAAACTGATTCTGAAATTTAAATCGCCACACTAGAGAGGGGCTCTTCTCTGTAGTTATGTACCTGCCCACATTTTGAGCTTGAGCATCAGAGGTCCAGGCATATTCTGACATACTGGACAATTAAATACTCAAGCACTTCAGAAGATACATGTTAATGAGCGATGCAAGACATTTATTTCATGCATTGGAAAACTAGCAAATAGACATTTATTTTTGGATCAAAAAATAGGAATTGACACTAGTCTGAGTACTTTATCTCATTAGCAAATCCTAAAATTTAAAATAAGCTTGCACAAAGTGTGGATTCTTTGCAGCTTTTAAAAATACACTGATGTCTTGGCCAAATATTTATGTTTTTACTGCCAATAATAAGGGTTACAGGTATCGACATTACCCTCCCAATGTGTCTAACTTGTGTCATAACCATCCTTTTATATTTAAAATTTCACAAAGAATAGACAAAACTCGCATCAGCTTCTAAGTGTCACCTCACCATTACTGTTTAATATTTGTCAAAGAGCTCTATGAGATGTCATGTAACATTATTTTGCATTGTGTGGGCAATTTTCATCACACAAACATTTAATGTTCTCTATACTTTCTCAGAAAGCATCATATTTCACAGAGTGGAGCCAAGAATGTAAATTTAAATACTTTGCTTTATCAAGGACTAGGGTACTGGCTATTTAGATGTGTAAATGCAGAAGTCATCCTTGTTTCCACTTACCCCTTTTTAACATACTCCACTTGCTTCTTTGAAAGGACGGCGATTATTTCATTCAACAGTTGGTCTGGATTCATCAGCTGAGTAGTGGTAACATTATAGTGTGCCTAGAAGTAGTCAGCCCATTAAAAAAAGTCAAGAAAAAAGTCATCTTTCTCCCCAAACTGAAGATATTATGGAAACTTTTCATAAAGAAAGCTTCAGAACATATAACCATATTGACAAGAAGGCTTCAAATCCCTATTATCATTAAGGCACTGTAGTTAACAGCAGAAACACTACAGGTAAACTTCTGGACAATTAATATCAAAGCATGCACAATCTCTAATCCGGCATAAAATCCAAAGCAGCAGTGATGGGCCAGGGCAGCAAAGAGTCTTATATATAACTGGAAGTGATTGCTTGACAGGATTACAAAAGACAGACAGAGGACTGTGCTTAAAGCACCCTTTAGTTGGGAGATTGTCTATCCTTCATTGCTTAGCCAAGATGGTGCTTCTGGTATCAAGTAACACACACGGTTCCATGAGGCTTTTCTAGCCTTAAGGCATCACAGCATTTAAGGAAACAAGGTTATTTACTACCCATAAGTTTATGATTATAATTTTGTTTATTTCAAGGTTTAATGCTGCACATAATATACTTGTCCACTAAGTGACGTCTTGAACTTCTCTTTTGAAGAGACAACTTCTATTCAAATATAAATTCCATTTAAGTGATTTATATGGCACTGTTCACTGCATGGAAAGGTCTAGTGTTATGCCAATGCATGTATATTCTAAAAAAAATAATACCAAACCTATGAATCAACTTTGGTAGGTAGAAGTTATTAATTTAATGTTAAAGTGTTCTGTGCAAAGGAACTTCTTATTCTAAGGCTGTTTAAAGAACTAGTAGTAATAAACTGATTTGGATGAAGAGACATCAAAACTTTGAAAATCAAAAATTATGCTGACAGTGTCAGAAATTCTTTTACAGGCTGCAGTTCTTTAGGTTTTAAGATTAATCTCAGATTCTTCTGAATTCTAACAACTCTCCTGGAATACCTTCCCATATATATCACTCCAGGAATACAAAAAATGAGCAGGGGATATAATCAAAACTCACTTTACGGCACCAGAGGGAGAGCTACCAATAGCTTTATACAAAAACGTGATTAAACATTTTCAGCTAGGGCTCCCCTTTAAACCCATCCTGTTTCTCTCGTATTTGATTATATGGCACACAAAAAGCAATGGTCAAATCCCCCCCTTGATGTGCTGGCAACTTGCCTGAGCCCAGACTAGCACTGACTCCCCTGGCAATAACTGGGGCAATTATCACAGTAACAGAAATGCAGTAAGAGCAACCGCAGTTTTTCTGTAGAGTGCAGGCAAGTCAGACCACAGAAGTTTTCACAAGGCCAGTACTAAAGGTACTGGATGTTTTCAATAACTCTCCTCTATTTCCACATCAGATTTCCCCAGCAGCCATACCTTAAGTTTCCTTGGCTCATCTCTAGTGGATCGTTTCTTTTTGCTTGGTGTAAGCATTGTGATCACTTTATCTAGGCCTCTTTCAAGGCTTCCAAATATCTTGGCCTTTCTCTTCTTTTGGCTGCAATCCACATGAGCTACGTTGAGATCTAGTTCCACTGAGTGACACCTGCTAAAGAAAAAAACAACAATGTAATTAGCTGTTTTATGTCAGTATTCAGAAGCTAGCTATATCAAATACATCATTACAATATTACCAGAGCCGACAGAATGAAGTAAATAAAACCAAGTGTAGTGTATTAAGAGAGTTTCTATTTAAAAGTCAGTTGAGCTTTAAACTCAGAGATGTATATGAAAACCACACTCTAGGGAACTGGAACAAGAAAGAATTTACATTACAGAAAACAGGAATGAATTCTGAATATAATTGACTTCTAGTTTTAAAACTTTTTTCTGCCTTCAATATTTTCCAGTGAATATAGAACAAGGTTTTAGGAAGGTTTTAACCCAGATAGTGGGAATACAGCTTGCTGTTGTAAACAAGGCTTCCTAAGCTGTTCATGGATTAAGGTAGCACTGCTCTAAATCAGAAATGTATACAAATAACTGGACATTTACCTTCTCTCAGGAAGAACCTCAGCTGCTGTCAGTTCGTTTGTATTTGCTGGATTTTTGGGTTTCTTAATTGGGGTGACTGTTGTGAACTGGCTCTCTGAAAGAAAACATCCAAGCCAAAACAGGTATGTTTTTGAAACAGGATTTTCTCTTAATTCAGGATTTCTTGTAATTAGTGAGTTATTTTTTAAAACCAGCCCCCTATCTATCTCTGGCCTGCATCTTCAGAGTAATAAAACATATTTTTAATATAACAAGACTATCCCTGCTACACAAAGTAAAACTGAGGCTGAATTCCCTGGATCTCTACAAGTCAAGTCTTTGAGTGACCATGCAGTTCGGTATTATGAGTTTGGAAGGAAAGAGGATTAGAACTGCTTTCTTGCTCTGCCACTGGTCGTATGATAAATACCGAGGAATTTGCTATGTCAAACAGTTGCATTCCAAACCAAGTCATTTCCTTTACATGAAAAGGTGTGAATGATATAGCCATGTTTAATAATACAAACTACATAATAGTATAAAAAGTTCCACTGTCAACACTGGCAGAGTTGTTTCAAATGTGCAGAAGTAAACCATAAGTGAAACTGTCCATATAAGAGCTGTTACAATTGAACCCTATCTAAATGCTCCAAGTTTCAGTGTTATAGAACTGCATTTGGCCCCAGACAACGATGATCTCAAAATTACTAACTGCTACTTCCACCACTTGCTATCCCTAGGAATTACTCCTACCTATCCTGAATGTAGGAACATTCAGTGAAACAAAAAGTTTAGTTTAACTCCCAGAAATGTCTAACTAAAATGAGCTAGAACCATATTTCTGCATTTCTCAATTCAGAAGTACCTACTTTAACCTTTTAAACTTACCATGAAGAGAAACATCACAAGTTACCACATATAATCTTAAGACAAAAATCAAACTTGTACGAACTACTAGCCGTTAAATACTTCCTTAAATACTTAAGGAAGGACAGTGATACGTTTATAATGTAAGTCATCCTGCAATCACCTAGTGTTTCTCAACAATATCCCCTATTATCTAGAACAGAAAAGTCTCCTGTTGTAAGGAGCCCTTAGTATTGAATGACAGAGCTAACATACAGAATCAACGCCAAAACTTTAGTTTCAATGGTTGAAGGAAACAGTAAGAGGTATACAGGATGTGCCAGTTTTTATAAGAATGAAGGCTGAGGACAGACATTTTTGGAACTTAAATGAGCTGACATAATGTACGCAGGTTTCTGTGGTCCATCACATAACTGTAAGACTTCACATTGTTAACAGAAGTACTTTCACTGCCACTCTGGACAGGTACTGTGAAAATAGATAGGCTACCATGAGAAATCCAGCAGTTAGATTTCTTTTAAAAGCTAAAAGTGATAAAACCAGACGACTAAAAGCATAGCTTTGTTTTCACTCAAGGTAATAGCAAACAAAAAACAAAGAATGAAGAAATCTTCTAAACCTTCATGGGAAAGCAGAAACATATGCTAGTTTTAGGAATACAACAGTTGATTCCCAGTCAAAGTGCATTCAAAGGCACATTTATATGAAACTGTAAGAAGTAATGACTTCTGTAATTAACATAAGAGTACGACTCCCTGACATATGATTAAACCTCTTGCAGCGCATTGTCTGATGTACAGGCTGGTGACTGTATACTGTGACAAAACAAAAGTCTTACAGAAACAGATGCTTTGGATACACAAATATTGTGTTCATATTTTAATTTACAATATTCCTAAGCAACACATGTTCTTGGTTTTCATTTGTTACACACAACATACCTTTGCAGGCAGGTACTTGAATAGATATGCCTTGTCCTTGCTTCTCAATCTGAGTCTTTCCGAGCGGAGTCTTTGGAGCAGGAAGCGCAAAGGGCATTTCATTTTTTAACACTGACTCTGTATCAACATTCTCTTTGTTTGCATGCTTCTTTGATGCCACTTTTCTTGTCACTGGAGTTGACAGTGTGAATTCCGTATTATCCAGTTGAGCATCATGCCTTGAATGCTGCCAGAGATGTAACAAAAAAAAAAAAACATTTTTGATTGTATTCTGATCACATTCAGGGAAGTTACTGACAAGGAAATTCTAAAATCTAAGCAGGTCAGACACAATGGTTATAGAAGTATTATACACTACTCATCTATTGAGCAAAACAGTTAAAATCTTCAGTACCTCCAATTCCCTCCTACAATGACTTGATTTCTTACAGATTGAGTCATTTGACTTTTATCTGATCATCTAAATTCTCCAGCTTCCATATTTAATATTATTTATTCCTCACCAGCTAATCTAAACACAGCTATGAATTTGCATTTGGTTTAAGTATATAAATTTGAACTGCTTCACTGTGGATTTTCTTGCCAATTCTGAACTTCTTCCTGTACCTTCAAAGACCTGTCCAGCTCTAGCCTAGCTCCAAAATCTCATTAGCTATGCCTTATTTCCCAACGTGTTTTAAAATCCTGTTTGACTCATTTGCTTATTCCTTTACATGCTGTTTTTATGCAGACTAAAGGTCAAAGTTAAGGTTCTCATTAAATTAATCGTGTTAAATATTAATCATTTAATTATTTAGCTGAGTATACTTCTTTACTCAGTCTGTAACTTTTTTTGGCCATGGAACATTAAATGTTGAAATATTTAATAAGTGTTATGTACAATGAGAAAAAGATTTCTGCATTAAGAATTGTTTGTTTTTTTCTTTAAGGAACTAACACTAGTTCTTCAAACACCTGCTTTGTTCCGTGACTACTTAGAATAAACTCTTCCAATGGAGACTCTTCAAACAGTGAAGCTGCATCAGAAAATTCCATGGATCCAAATGCATACGGCATTTCACTGGAGTCTGGTGCATCTCCATATGTCACAGTTTTTTCAGACTGAAAAGAAAGATTCGGTTGAGATTTCATTGCAGTATTAAAAGTGAGATTTCATCAGAAGAAAAATCAGTAACATCTAAAACTGCCTTTTTTTTTTTTATATAAATTCCTAACAGCTAATGGAAATTCCCATGCCAGCAGCCTATGATATGATCTTAATATTGCCATTGTAGATTTGTCAGTTGATTTGTCAATCATATCAAGAGCAGATAGGAAATTATTCTCAAAGCACATCTTTCCCAACCAGTGTCAAGAAGAGTAGCAACTCACAGAAATACCTGCCTTTGATTTCAAGACTTGGACCATGAGCTCTTTTCATCAAAAGCCAAATAATAATCTGGAAAGAACCCCAGAGAAGAAGGCAGCAAAGGTTGAAAGGGGGACAGATAACAGTAAACACATCACATCCAAAACAAGTGATTGCAGAATCCACAGTAACACTTGAACCAGCATTCAGAAGACTTCACCTACATGCAAGCCTAGACAAAGTATGATTTACTAAATCATACAATTCACAACTTCAGTCAAGATTTCTCACTTTCATGTCTCACACCACATTCAATAACAATATCACAGTATCCTTAGTTTCTAGTGTTTGGTTTCGGGAGCCCCTTTCCCAAGGACTTGTTTCATACCACTTTGCTGGAGTCACATATGATACATAGTCTGTTATGCGGCACTACTAATCTTAGGAATCTCATCTGTATTACAGAGCAGCTGGATGAATGAACTGAAATAATTTACATTCAAGTGAATTAGATGCCTAATAGTGTATTTACTTTGAGAGCTTGTCTTTACAGGGAATAGCATGTCCGGCTAGCTAGCTAACAATTTTATACAGAAGTTCACAGGTCAAGGAAGGAATGGCTTACACTAAGTCTGAAATTTTACTGAATGCTTTTGAGTTTGTCAAGCATAATTACTGCTGACATTACAGATAGCTGCATACTACATATGATATTGCAAGCAATTTAGCGACTTCAGACAAATTCTGAAGCAACCTATGTGCACTTTTCTGCCAAAGCACAGGAACAAAAATTAAGAACTAGCTACACACAAAAGCACTTAAGATTCAAATTCCTCAAGAAAAAAACAAAAACAAAAAAACAATGTTTCCTTTACTCAAAATAACCTGACTCCTCTCAGAGATTCTGTTCAAAAATGAATCAGTTGAGAAGGAACAAGTTTCTGCCCTTTAACCATCCACTTATGTAGTATCCATGTCATTGCAAAGTAGGCTGCCTGGATGACATGCCAGGATGTTTCAGAAGACTTTCCTTACTAAGCCAAAAAACTAACAAGGTACAAAAATATCTAGTGACAAATAGAAAAGTACGAAGGTTGCCATCACAAAAGGCAATCTGGAACACTCACACAGGCCAAAGAATAGGCTATTTTGGTTCCAGGAGCTGCTAAAGGGAGCTTCTCTGTGGTACTCCCAACTACTTGTTCCAGTAGTACTACTTTGTAGTAGCAGCCCAGCTGGCTAAAACAAAAAATGAGGAGACTGAACTGTTTAGAACAGAACAATTCAGTCAAAAGGGGCCTTCAAGGATCATCAGTTCCAACTGCCTGACCACTTCAGGGCCAAGCAAAAGTTGAAGCATATTAACGAGGTCATTCTCCAAAAGCCTCTTGAACACTAACAGGCACAGAGCATTGACCAACCCTATGAAGCCTGTTCCAGTCTTTGACCACCCGCTTGGCAAAGAAACTTTTCCTGGCATCCAGTCTGAACCTTCCAAGGTACTGTTCCCACACATCCTTCCACTAGTTCTCAGTGGTCAGAGGTGAACACCTCCCTGTGTGCTTCCCCTCCTCGGGAAGCTGCAGGGAACAATGCAGTCACCCCTTGGTCTCCTTTTCTACAAACTACACAACCCAAATGCCCTCAGCCTCTCCTCACAGTACATGACTTTCAGCCCTTTCACCAGCTTTGTTGCCCATCTCTGGATGCTCCCCCTTGGGTGGGCTGACCGGGCTGTGTCTCATGCACCCCAACACAGGTTTGCCCCCTTGGCTGCCAGGGCTCACCACTGGCTCACATTGAGCCTGCTGCCACCAGCATCCCCAGGTCTCCTCCTGCTGAACTGCTCCCCAGCCACTTGTCCCATCTGTGCCCAACCTCGGCACTGCTCCATCCCAGCACAGCACCCGGCATTGCCCTTTGCTGAACTTGATGCCAGTGCTCCCATCTGTCCTGATCCCTCTGCAAGACCTCTCCTCCCTCCAGGGAGTCAGAGGCACTCCTGGTTGAGTATCATCAGCAAACTCCCTAAGGATGCGTTCCACACCTGCATCCAGGTCATGGATAGAAATGTTGAGCAGGACTGGCCCTAGGATGGAGCCCCGGGGAACACCACTGGCTGTCTACCAGCCAGTAGGCCCATTCACCACAACACTCGGCTCTGCCACTGAGCCTCTTCATCACCCAGAGCAGTGTTCACCTCTTCATAGCATAGCTGGACCAGAAGGATGCTATAAGGACAGAATCAAAGTCCTTGATAAAATCCTGAAAGACAACGTCTGCCACCTTCCCTTCATCCAACACGTAGATGAGCTGGATGCATACATGCTCTCTTACTGATGATTAGGGCATCAATCTGCTTTCCCAGGCAGAACTTGCTGACATGGAAACATTTTTATCAGAATGTTGTCCCGTTGAACTCTGAAACTTACCTCTGGGCCTGCTGAGGGAGTTGTGCTAGCATGCTCTGTTAGCAACGGAACCCGTAAGCGAATGCGCTTGCCACGAGCCTTCTTGGATTGAAGCAAGAGATATGTTGCTGACAACTGGTCGTAATTCCACTAGAAAACAAAGGTATTTAGATGTCTTTGGAAAAGTTGTAAGTAGACGGTAAGCTCAGCCTTCTGAAAAGTTTTGCATTTCTGATTTTTTTTTTCCACCTGACGTGTAACACTTAAGTTTGATCATGTTCAGATAGTTTCAAACTTCAGCTGATTCACACAACACATTTGAAATATAGAAGACACTTCTTCGTGCTTGAAACTTACTGTATAGTAAAAACATTAAGAGTGAAAACTAAGGCCAAGACAAGAATCTTTGCACATAAAGAAGTGAATGGCAAAGCCCCTGTTAATTCAGATTTGCCTAGTATTTCAACCAGACTCTCATTTTTTTTGTGTCATGTTCCAGCCTAACCCCAAGCAACATCAATGTTTGGTATGATTTTCAGCAGCTTGACTATAATGAGTACCACAGGTATAATTGTTGACAGGCTCGCAGCATAGTATTGCTAGTTTGAATTAGTTAAACACATTAGAAATCCTCCAGTAAAGGACTGCGTAAATGCCACGAACTTAATTAAGAGAACTACTCTCCCTTATTCAAAATATTCAAATTCAAGGGACAATTTTTAGAATCAGGTTAAAGCCAGAGTCCACCTCATGTTGTAAGTCTCTTCTACCAGGTTAGAATATCACCACTAACACATTGGTACAATTCCTCTACAGGTAGTCAGCTCAGCTTTTGTCATTTATATTCCAATGGGACAGGAACTGATTCACTTCTTCCAAAGTTTGTGAAAAGCAATTCCCCCACGCTTATTTTATAGCCTGGCTGAGCGATGCACTGGAAGTTTTCTCTCCGGTATCAGAACATTTCAAAGCACGGAGTTCAGCCAGTGCAAGAAATCGGTTGTTCATCCAGACATCTTTAGGTTGAGTCTATTTTGCCTTTCAGAAATTCATAAGGATATGAGCATGGTAGAAAATATCAATAAAGTTTAGGAAACACAATGAAAGGAGGAAAAAGAAAAGGCAAAATTGAGCTTCAGAGCTGTACTGACAGATCTGAAATTCTGTGGGGATTCCCTAGGTTGGAAAAGCACAGCAAAACTCACGCCTGAGAATAAGGCGCCATGAGGCTGCCAATACGCTAAGGTTACTTACTGTATTAGCATGCTTAATTACAACAAATTAACAACATGTAGTTCTTACCTCTGATATTAATTCCAATATTCTCTCCCTGCTCTGGTTGTGAAACACGGAAAGCTCTGTCACGCAGTCCTCGTCAAGGTGTCCCTGCTGCAAGAACATGGACTACATTCAAGCATGAAGCTTTCAGGTTGCCTCATCGAGACACATCTGACCATGACACTGCTGTGATATGCAGCAGGCGGAGTCCCTCATTATCCAACATTTCAGATTTTGTATTTTAGTTAGCATCATGGCTAAATGTTGCCGTGAGTAAATGGAGAAAGTCACACAACTTCAGCAACTTGAGCGTCTCGGCCCTCCCTGGTGAGAGGTTCTGAACTCACGTAGGAAAGGCTGTCTGCAGATAAGATTTTTCACTTGAGTGGAAGCTACACTTTTATCTCTTCTTAAATATGCAAAGCTGTATCAGGCATGCACGTCTTTGCCAGAGCTGCTTAAAACTGACAGCGCACGTGCAACAAGCTGTTCTTTACCTAGACAAACAGCAGCACCCAGTGGCCAGCAGGAGGCATTGGCTGCAAATGAGCATCAGCTGCTCATCCGCACTTGGTGACAGCTGGAATTTCCCCCAAGCCCCCACACTATCCTCAACTCACACACATCAAAAGAGTTGAAGTACAGAGAGGACAAACATGCTTTCAAAGAGGTCAGCTTGTTGGCCAAACGAGCAATTCTCAGTGAGAACTAGAATTAAGATAAACCATAAGCATGTCCAAGAAAAATAATAATACTTGTTTTTTACCCCCTAAACAAAAGTATTGACCAAGGAGCCTGGAGAACCAACTGGTTGCTCACATACAGAAGTTCTGCACATTTTGATGAGAAGCTAGCTGTTTTGCTAATTAAGCATCAACGACAGAATACAATGACAACGTACCTTGAAATGCCTCCTCAAAAGAAATGGCAAAGAACCGGTACCGTTGTGACAGCAAATAAGATTACATGAAATGCCAAGGAACCTTCTTGGCAAGTGTACTTACTGGATATTTACTTTGCCAGTGGACAGCATCTGAATAACCTTCCATGAGCCACGGGTGACTTAACAGATGCTTAACTGTAATCCGCTTCTTTGGGTCCACCTAGTGGGCAGGAAGAATCAAGTTGTTACACAAATCTGTGAGAATAGAAGAAAAAACTTATCTTTTATTCAGACCTTCTGGGTGCTTAGAACGGATAGAATAGAAACCAACAATGTTTCAGAACCCCACCAAAAGGAAGGTTAAATGTCTGAGCTGTGAATAACAGTTACAGCACCTATGGTTACAGTACATGTTCCAGTAACATTCTGCAGTGACTAGACTGCCCAGATGTAGCCCGAAGGCATATTTCATATGCTCAGCTTCATTAATAAAACGTCTCATTTATAAACGCTTCTTAATTGTGCTGTATCAATAGAACACCCAAATGCAAGGTGCTTCAAGACTTCATTTAATTATTTACATTTTAATTTCTATCTCCATGAACTATTATTACATTCTTGCATGAGAATTTTCTGCAGAAGACAAGGCTAACCTTTCCTTCAAGGATTCAGACATATAAGAGTTAATCTTCAAACACCAAATATTTTCTAAGTACTTCATAGATGTAGTATTCCGACCTAATGAAATAGCATTTTGTAGACCTATCTGAGTAGAAGCAGCACCTTTACCTGTAGCATTTGGCTAAGCAGCAGCGTACTGCTAGGAGAGAGCCACTTTGGAATAGTATATTTTCCTCTCTGTGGAAAAAAAAAAACAAAGAGGGTGTAGAATGAACCTTGAATAGTTAGGTCAAACAGGATTATTAAATTACTTAGGTGATAGTGACATCTCTCTTCAGCCAAAAAGGAAGAACAGCCACATGCAAAAAATGTTTGAGAGTTGAGATAAGGACAGGGAGATCACTCACCACATACCGTTATAAGGAAAACAGACTCGGCGTAATGAAGATCAATGTAATGTATTGACAAATGGTAATAAACTAGAGCAGTGAGAACTAAAAACCTCCTCCCTCTGAGCAATGCAAGGGAACAGGGCAGTCCATAATGCTTTGTCCCTGCTGCTCCCTACACCTCCCTCTCTGTCCCTGCTCCCCATGGGGTCCCTTGCAGGGGATGCCGTACTTCCCAAACGGAGCCTGCGGGGGCTGCCCACAGGCAGCAGCTCTTCAGGAACTGCTCCAATATGGGTCTGCACCATGCGGTCCATCCATCGGGAGCACGCTACTCCTGCAGATGCTCTCACCAGACCTCCTGTTCCATCCTCACAAACATGGTTAGTGATATCATTAGAAACAGATGGGGGGCAGATTTCAGATTTCACAGTGCAGCTTTACTGGGAAAGTAAGGCATCAAATCCACATGATCTGCATGTGGGTCCAAGGAGCCCCATTACCCATTTTGCTTTTAATATATCACTACAGATCAGGAGACAAGGTAAAACAAGTAGCATCTCCTTGACTGAGGACAGTGCTGGAAGGCAAATACCTCGCAAGAGCTACCAGAAGCATAAGATCACTCCAGAAGTATTTTCTTCTTGCAGGAGCTGTAGCACATACTTGGTTGACTTAAGTATTCCCAAATGAAGAGATGTGGAACATTCCAGGGAAAGAAACAAGGTGTGCAAGCACTGTGATCCTACTTCCAACCACAGGACCATGTGGGTTGGGAAAGACCTCTAAGATCAGCTGGTCCATCCTTTAACCTCACACTGCCAAGCCCACCATTAAACCATGTCACCAAGCACCTCATCTACATGGTTTTTGAATGCCTCCTGAGTGGTGACTCAACCACTTCCCTGGGCTGCCTGTTCCAATACCTCTCAACTCTTTCAATAAGGAAATTTTTCCTAACAGCCAAGCCAAACCTCCTCCAGAGCAACGTGAGGCCATTTCCTCTTGTCTTATCACTCGGTGCTTGGGGACACCCGTCCCCATCTCGCTAGAGCCTCCTTTAAGGTAATTGTAGAGCTTAGATTCAAGCAGCAGCCTTCCAACAGCCTTGAGCTGAGATTACAGTACATTTCAGCATCTGTAACCTGTGAAATTCAATTCCACAAGCATATCTAAGTGTCTCCATTTCAAGCAATTTTCATCTCGCAGCCACACAGAATTAAAACAAATTCAGAGCAGAAATAGCAAGCCTGCATCTTAACACCTGTGAGACTTCCCTCTTCCACTGCACTCAGACTGAGTTTTAAAACTTGCTCTTCTCTGTTCACCTCAACAAGTTCCACTGGCCAATGTTTCACCTCTCCAAAGAATGCAGCTCCTGGTTCTCGTGAAGTGAGGCCTCAACTCTGCAGAAACCATCCTTGAAGACTCCAAAAGATCTCCTGTCCCCCCTCCTACCACCACAGTCCTTGAATCCTCTTCAGGATGCTCTACTTTCCAGTCATACCAATCTCTTGGTCAGGGAAGGAGAAGCAGGTAGAGGAAGCCAAAGACCTCAGCCAACACAGCTGTTCCACACTCCGCTGGCTTACTGGAGGCATTGTGAACAGAAATTTGCTGGCAGCCTGCAAGTGGTTTGTGGAGGTGTCTACAGGATGCCAAACAGCAGCTGTTCAGCTGTACTGGGAGGAATTTACAGGGAAACAGAACCAACGACTCAGTGCTGTTACTTACTACCTATTCAGCCTTTTCTGTTGGAAGCAACTTATGGGGTCTTGCATTTCCTCCTCATTCTGGACAGAGAAGTGCTGACAGACAGCACACTGAATGTAAGCCAGGGGTGTCTTCTGGCAGAAAAGATGCCCAACACTACCGTGGGCTGAATTAGGAAGCAGCACCAACACACCAGGGGGCTGAGCCCTCTGCTCAGCTCTTGTTGGATGACATCTACAATGCTGCACCTAGGTTTCAGCCCCCTTCAGGAAAAGCATCGAATGGAAGAAAGCTCTTTGCATGCTCATTCTGGAGGAGGAAATCTCAATAGCGGTAGCAGAATCCTGCCTTTCCCAGAGAGGAGAATAGCTGGTATTCAAGAACAGTCAGTCTTGGAAAATCCAATGGCAGATGTACGGTTCTGTCACAGCATATGGAGAAGGCAGATGAAGGATCCCCCCCAAAAAATCCAGCCCATTGACAAGAAAATTCTTCTTCTGAAACTCCACTTGCTATCATCCACCAGTTGCACCAGGCTAGTGTACCAGGAAGGCCAATGGAAGAAATGCACAAAATGCTAGGAAGAGCAGCAGAAAGGGACAAAATTCAGCACAAAGTCCTTTTTGCCTTAGGCAAAGCCTAGCAGGTTCTGTCACCAGAAAAGCAAACCTCTTGCAACACTCAGCCATGTCCCTCCTAGCACAACCAATACCTACCATTATCCTCCTGTAGACTGCCATGACGTTGTCATCATCAAAAGGGAGAAAGCCACACAGCAGAGCATACAGCAGTACACCCATGCTCCAAATATCTGCCTAAAAAATAAAAGTGCGTAGATGTTCACAAAGCAGATGTATCCAAAAGGGCTTCATGACAGACCATATTGTCCGCCCTTGGCAAAGTCCCCACACACTTCATGAAGAGTAGGCTCATCTTGTTTAAAAAAAAAAAAAAAAAAAATCAGAGGCCAACCACAGCAGTGCAAAGCTGTGAGAGCAAACAAAAGACTGACTCCACCCTAATAGCAAAGCAACTTAAGAAGCTTGAAGGGATTCCATTACAGCATTTTGGATAGATTAACAAATGCAAATTGCAAGTAGGCCCAGAGTTTCAGGTATGAAATCAAAGCTGAGAAACCTCTTCACATTTTCTGCGCTCTGTTTTTTATAACATTGTGCATCAAAAAGGGACCAAGTCTTCAGGCACAACTTGCAAGCTAAAAAAAAGCCTGACGAATCATTAAAACTTTGAGATTGCACAAAAATTTGTGACAAGCGAGGAGTAATTGACAGAGGACAGTGCTCTTTCAAAGATTTTGTAGTAGAAGAACGTTACTGTTTTGTAGGGCACTAAAAGATGGAGCAACTGGTAGAGGTAGGTAAGGGTTAACCAGAGATAAACCAGCCAGCTACCTGACCTGTGGCCAACAGTACTGTTTGAGTCTGCGACTGCTAAGGCTAGTTGAGGCAGCTGTGGGAAGTACCAAAGTAATGCTGTCCACGGGCATTCAGGAGGGAAACCAAGTGAGCATACCCCAACTTCACTGCCTTTACAAACAGGGCACCAGAGGAGAAAAATCAAAAAAAAAAAAAAAAAAAAATCACACACTACAACTCTGCTACATACCTCTGATCCAATATATGCTTTGCCCTGAATCAGCTCCGGCGCTGCATACGCTGGGCTTCCACAGCAGGTGTTCAGATGGTAATCAAGGCCTCCCTAGAATAACACAGAAATCGGAATAATCACACTGAAGCCTTGGCTCTAACACGCTTTATGTCATCTAGTAATGACACAGTAGAAGCCTCAGAGGCTCCCTCTTTTTCTGCAATGCATCTATGTTCACCTTTTATTTTGCTTTGTTGTAACTTATGAATTTACTAAGCAAATAGTCTAAGACCATAAACATCTAAAACCACAAACATGTTCTGATCCCAAACTGCTCCTTTATCTATGTTCCTTGGCAAGATGCATTCTTTTCCTTAGCTCCTCATCTATTAAGATGAATTCCTTGTGCAAACGTGCAGATAAGAGATACAAACCTGTGACAAAGTGATCTAAGAGCTACTGAGCATGAGGCTAGATGGTTATTTATGACAATATTTAATGCAATAACTTTTCAAAGACCCACTGATAAAACACTTCCTTATCAAAACCGTGTTATTATTTCACATGCACTGTCTTCTACACAGATCACAATAAGATGATGTTATTCCACTGAACTGATGCTCTGTTGGTCCTGATTACCAGCATGACGCTCTAACTTGCTCTATTGAGTCAAACAAAACAATCTGAGGGTGAATAACTCCCTTGAAATCCCTAAAACTGTCTCCTTGTTACATTGATCCTCACCAGCACCCACCTTGCATGTTAAAAAGGCAAACAGAAAAGGCTCCCCAAAACTGTTTCTAGGATCAAGAAACAATTCAGGACAAACACACAGAAACAGAGGATCTGCATCTGTCACCTGTATAAACTTGTTGGTTCTATCCACAATATCCATCTCCACAAAAATCTTTTGAAGAAAGACATACACAGGTGAAAAACGCATGAAGGAAAAGTGCATGCCAACCTGATATTACGGGCCCTTGTATGAGACAGAAGGTGCTGTACATACCAGATGATCTCTGCCTTAGATTACAAATATATCAAGTCTACATGGAGAAAACGATTTAACAGGCTGCTCAGAGCCACAGCTGTTAACTGTTCTCTTGCGCAGTTCAGTCCCTTCCAAGGAAGCAGTAATTGCATCCCAACCACATCAATGGCTTTACTTTAGGGTGTTTGGGCAAGTCACTGCATTGCATTCTGTGGTCAAACATGCATTTCTTGGGTGCACATAGTATTGGATCGAGCAGACACTCTTACCTTTGGCTTTGCACAGAGCCCAAAGTCTATCAGCTTCAGATTATGTTCCTCGTCAATCAGCAGATTTTCCTGGTGAAAGAGAAAGCAGCAAGTAATGCTTTTCAGCTGAGCATCCGAGGAACCACCTTTTCTTTTATTAGGGCTTGGAGATGGCACGGGATAAAGCCCTCAGACACTGCGTCTGACTCTGCTTTGAGCAGCAGGTTCAAGCAGAAACCGCAGCAGTCGCTTCCAAGCCAAGTTACCGTATCCTCCTCCGGATTCACCAGCTCATTGTCTAGAAGCCAATTCCTTGCAAAAGGTACAAACAGAGCTTTCTTTTTTTTGGAGAAAGATCTCATCAGCTGTCTGGGAAATTGCCTGAGCTCCAAGGGTTTGTTTTTCTCAGAGATATCAGCATCTCTAAAAAATGTAAAGTTCTAACCAATTTGTGGAGAAACACTCAAATCTTCCAACCACTAAAACAATGCTTAATCTGCAAAGACAGAGAAGCTATAGGATGGGGCCAGTAGCGTGCATCTTATTCTGCACCCTCTCTATACGTATCCTTCATTTAAGCTATCTGACTCTGTTTCTTGAGGCACAAAACCATAAGTGTGCACAACAGATTGACACCATCAAGACTCTCTCCAGGTGCATACTGGAACAAACAGCGTAACAGAAACACCTAACCAACATCCAAATTAGTTCCATGTCTCTGCTCTGCTCCCATTTAGAGCATGAGCAGAGAATCACAGAACGGTTTGCATTGGAAGGGACCTTAAAGATCCTCTTATTCCACTCCCCCTGCCACAGGCAGGGACACCTCCTGCTAGACCAGGCTGCCCAAAGCCCCCTCCAGCCTGGTCTTAATCCACAGCTTCTCTTGGCAACCTCTTCCAGTGTGTCACACTCCTCAGAGTAAAGAATTTCTTCCTTATAGCTAATCTAAATCTCCACTCTCAGTTTAAAACCACTACTCCTTGTCCTATCCCTACATCCGCAACAAAGAGTCCCTCCCCAGCCTTCCTTTGGCCCCCTTTAGGTATTGGAAAGTTGTTATAAGGTCTCCCTGGAGCCTTCTCTTCGCCAGGCTGAACAACCCCAACTCCCTCAGCCTGACTTCATAGGAGAGGTGCTCCAGCCCTTCATCATCTCTGTGGCCTCCTCTGGACTTGTTCTAATACTTCCATGTCCTTGTGCTGGAGGCCTCAGAGCTGAATGCAGTACTCTCAGTACTATGTTCTATTTCAGAGGAAAATCCCTTCTCAGGGTCAGCCACATCCAGCTCAGCTGAGGCACACAGCAGCAAGCAGAAACAATACATTTCCAGAAGGCATCAGATCATTTGTTATTTACAGAAATGTGACTACTATTCAGGCTTACTGGTTTGAGGTCCCTGTGGGCATATCCCTTACTGTGAACATAAGCAATTGCTGAAACAATCTGCCGAAAAAATACACGAGCTTCTTCTTCTGAAAGACGGTCCTTGGAAATAATGTAATCAAACAGCTCTCCTCCAGGACAATACTGCAATAAGAAGGTAAAGCGCAAAAGAGAATATGTTTAGAGCATAACCAGGAAGTCTAAGTACCAACGAGAGCACAGAAAGCACTGGACAGCAGCTATAGGACTCTCTGCATATTCCCTTTGCTTTATCAGTACCCAAAAGTTTGGCATGGGTCACCACTGCAGCAAACCACACAAGCCAAGAAGTCTGACCCTTGCCTCAAATTTTGTATCCAAGACATTACACTCTTGTCATGGGTGGTGCAAATCACCCAGGAGACGACAATCACTTGGGAGTTCTGGTACACCTTGCTGGTGTTATTTTAAAATAATTGAAATGCATGGTAGGAATTAAACTTATTTCACTTTTTGTGAACACCAAAGAGTGGCTTTTACGAGAAGATATATAGAATATAGAATACGTATTTTCAGCTTAATGTTTAAAGTAATGAATCTTGAACAAACTCATCAATTAGATAACCTCTTAAGAAATGCATCATTTCAACTTTACTGTTATATTATCGCATACTGCTAAAGCGGACAGATCGCGTACTGTAACCTCAAGCGTGGCAGAAACACCATTTCTTACCTCTAAGACCATGAATATTTTCTTGGATGTCTCTATTACGTGATACAACCGGCAAATATGTTGGTGACTTAAATTCTTCATGGCATCAATTTCTGTTTTAACACGAGGCAAGTCATCCTAAGAGACCATGAACATAAGGTATGAATTTGGTGACTACTTTGACACAACAGTAAACTGCAAACTATTGCAGAAGTCAAAATTTCACAGCACGTTTCTGACAGCATACGATTCAACATCAACTCATCTACAGCTCTTCCATTCCCCCCATATAGTTCTGATCAGCAAAACCTGAAGACATAAAATATCTAGTGTTTTCATCAGCATTTTGTTTGAATTATTGTAATAATTTTCAGCTTCCTCCATTTTACAGCGAGTGAATACTGCGCACTTCACAAGAAGGCACAACGTTTCCGGTGCTTTGTAAACATTCCTTGAACTCTGCAGCATCCTTTAAAAGGCAGCAGGGCTAGTAGGCAGCATCTTTATGTACCGCACCCCTTTGCTCTTGAGAACTGCACAAGAAACAGATGATGCTATCAAATGTTACATGTTTTTGACTTACCCCTAGAGCAAGCTTGTCCATGATTTTTATTGCAACTTTTTCACCGGTAAGAAGATGTCGTCCAAGCTTTACCTTCGCAAACCCACCTAAAAGTGAAAACACAGACGTTTAACACTCAGCATGATAACACGCGTTCATCCTTTTAATCCCGCTTGTAGAGCAGAGTACGCAGCACGAATTGTGTGCAATGCCTTCATCAGAGGAAGAGGCGATTTGAGTTAAGGGCTGCCAACTAGCTTCAGAATTGTGCTCCAAAATTCACGGGCTTGAAGTCACTCTGTACTCAGGCAGACAGCAGGCAGGCGCCCTTGTTCAGAGATCGCTCCTACCCGTCCCAATCGTTTCGCGCAACTCGTAGTACTTCAGAATCTCCTCATCGCTGCTGACAGACATCCTGAGGCCAGCAGGCGCCTGCCCTTCTGCCCAGCACCTGCAACGACAAAGCGCCACCCGTGGCTGCGCTGCCCTCAGAGCACGGCCCGAGGCGCGGAGGGGCCGCTTGCAGCACCGGGACCCACCGGGACCCACCGGGACCCCTGCTCAGCGCCTGGGCGCTGCTGCTCGGCTCGGCCCGGCCCACCCCACCCCGCCGGGCCCGGCCCGGCCCCCGCCTCACCGCTCCGCCACAGCGCCCGGCGCGGCCGTTGCCGTTTGAACCGCCCGCCCCGCCCGCCCGCCGGCAGCACGGGGCCAATGGCGGCCGCCGCGCGGCGCCCAACGGGAGGGAGGGAGGGAAGGAGGGAGGCGCGGCAGGGCGGCCATGTTGGGAGGGTCGGCGCTGCTGCTCCGCGCCCTGCAGGGTCTGGGGGAGGCTGGGGAAGAAGGAACATGGTGATGCGCAAGTCCAGGGGACCTGAGGAGATGGATCTGCGGGTCCTGAGCGAGTGGGCAGACATTGCCCATCACCAGGTTGGGTGAGGCCAGTGAGTTGCATCCCTGGCCATGGCAGGGGGAGTGGAACTAGGTGGTCTTTAGGGCCCCTTCCAACCTGAGCCACTCGACATTTCTATGACTGTAGGATTCTGGGATTCGACCAAGAAGCCCAAGACACTGTCTGTGGCAGGGTCACAACTCTTTATTTTGATGACAACCAGATGTGCCCTGCTAAAGGCGCCGGGGCCTCTTGCAGGGCTGGGGAGAGTCCGGGTTGCTGTCGGCCCTCCTCTTCGGGGGGCGCCGGGGCCCCCCCGGTGAGCTGTCCCTGCCCTGGCCAGGAGAAGAGGGCCCGTGGCTGCAGCCCGGCACTGCAGCGTGTTCTGCTTCCTCCTCTTCAGGCTCTGAGAAGAGCTCCTCCTGCTCCTCAGGGATGGGTGCTGGACCCGCAGGCAGGGTGGCACTGGAGGCGCTGGGCAGCTCCTCGATGTCAGACCCATCCGCGCTGCTGGAGGAGAGCAGGCTGGTGACAGGAGTGTCCCGGGGGGAGGCAGCAGGGCTGGGGGTGGCCTCCAGGCTGTCTTCTGGCTCCCAGGTGTCTTGGGAGCCCTCGTTGTCTGGCTCCCAGGTGTCTTGGGAGCCCTCGAGCTCTGGCTCCCAGGTGTCTTGGGAGCCCTCGAGGTCCACCTCAGGGCCGTTGTCCATGGAGAGCTGGCTGGCAGGACGCGGTTCCAGGAAGCCCAGCTCCTCGAGGTACTCCTCGCTGCAGATCTCCCCCATGATGGAGATGAGCCGCTGCACAATGCTCACCGTGTGGCCCTGCAGCAAGGGCCACAGCTCCCGCACCAAGGCGTGCTCATCCAGCCCACAGCGGCACAGCCAAGCGACGACGGTGGCCTCCAGCATGTCCTGGTCCCACCAGGCAGCATCGAAGAGCTCCCTGGCTTGCTGGCGCACCCAGGAGCGCAGCGGACCCAGGACTTCGAGGTGTTCCCTGAAGAGGGCTGCCCATTCCTCGGGCGGGAGGCCTCTCACGGCAGGCTGGGGCATGGGCTCTGCAGCCCCCTGCTCGTCCTGGGGGCTGTCGTCTTGCGCCTCTGCATCGGGGGCCACCTGCACCTCCAGGAAGTCGTCTTCCGCCCAGATGGAGTAGCGGATGGAGGTGATGCGCTGCCTGCAGAGGGGGCAGGTGCTGCTTCTCTGCACCCAGCGCATGACGCACCCGAAGCAGAACTGGTGCAGGCAGGGGAGGATGTAGCTGGGCTCCTTGCACACCCCCTGGCACACAGGGCAGGTGATGTCCTGGGCCTCAGCGCCCATGGTGTCGGCTCGCTGCAGCGGGCTGGGGAGAGCTGCAGATGGGGAGCTGCTTCCCCTGGCTGGCACCGCTGCCACAGCTGCTGTGCGCTGCAAGAAGGAGAGAGGCCAGGGTCAGTGGCTGAGCCAGGGCAGGCAGCGGCAGTGCCCCGGCCCCTCAGCAGGACAAAACCCCAAGCCCAGCCCCGGGGCACGTGTCGCCTCACAGCTCACCTGCACTGCTGCGAGCACTCCTTCCACAGCCCCGGCTGCCTGAGCCAGGCAGGGCCGGGGAAACGCAGGCACTGGCTGCGGGGACGGGCACCGAGAGCAGCTGCCAACGGCCCCACAGCACAGCTCCAACAAATCTCCCAAGAGATCCTTGCTCGGCACTCCAAGCCTCGCACAAACGCTCAGCGGGAGTCCAGGCACGAGCCAGGCTGGGCCAGGCTCTGACGGCGCCCCAAGATAAGCAGCGAGGGCCGTGAGGTCACAGCCCATTGCTGGGTGACCTCACAGCCCACCGCTGGGTGACCTCAGAGCCCAGCGCTCTGGGTGACCCCCAAAAACCAAAGCATGTGTCTGAAAGCACTTGCCAGACATTTGGTGAAGCCCAGCAGCTTGGCTGCCATGACCACTTCCCTGGGAGGCCTGTTTCAGTGGCCAAGCCCCGTGGTGGTGTACAATCTTTTCCTCACCTGCAGCCAGAGCCTCCAGTGGCCCATCTCCTTGCCATTCCCTCGAGTTTTGGCAGTGGCCCCAGAGAGCAGAGCTCAGCGCCGGCCCCTCTGCTGCCCTCGTGAGGAAGCTGCCGGCCGCCATGAGGCCTCCCCTCAGTCTCATGCAGGCTGAACAAACACGCGCACCTCATGTGCTCCTCATCCGTCTTACTCTCCAGATCCTCCACCACTTCCAAGCCCTCCTTTGGACACTCTCCCATAACCTGATGTCCTTCTGTTAGTGTGCTGCCCAAAAGTGCACCCAGGACTTGAGGTGATGCTGCAAGAGCGCAGAGCAGAGCACAGCAATCCCTGCCCCTGAGCGGCTGGCGATGCCGTGCTGGAGGCACCCCAGGATGCTGTTGCCCCTCCTGGCTGCCAGGGCCCGTGCTTGAATCACATTCAACTTGCCATCGCCCAAAACCCCCAGATCCCTCTCTGCAGGGCTGTGCTGTCCATACAGCCAGGGTTGCCCCTTGCCAGGCGGGGAATCCCTCACTCGCTCTTGCTAAACCTCATATTGCTGGGGATTGCCCAGCTCTCTGCTTTGTCAAGATCTCTCTGCAAAGCCTTCCTCCCCTCGATGGAGTCAGCCACTCCTTCCTGTTTAGCATCATGCATAAATGGACTCCATCTGCCCTCAAGTCCTACATGCGAGTCAGTCGGGACAACCCTGAAGAGAACAGGCCCTAAAATGGAGGCCTGCGGAAGCCCCTATGACTGGCCGCCACCCTGATGCGACCCCATTTACAATAACCCTTGGAGCGCGACCCGTCAGCCCCTTGTTCACCCATCGCATTATGCATTGCTCTAGCTGTGTGCTGCCCAATTTGTCCAGAAGGAGACAGTGAGAAGCTGTCTTGAAGCTGTGCTGAAATCCAAACAGGTGCCATCAGCTGGCTTCCCCTGGGCAACCAGATGGTTGGCCACTTCATCAAAGGAAATCAATGGGGGTGGGCGGTGATGGGGAGGGGACATGGATAGGGCAGCTGACCTAAACCAACCAAAGGGACATTCCATAGCACCTGATGCCACACTCAGCAATAAACAGGGGGTTGCCGTGGGGAAGGGGGCTGTTCCTCCTGAACAACCACTGCATGTTTTGATGCCCTGCTTCCCAGGACATGGCTGAACATTGCTCCTTGATGGGAAGTAGAGAATATTTCTTTTTCCTTCTCTCTGTGCTTCCCCATGGCCTTATTGTTTCTTTTGTTTCTTTTTCTCCCCATTCCCCTGCCCTTTAAGTAAACCATTCTCATCTCCAGCCTCTTTGTGCTCTATTTTCTCCCCCAATTTAATAGCCACTCTTCTGTGTTCGCAATAAGTGAAATAATTTTAATTCCTACCTCGCTTTTTTAATCATTTTAAAACAGCATCAGCAAGGTCTGTGGGACACCAGAACACCCTTATATAACACCCAAATAATTGCCATCTCCCTTTGGTGATTTGTACCCCCATGCCTGCTGTTTGTCGTCATCGCACCATGCCCTGCTGAGATAGCTTGGCTTTGTCTTGCTGCCCGCCTTGTAGTTATGAGAAGGCTGCCCTGAGGTTCCTCTGCAGTCTGACCAAACATCTTTGCCTCAGCCCCTCCTCACTGAGCAAGGGCCCCAACTCCTGAGCATTGTGAAATTGCCTACAATCCATTTCTAAAGATCTCACTAATGGGTTTTTGAAGATGTGGTGGTTTTACTGAGGTGGGCAGCCAAGCTCCACCACAACCGCTCTCTCACTCCCCCTCTCCTCAGAAGGAAGGGGGAGAAAATACAACACAGAGAAGTCGAGGTTTGAGATGAGAAAGGTTTAATTAAAGGGAAAGGGAATGGGAAGGAAAAACAGATACAAAAGAAACAATCAGTCCGCGCGGAAGCCCAGAGAGAGAGAAAAATTATTCTCTACTTCCCATCGGCGAGCGGTGTTCGGCCACGTCCTGGGAAGCAGGGCCTCAAACGCGTAGTGGTTGTTCAGGAGGAACAGCCCCTTCCCCCACGAGAGCCCCCCCTTTTATTGCTGAGTGTGACATCAGGTGTTATGGAATATCCCTTTGGTTGGTTTAGGTCAGCTGCCCCGGCAATGCCCCTCCCCATCACTTGCCCACCCCCAGCCTGCTGGCTCTTGTGGGCTTAGGAGTCCTGATGCTGTGCCAGCACTACGCAGCAATAGACACAACACTGGAGTGCTATCAGTGCTGTTCCAGCTACGAGTGCAGAGCACAGCACTGTGCGGGCTGCTGCAGGAAAAGGTGACTCCAGCTCAGACAGACCCAACACAGAAGACATAATTGAAATTCTTCCTCCGTGGAAAGGAACCCGTGATGGAGCAAAACACAAGTTTTCATACAAGCATATTGGACGTGCTTATGGTTTTTCTCATTTCTACGTCTCAGAGAATTGCTTGTTCGGCTAACGATTTGGCCTCTTTGAAAGCGTTTGTCCTGACCGTCTCTCCATTGTTTGCCAATGCCTCCTGCTGGCCACTGGGTGCTGCTGTTTGTCTAGGTAAAGAACAGCTTGTTCAACCCACATGGTCCTGTGGTTGGAAGTAGGATCACAGTGCTTGCACACCTTGTTTCTTTCCCTGGAATGTTCCACATCTCTTCATTTGGGAATACTTAAGTCAACCAAGTATGTGCTATAGCTCCTGCAAGAAGAAAATACTTCTGGAGTGATCTTATGCTTCTGGTAGCTCTTGCGAGGTATTTGCCTTCCAGCACTGTCCTCAGTCAAGGAGATGCTACTTGTTTTACCTTGTCTCCTGATCTGTAGTGATATATTAAAAGCAAAATGGGTAATGGGGCTCCTTGGACCCACATGCAGATCATGTGGATTTGATGCCTTACTTTCCCAGTAAAGCTGCACTGTGAAATCTGAAATCTGCCCCCCATCTCTTTCTAATGATATCACTAACCATGTTTGTGAGGATGGAACAGGAGGTCTGGTGAGAGCATCTGCAGGAGTAGCGTGCTCCCGATGGATGGACCGCATGGTGCAGACCCATATTGGAGCAGTTCCTGAAGAGCTGCTGCCTGTGGGCAGCCCCCGCAGGCTCAGTTTGGGAAGTACGGCATCCCCTGCAAGGGACCCTATGGGGAGCAGGGACAGAGAGGGAGGTGTAGGGAGCAGCAGGGTCAAAGCACTATGGACTGACCTGTTCCCTTGCATTGCTCAGAGGGAGGAGGTTTTTAGTTCTCACTGCTCTAGTTTATTACCATTTGTCAATACATTACATGGATCTTCATTACGCCGAGTCTGTTTTCCTTATAACGGTATGTGGTGAGTGATCTCCCTGTCCTTACCTCAACTCTCAAACATTTTTTGCATGTGGCTGTTCTTCCTTTTTGGCTGAAGAGAGATGTCACTATCACCTAAGTAACTTAATAATCCTGTTTGACCTAACTATTCAAGGTTCATTCTACACCCTCTTTGTTTTTTTTTTTCCACAGAGAGGAAAATATACTATTCCAAAGTGGCTCTCTCCTAGCAGTACGCTGCTGCTTAGCCAAATGCTACAGGTAAAGGTGCTGCTTCTACTCAGATAGGTCTACAAAATGCTATTTCATTAGGTCGGAATACTACACCTATGAAGTACTTAGAAAATATTTGGTGTTTGAAGATTAACTCTTATATGTCTGAATCCTTGAAGGAAAGGTTAGCCTTGTCTTCTGCAGAAAATTCTCATGCAAGAATGTAATAATAGTTCATGGATATAGAAATTAAAATGTAAATAATTAAATGAAGTCTTGAAGCACCTTGCATTTGGGTGTTCTATTGATACAGCACAATTAAGAAGTGTTTATAAATGAGATGTTTTATTAATGAAGCTGAGCATATGAAATATGCCTTCGGGCTACATCTAGGCAGTCTAGTCACTGCAGAATGTTACTGGAACATGTACTGTAACCATAGGTGCTGTAACTGTTATTCACAGCTCAGACATTTAACCTTCCTTTTGGTGGGGTTCTGAAACATTGTTGGTTTCTATTCTATCCCTTCTAAGCACTCAGAAAGTCTGAATAAAAGATAAGTTTTTTCTTCTATTCTCACAGATTTGTGTAACAACTTGATTCTTCCTGCCCACTAGGTGGACCCAAAGAAGCGGATTACAGTTAAGCATCTGTTAAGTCACCCGTGGCTCATGGAAGGTTATTCAGATGCTGTCCACTGGCAAAGTAAATATCCAGTAAGTACACTTGCCAAGAAGGTTCCTTGGCATTTCATGTAATCTTATTTGCTGTCACAACGGTACCGGTTCTTTGCCATTTCTTTTGAGGAGGCATTTCAAGGTACGTTGTCATTGTATTCTGTCGTTGATGCTTAATTAGCAAAACAGCTAGCTTGTCATCAAAATGTGCAGAACTTCTGTATGTGAGCAACCAGTTGATTCTCCAGGCTCCTTGGTCAATACTTTTATTTAGGGGGTAAAAAACAGTTATTATTATTTTTCTTGGACATGCTTATGGTTTATCTTAATTCTAGTTCTCACTGAGAATTGCTCGTTTGGCCAACAAGCTGACCTCTTTGAAAGCATGTTTGTCCTCTCTGTACTTCAACTCTTTTGATGTGTGTGAGTTGAGGATAGTGTGGGGGCTTGGGGGAAATTCCAGCTGTCACCAAGTGCTGATGAGCAGCTGATGCTCATTTGCAGCCAATGCCTCCTGCTGGCCACTGGGTGCTGCTGTTTGTCTAGGTAAAGAACAGCTTGTTGCACGTGCGCTGTCAGTTTTAAGCAGCTCTGGCAAAGACGTGCATGCCTGATACAGCTTTGCATATTTAAGAAGAGATAAAAGTGTAGCTTCCACTCAAGTGAAAAATCTTATCTGCAGACAGCCTTTCCTACGTGAGTTCAGAACCTCTCACCAGGGAGGGCCGAGACGCTCAAGTTGCTGAAGTTGTGTGACTTTCTCCGTTTACTCACGGCAACATCTAGCCATGATGCTAACTAAAATACAAAATCTGAAATGTTGGATAATGAGGGACTCTGCCTGCTGCATATCACAGCAGTGTCATGGTCAGATGTGTCTCGATGAGGCAACCTGAAAGCTTCATGCTTGAATGTAGTCCGTGTTCTTGCAGCAGGGACACCTTGATGAGGACTGCGTGACAGAGCTTTCCGTGTTTCACAACCAGAGCAGGGAGAGAATATTGGAATTAATATCAGAGGTAAGAACTACATGTTGTTAATTTGTTGTAATTAAGCATGCTAATACAGTAAGTAACCTGAGCGTATTGGCAGCCTCATGGTGCCTTATTCTCAGGCGTGAGTTTTGCTGTGCTTTTCCAACCTAGGGAATCCCCACAGAATTTCAGATCTGTCAGTACAGCTCTGAAGCTCAATTTTGCCTTTTCTTTTTCCTCCTTTCATTGTGTTTCCCAAACTTTATTGATATTTTCTACCATGCTCATATCCTTATGAATTTCTGAAAGGCAAAATAGACTCAACCTAAAGATGTCTGGATGAACAACCGATTCCTTGCACTCCGTGCTTTGAAATGTTCTGATACCGGAGAGAAAACTTGCAGTGCATCGCTCAGCCAGGCTATAAAATAAGCGTGGGGGAATTGCTTTTCACAAACTTTGGGAGAAGTGAATCAGTTCCTGTCCCATTGGAATATAAATGACAAAAGCTGAGCTGACTACCTGTAGAGGAATTGTACCAAGGTGTTAGTGGTGATATTCTAACCTGGTAGAAGAGGCTTACAACATGAGGTGGACTCCGGCCTTAATGTGAATCTGAAAATTGTCCTTTGAAATTTATTTTTTTTTATTCTACTGTATAGAATGAAGACTTGGGATAAAATCTTTCACATAACTGTAGCAGAAACAGACTTTTAAAATATGTGTTCTATTTAAAATGGATAAATTTTGGAGTAAATATTGTTGGTTGTTTTTTTGTTTGTTTGTTTTGTGTTTCTTTGTTTGTTTGCTTGTTTTTTCAGTTACAAGAAATACAGGAAATAACCTGAATAATCTACTCACAGGAGGAAACAGCTTGTCCAGTTAAGTTTTGGCATTTACACCGTCCTTTACTAGGGGACTTCTATTGCCTTATAACTTATTCAGGCTAATGGTATTACGCTGCAAACCTGGCAAGCATTTTTCTTGCAGTCCTCATAGCAGTTGTGTTGCTGAAAATCACACCAAATGTTGATTAAAAAAAATTTTCTTGTTGTACTCCCAATCAACTTGCTAGCAGGCAGCCTAGGAAGAGGAAAGAACTTCTCCAGTATGGCCAGTTACAAATATTAAGGACATGGTGGCTTACAGTAGACTACAGAAAGTTGAATGCAGCTACTAAACCCTTGACTGCCACAGCACCCAGTCTGTCTGACATACCTAATCTGCTTAATACAGCAGGATTTAAATGATGGCTGTCGTTGGTGTTAGAGATATCTTTTGGTCACATTACCACGGCAGGAACAAGACAAATTTGCTTTTACTTTGGAAATAATACAGCCTTTTTTGCTCATTTACCCCAGAGGGTTAAGCACAGACTTGCACCAACACATGCTGAATTGGCTAAGACATTAGAAGAAGTAAGGCTACCTGCTGGAAGCACATTAATTCAGTATATAGATATCGAGTGGGGACAGTGATGAGCAGCAAGTCCAAGAAGGAATGGGCTTCCTCATAGACAGACATATGCCAGCAGTACTCATATCTGTTAGCCACTCTGACAACTGTTTGCAATTGCTGGCAGTTGTACTGATTATTGTGCTAAGAAGCTACCCATGAATGGCCAGGGGTATATTCTGAACATAGAGTCCCTACTAGTATCAAGAAAATTCTCAATTTCACCTTTCCAACCAAATGGCACAAGCATAACACTAGTACTACAGAAAGTACAAATGAGAATTTTGAGTACAATGAGACCTGGACAGGCTGGAGAGCTGGGCAGGAAGAAACCAAATGAGGTTGTTAGAAATGGCTCAGTCTTCAAAATAGGATTAAATAAAAAAATAGGATTTATTAAAAGAATAGAGGTAAGCAAACAGCGCTGGGTGCACCGGGAGTCTCCGCTCCACCAGGACGCACACCAGTTACATCAAGTAGCTGATTTTTATGCTCCTAGACTAATACATATTCATTACTACTTCTAAAAAAATAGGTTATTATCATTAGTATTAATTAATTAATTAATTAATAATTATAACAATGTATTAAAAATATGTTATTAATAATTATAATTGGGTCCTGTGGGTCCTGAGCGAGTGGGCAGACATTGCCCATCACCAGGTTGGGTGAGGCCAGTGAGTTGCATCCCTGGCCATGGCAGGGGGAGTGGAACTAGGTGGTCTTTAAGGCCCCTTCCAACCTGAGCCACTCGACATTTCTATGACTGTAGGATTCTGGGATTCGACGAAGAAGCCCAAGACACTGTCTGTGGCAGGGTCACAACTCTTTATTTTGATGACAACCAGATGTGCCCTGCTAAAGGCGCCGGGGCCTCTTGCAGGGCTGGGGAGAGTCCGGGTTGCTGTCGGCCCTCCTCTTCGGGGGGCGCCGGGGCCCCCCCGGTGAGCTGTCCCTGCCCTGGCCAGGAGGAGAGGCCCCGTGGCTGCAGCCCGGCACTGCAGCGTGTTCTGCTTCCTCCTCTTCAGGCTCTGAGAAGAGCTCCTCCTGCTCCTCAGGGATGGGTGCTGGACCCGCAGGCAGGGTGGCACTGGAGGTGCTGGGCAGCTCCTCGATGTCTGAACCCTCCGCGCTGCTGGAGGAGAGCAGGCTGGTGACAGGAGTGTCCCGGGGGGAGGCAGCAGGGCTGGGGGTGGCCTCCAGGCTGTCTTCTGGCTCCCCGGTGTCTTGGGAGCCCTCGAGCTCTGGCTCCCAGGTGTCTTCGGAGCCCTCGAGCTCTGGCTCCCAGGTGTCTTCGGAGCCCTCGAGCTCTGGCTCCCAGGTGTCTTGGGAGCCCTCGAGGTCCACCTCAGGGCCGTTGTCCATGGAGAGCTGGCTGGCAGGACGCGGTTCCAGGAAGCCCAGCTCCTCGAGGTACTCCTCGCTGCAGATCTCCCCCATGATGGAGATGAGCCGCTGCACAATGCTCACCGTGTGGCCCTGCAGCAAGGGCCGCAGCTCCCGCACCAAGGCGTGCTCATCCAGCCCACAGCGGCACAGCCAAGCGACGACGGTGGCCTCCAGCATGTCCTGGTCCCACCAGGCAGCATCGAAGAGCTCCCTGGCTTGCTGGCGCACCCAGGAGCGCAGCGGACCCAGGACTTCGAGGTGTTCCCTGAAGAGGGCTGCCCATTCCTCGGGCGGGAGGCCTCTCACGGCAGGCTGGGGCATGGGCTCTGCAGCCCCCTGCTCGTCCTGGGGGCTGTCGTCTTGCGCCTCTGCATCGGGGGCCACCTGCACCTCCAGGAAGTCGTCTTCCGCCCAGATGGAGTAGCGGATGGAGGTGATGCACTGCCTGCAGAGGGGGCAGGTGCTGCTTCTCTGGACCCAGCGCATGACGCACCCGAAGCAGAACTGGTGCAGGCAGGGGAGGATGTAGCTGGGCTCCTTGCACACCCCCTGGCACACAGGGCAGGTGATGTCCTGGGCCTCAGCGCCCATGGTGTCGGCTCGCTGCAGCGGGCTGGGGAGAGCTGCAGATGGGGAGCTGCTTCCCCTGGCTGGCACCGCTGCCACAGCTGCTGTGCGCTGCAAGAAGGAGAGAGGCCAGGGTCAGTGGCTGAGCCAGGGCAGGCAGCGGCAGTGCCCCGGCCCCTCAGCAGGACAAAACCCCAAGCCCAGCCCCGGGGCACGTGTCGCCTCACAGCTCACCTGCACTGCTGCGAGCACTCCTTCCACAGCCCCGGCTGCCTGAGCCAGGCAGGGCCGGGGAAACGCAGGCACTGGCTGCGGGGACGGGCACCGAGAGCAGCTGCCAACGGCCCCACAGCACAGCTCCAACAAATCTCCCAAGAGATCCTTGCTCGGCACTCCAAGCCTCGCACAAACGCTCAGCGGGAGTCCAGGCACGAGCCAGGCTGGGCCAGGCTCTGACGGCGCCCCAAGATAAGCAGCGAGGGCCGTGAGGTCACAGCCCATGGCTGGGTGACCTCACAGCCCACCGCTGGGTGACCTCAGAGCCCAGCGCTCTGGGTGACCCCCAAAAACCAAAGCATGTGTCTGAAAGCACTTGCCAGACATTTGGTGAAGCCCAGCAGCTTGGCTGCCATGACCACTTCCCTGGGAGGCCTGTTTCAGTGGCCAAGCCCCGTGGTGGTGTACAATCTTTTCCTCACCTGCAGCCAGAGCCTCCAGTGGCCCATCTCCTTGCCATTCCCTCGAGTTTTGGCAGTGGCCCCAGAGAGCAGAGCTCAGCGCCGGCCCCTCTGCTGCCCTCGTGAGGAAGCTGCCGGCCGCCATGAGGCCTCCCCTCAGTCTCATGCAGGCTGAACAAACACGCGCACCTCATGTGCTCCTCATCCGTCTTACTCTCCAGATCCTCCACCACTTCCAAGCCCTCCTTTGGACACTCTCCCATAACCTGATGTCCTTCTGTTAGTGTGCTGCCCAAAAGTGCACCCAGGACTTGAGGTGATGCTGCAAGAGCGCAGAGCAGAGCACAGCAATCCCTGCCCCTGAGCGGCTGGCGATGCCGTGCTGGAGGCACCCCAGGATGCTGTTGCCCCTCCTGGCTGCCAGGGCCCGTGCTTGAATCACATTCAACTTGCCATCGACCAAAACCCCCAGATCCCTCTCTGCAGGGCTGTGCTGTCCATACAGCCAGGGTTGCCCCTTGCCAGGCGGGGAATCCCTCACTCGCTCTTGCTAAACCTCATATTGCTGGGGATTGACCAGCTCTCTGCTTTGTCAAGATCTCTCTGCAAAGCCTTCCTCCCCTCGATGGAGTCAGCCACTCCTTCCTGTTTAGCATCATGCATAAATGGACTCCATATGCCCTCAAGTCCTACATGCGAGTCAGTCGGGACAACCCTGAAGAGAACAGGCCCTAAAATGGAGGCCTGCGGAAGCCCCTATGACTGGCCGCCACCCTGATGCGACCCCATTTACAATAACCCTTGGAGCCCGACCCGTCAGCCCCTTGTTCACCCATCGCATTATGCATTGCTGTAGCTGTGTGCTGCCCAATTTGTCCAGAAGGAGACAGTGAGAAGCTGTCTTGAAGCTGTGCTGAAATCCAAACAGGTGCCATCAGCTGGCTTCCCCTGGGCAACCAGATGGTTGGCCACTTCATCAAAGGAAATCAATGGGGGTGGGCGGTGATGGGGAGGGGACATGGATAGGGCAGCTGACCTAAACCAACCAAAGGGACATTCCATAGCACCTGATGCCACACTCAGCAATAAACAGGGGGTTGCCGTGGGGAAGGGGGCTGTTCCTCCTGAACAACCACTGCATGTTTTGATGCCCTGCTTCCCAGGACATGGCTGAACATTGCTCGTTGATGGGAAGTAGAGAATATTTCTTTTTCCTTCTCTCTGCGCTTCCCCGCGGCCTTATTGTTTCTTTTGTTTCTTTTTCTCCCCATTCCCCTGCCCTTTAAGTAAACCATTCTCATCTCCAGCCTCTTTGTGCTGTATTTTCTCCCCCAATTTAATGGCCACTCTTCTGTGTTCGCAATAAGTGAAATAATTTTAATTCCTACCTCACTTTTTTAATTATTTTAAAACAGCATCATCAAGGTCTGTGGGACACCAGAACACCCTTATATAACACCCAAATAACTGCCATCTCCCTTTGGTGATTTGTACCCCCATGCCTGCTGTTTGTCATCATCGCACCATGCCCTGCTGAGATAGCTTGGCTTTGTCTTGCTGCCCTCCTTGTAGTTATGAGAAGGCTGCCCTGAGGTTCCTCTGCAGTCTGACCAAACATCTTTGCCTCAGCCCCTCCTCACTGAGCAAGGGCCCCAACCCCTGAGCATTGTGAAATTGCCTACAATCCATTTCTAAAGATCTCACTAATGGGTTTTTGAAGACATGATTGAAATTCTTCCTCCGAGGAAAGGAACCCGTGATGGAGCAAAACACAAGTTTTCATACAAGCATATTGGACGTGCTTATGGTTTTTCTTATTTCTACGTCTCAGAGAATTGCTTGTTCGGCTAACGATTTGGCCTCTTTGAAAGCCTTTGTCCTGACCGTCTCTCCATTGTTTGCCAATGCCTCCTGCTGGCCACTGGGTGCTGCTGTTTGTCTAGGTAAAGAACAGCTTGTTGCACGTGCGCTGTCAGTTTTAAGCAGCTCTGGCAAAGACGTGCATGCCTGATACAGCTTTGCATATTTAAGAAGAGATAAAAGTGTAGCTTCCACTCAAGTGAAAAATCTTATCTGCAGACAGCCTTTCCTACGTGAGTTCAGATCCTCTCACCAGGGAGGGCCGAGACGCTGAAGTTGCTGAAGTTGTGTGACTTTCTCCCTTTACTCACGGCAACATCTAGCCATGATGCTAACTAAAATACAAAATCTGAAATGTTGGATAATGAGGGACTCCGCCTGCTGCATAGCACAGCAGTGTCATGGTCAGATGTGTCTCGATGAGACAACCTGAAAGCTTCATGCTTGAATGTAGTCCGTGTTCTTGCAGCAGGGACACCTTGATGAGGACTCCGTGACAGAGCTCTCCGTGTTTCACAACCAGAGCAGGGAGAGTATATTGGAATTAATATCAGAGGTAAGAACTACATGTTGTTAATTTGTTGTAATTAAGCATGCTAATACAGTAAGTAACCTGAGCGTATTGGCAGCCTCATGGTGCCTTATTCTCAGGCGTGAGTTTTGCTGTGCTTTTCCAACCTACGGAATCCCTACAGATCTGTCAGTACAGCTCTGTAGCTCAATTTTGCCTTTTCTTTTTCCTCCTTTCATTGTGTTTCCTAAACTTTATTGATATTTTCTACCACGTTAATATCCTCATGAATTTCTGAAATGCAAAATAGACTCATCCTAAAGATGTCTGGATGAACAACCGATTTCTTGCACTGGCTGAACTCCGTGCTTTGAAATGTTCTGATACCGGAGAGAAAACTTGCAGTGCATCGCTCAGCCAGGCTATAAACTAAGCGTGGGGGAATTGCTTTTCACAAACTTTGGAAGAAGTGAATCAGTTCCTGTCCCATTGGAATATAAATGACAAAAGCTGAGCTGACTACCTGTAGAGGAATTGTACCAGGGTGTTAGTGGTGATATTCTAACCTGGTAGAAGAGACTTACAACATGAGGTGGACTCCGGCCTTAATGTGAATCTGAAAATTGCCCTTTGAAAATTATTTTTTTTTTATTCTACTGTACAGAATGAAGACTTGGGATAAAATCTTTCACATAACTGTAGCAGAAACAGACTTTTAAAATATGTGTTCTATTTAAAATGGATAAATTTTGGAGTAAAAATTGTTGGTTGTTTTTTTTTTGTTTTGTTTGTTTTTTTGTTGTTTGTTTGTTGGTTTGTTTTTTCAGTTACAGGAAATACAGGAAATAACCCGAATAATCTACTTACAGGAGGAAACAGCTTGTCCAGTTAAGTTTTGGCATTTACACCGTCCTTTACTAGGGGACTTCTATTGCCTTATAACTTATTCAGGCTACTGGTATTATGCTGCAAACCTGGCAAGCATTTTTCTTGCAGTCCTCAGAGCAGTTGTGTTGCTGAAAATCACACCAAATGTTGATTAAAAAAATTTTTCTTGTTGTACTCCCAATCAACTTGCTAGCGGGCAGCCTAGGAAGAGGAAAGAACTTCTCCAGTATGGCCAGTTACAAATATTAAGGACATGGTGGCTTACAGTAGACTACAGAAAGTTGAATGCAGCTACTAAACCATTGACTGCCACAGCACCCAGTCTGTCTGACATACCTAATCTGCTTAATACAGCAGGATTTAAATGATGGCTGTCGTTGGTGTTAGAGATATCTTTTGGTCACATTACCACGGCAGGAACAAGACAAATTTGCTTTTACTTTGGAAGTAATACAGCCTTTTTTGCTCATTTGCCCCAGAGGGTTAAGCACAGACTTGCACCAACACATGCTGAATTGGCTAAGACATTAGAAGAAGTAAAGTTACCTGCTGGAATCACATTAATTCCGTATGTAGATATTGAGTGGGGACAGTGATGAGCAGCAAGTACAAGAAGGAATGGGCTTCCTCATAGACAGACATATGCCAGCAGTACTCATATCTGTTAGCCACTCTGACAACTGTTTGCAATTGCTGGCAGTTGTACTGATTATTGTGCTAAGAAGCTACCCATGAATGGCCAGGGGTATATTCTGAACATAGAGTCCCTACCAATATCAAGAAAATTCTCAATTTCACCTTTCCAACCAAATGGCACAAGCATAACACTAGTACTACAGAAAGTACAAATGAGAATTTTGAGTACAATGAGACCTGGACAGGCTGGAGAGCTGGGCAGGAAGAAACCAAATGAGGTTGTTAGAAATGGCTCAGTCTTCAAAATAGGATTAAATAAAAAAATAGGATTTATTAAAAGAATAGAGGTAAGCAAACAGCGCTGGGTGCACCGGGAGTCTCCGCTCCACCAGGACGCACACCAGTTCCATCAAGTAGCTGATTTTGATGCTCCTAGACTAATCCATATTCATTGCTACTTCTAAAAAATAGGTTATTATAATTAGTATTACTTACTTACTTACTTACTTAATTAATTAATAATTATAATAACCTATTAAAAATAGGTTATTAATAATTATAATTGGGTCCTGTGGGTCCTGAGCGAGTGGGCAGACATTGCCCATCACCAGGCTGGGCAACCAGATCCAGTGGGTGGCATCCCTGGCCATGGCAGGGGGAGTGGAACTAGGTGGTCTTTAAGGCCCCTTCCAACCTGAGCCACTCGACATTTCTATGACTGTAGGATTCTGGGATTCGACCAAGAAGCCCAAGACACTGTCTGTGGCAGGGTCACAACTCTTTATTTTGATGACAACCAGATGTGCCCTGCTAAAGGCGCCGGGGCCTCTTGCAGGGCTGGGGAGAGTCCGGGTTGCTGTCGGCCCTCCTCTTCGGGGGGCGCCGGGGCCCCCCCGGTGAGCTGTCCCTGCCCTGGCCAGGAGAAGAGGGCCCGTGGCTGCAGCCCGGCACTGCAGCGTGTTCTGCTTCCTCCTCTTCAGGCTCTGAGAAGAGCTCCTCCTGCTCCTCAGGGATGGGTGCTGGACCCGCAGGCAGGGTGGCACTGGAGGCGCTGGGCAGCTCCTCGATGTCAGACCCCTCCGCGCTGCTGTAGGAGAGCAGGCTGGTGACAGGAGTGTCCCGGGGGGAGGCAGCAGGGCTGGGGGTGGCCTCCAGGCTGTCTTCTGGCTCCCAGGTGTCTTGGGAGCCCTCGAGCTCTGGCTCCCAGGTGTCTTGGGAGCCCTCGAGCTCTGGCTCCCAGGTGTCTTGGGAGCCCTCGAGGTCCACCTCAGGGCCGTTGTCCATGGAGAGCTGGCTGGCAGGACGCGGTTCCAGGAAGCCCAGCTCCTCGAGGTACTCCTCGCTGCATATCTCCCCCATGATGGAGATGAGCCGCTGCACAATGCTCACTGTGTGGCCCTGCAGCAAGGGCCGCAGCTCCCGCACCAAGGCGTGCTCATCCAGCCCACAGCGGCACAGCCAAGCGACGACGGTGGCCTCCAGCATGTCCTGGTCCCACCAGGCAGCATCGAAGAGCTCCCTGGCTTGCTGGCGCACCCAGGAGCGCAGCGGACCCAGGACTTCGAGGTGTTCCCTGAAGAGGGCTGCCCATTCCTCGGGCGGGAGGCCTCTCACGGCAGGCTGGGGCATGGGCTCTGCAGCCCCCTGCTCGTCCTGGGGGCTGTCGTCTTGCGCCTCTGCATCGGGGGCCACCTGCACCTCCAGGAAGTCGTCTTCCGCCCAGATGGAGTAGCGGATGGAGGTGATGCGCTGCCTGCAGAGGGGGCAGGTGCTGCTTCTCTGCACCCAGCGCATGACGCACCCGAAGCAGAACTGGTGCAGGCAGGGGAGGATGTAGCTGGGCTCCTTGCACACCCCCTGGCACACAGGGCAGGTGATGTCCTGGGCCTCAGCGCCCATGGTGTCGGCTCGCTGCAGCGGGCTGGGGAGAGCTGCAGATGGGGAGCTGCTTCCCCTGGCTGGCACCGCTGCCACAGCTGCTGTGCGCTGCAAGAAGGAGAGAGGCCAGGGTCAGTGGCTGAGCCAGGGCAGGCAGCGGCAGTGCCCCGGCCCCTCAGCAGGACAAAACCCCAAGCCCAGCCCCGGGGCACGTGTCGCCTCACAGCTCACCTGCACTGCTGCGAGCACTCCTTCCACAGCCCCGGCTGCCTGAGCCAGGCAGGGCCGGGGAAACGCAGGCACTGGCTGCGGGGACGGGCACCGAGAGCAGCTGCCAACGGCCCCACAGCACAGCTCCAACAAATCTCCCAAGAGATCCTTGCTCGGCACTCCAAGCCTCGCACAAACGCTCAGCGGGAGTCCAGGCACGAGCCAGGCTGGGCCAGGCTCTGACGGCGCCCCAAGATAAGCAGCGAGGGCCGTGAGGTCACAGCCCATTGCTGGGTGACCTCACAGCCCACCGCTGGGTGACCTCAGAGCCCAGCGCTCTGGGTGACCCCCAAAAACCAAAGCATGTGTCTGAAAGCACTTGCCAGACATTTGGTGAAGCCCAGCAGCTTGGCTGCCATGACCACTTCCCTGGGAGGCCTGTTTCAGTGGCCAAGCCCCGTGCTGGTGTACAATCTTTTCCTCACCTGCAGCCAGAGCCTCCAGTGGCCCATCTCCTTGCCATTCCCTCGAGTTTTGGCAGTGGCCCCAGAGAGCAGAGCTCAGCGCCGGCCCCTCTGCTGCCCTCGTGAGGAAGCTGCCGGCCGCCATGAGGCCTCCCCTCAGTCTCATGCAGGCTGAACAAACACGCGCACCTCATGTGCTCCTCATCCGTCTTACTCTCCAGATCCTCCACCACTTCCAAGCCCTCCTTTGGACACTCTCCCATAACCTGATGTCCTTCTGTTAGTGTGCTGCCCAAAAGTGCACCCAGGACTTGAGGTGATGCTGCAAGAGCGCAGAGCAGAGCACAGCAATCCCTGCCCCTGAGCGGCTGGCGATGCCGTGCTGGAGGCACCCCAGGATGCTGTTGCCCCTCCTGGCTGCCAGGGCCCGTGCTTGAATCACATTCAACTTGCCATCGACCAAAACCCCCAGATCCCTCTCTGCAGGGCTGTGCTGTCCATACAGCCAGGGTTGCCCCTTGCCAGGCGTGGAATCCCTCACTCGCTCTTGCTAAACCTCATATTGCTGGGGATTGCCCAGCTCTCTGCTTTGTTGAGATCTCTCTGCAAAGCCTTCCTCCCCTCGATGGAGTCAGCCACTCCTTCCTGGTTAGCATCATGCATAAATGGACTCCAGATGCCCTCAAGTCCTACATGCGAGTCAGTCGGGACAACACTGAAGAGAACAGGCCCTAAAATGGAGGCCTGCGGAAGCCCCTATGACTGGCCGCCACCCTGATGCGACCCCATTTACAATAACCCTTGGAGCCCGACCCGTCAGCCCCTTGTTCACCCATCACATTATGCATTGCTGTAGCTGTGTGCTGCCCAATTTGTCCAGAAGGAGACAGTGAGAAGCTGTCTTGAAGCTGTGCTAAAATCCAAACAGGTGCCATCAGCTGGCTTCCCCTGGGCAACCAGATGGTTGGCCACTTCATCAAAGGAAATCAATGGGGGTGGGCGGTGATGGGGAGGGGACATCGATAGGGCAGCTGACCTAAACCAACCAAAGGGACATTCCATAGCACCTGATGCCACACTCAGCAATAAACAGGGGGTTGCCGTGGGGAAGGGGGCTGTTCCTCCTGAACAACCACTGCATGTTTTGATGCCCTGCTGCCCAGGACATGGCTGAACATCGCTCGTTGATGGGAAGTAGAGAATATTTCTTTTTCCTTCTCTCTGCGCTTCCCCGCGGCCTTATTGTTTCTTTTGCTTCTTTTTCTCCCCATTCCTCTGCCCTTTAAGTAAACCATTCTCATCTCCAGCCTCTTTGTGCTCTATTTTCTCCCCCAAGTTAATAGCCACTCTTCTGTGTTCGCAATAAGTGAAATAATTTTAATTCCTACCTCGCTTTTTTAATTCTTTTAAAACAGCATCAGCAAGGTCTGTGGGACACCAGCACACCCTTATATAACACCCAAATAACTGCCATCTCCCTTTGGTGATTTGTACCCCCATGCCTGCTGTTTGTCATCATCGCACCATGCCCTGCTGAGATAGCTTGGCTTTGTCTTGCTGCCCTCCTTGTAGTTATGAGAAGGCTGCCCTGAGGTTCCTCTGCAGTCTGACCAAACATCTTTGCCTCAGCCCCTCCTCACTGAGCAAGGGCCCCAACCCCTGAGCATTGTGAAATTGCCTACAATCCATTTCTAAAGATCTCACTAATGGGTTTTTGAAGACATGATTGAAATTCTTCCTCCGTGGAAAGGAACCCGTGATGGAGCAAAACTCAAATTTTCATACAAGCATATTGGACGTGCTTATGGTTTTTCTCATTTCTACGTCTCAGAGAATTGCTTGTTCGGCTAACGATTTGGCCTCTTTGAAAGCCTTTGTCCTGACCGTCTCTCCATTGTTTGCCAATGCCTCCTGCTGGCCACTGGGTGCTGCTGTTTGTCTAGGTAAAGAACAGCTTGTTGCACGTGCGCTGTCAGTTTTAAGCAGCTCTGGCAAAGACGTGCATGCCTGATGGAGCTTTGCATATTTAAGAAGAGATAAAAGTGTAGCTTCCACTCAAGTGAAAAATCTTATCTGCAGACAGCCTTTCCTATGTGAGTTCAGAACCTCTCACCAGGGAGGGCCGAGACGCTGAAGTTGCTGAAGTTGTGTGACTTTCTCCCTTTACTCACGGCAACATCTAGCCATGATGCTAACTAAAATACAAAATTTGAAATGTTGGATAATGAGGGACTCCGCCTGCTGCATAGCACAGCAGTGTCATGGTCAGATGTGTCTCGATGAGACAACCTGAAAGCTTCATGCTTGAATGTAGTCCGTGTTCTTGCAGCAGGGACACCTTGATGAGGACTGCGTGACAGAGCTTTCCGTGTTTCACACCCAGAGCAGGGAGAGTATATTGGAATTAATATCAGAGGTAAGAACTACATGTTGTTAATTTGTTGTAATTAAGCATGCTAATACAGTAAGTAACCTGAGCGTATTGGCAGCCTCATGGTGCCTTATTCTCAGGCGTGAGTTTTGCTGTGCTTTTCCAACCTAGGGAATCCCCACAGAATTTCAGATCTGTCAGTACAGCTCTGAAGCTCAATTTTGCCTTTTCTTTTTTTCTCCTTTCATTGTGTTTCCCAAACTTTATTCACAGAATCACAAAATCACAGAATTTCTAGGTTGGAAGAGACCTCAAGATCATCGAGTCCAACCTCTACCCTAACGCTAACAGTCCCCACTAAACCACATCCCTAAGCTCTACATCTAAACGTCTTTTGAAGACTTCCAGGGATGGTGACTCCACCACCTCCCTGGGCAGCCCGTTCCAATGCCTCACAACCCTTTCAGTAAAGAAGTTCTTCCTAACATCTAAACTAAAACTCCCCTGGCGCAACTTTAGCCCATTCCCCCTCGTCCTGTCACCAGGCACGTTGGAGAACAGGCCAACCCCCACCTCCCTACAGCCTCCTTTAAGGTATCTGTAGAGAGCGATAAGGTCGCCCCTGAGCCTCCTTTTCTCCAGGCTGAACAAGCCCAGCTCCTTCAGCCGCTCCTCGTAGGACTTGTTCTCCAGGCCCCTCACCAGCTTTGTCGCCCTTCTCTGGACCCGCTCAAGCACCTCCATGTCCTTCTTGTAGCGAGGGGCCCAAAACTGAGCACAGTACTCGAGGTGCGGCCTCACCAGAGCCGAGTACAGGGGGACGATCACCTCCCTAGCCCTGCTGGTCATGCTGTTTCTGATACAAGCCAGGATGCCGTTGGCCTTCTTGGCCACCTGAGCACACTGCTGGCTCATATTCAGCCGACTGTCCACCATCACTCCCAGGTCCTTCTCTGCCAGGCAGCTCTCCAACCACTCGTCTCCCAGCCTGTGGCTCTGCTTGGGGTTATTGCGCCCCAGGTGCAGGACCCGGCACTTGGCCTTGTTGAACTTCATGCAGTTGGCCTCAGCCCATCGGTGCAGCCTATCCAGATCCTCCTGCAGAGCCTTCCTACCCTCGAGCAGATCGACACACGCACCTAACTTGGTGTCATCTGCAAACTTACTGAGGGTGCACTCAATGCCCTCGTCCAGATCATGGATGAAGATGTTAAAGAGGACCGGCCCCAGCACCGAGCCCTGGGGAACGCCACTAGTGACTGGCCTCCAACTGGACTTGGCTCCATTCACCACAACTCTTTGGGCCCGGCTATCCAGCCAGTTTCTAACCCAAGGAAGCGTGCGCCAGTCCAAGCCAAGAGCAGCCAGTTTCTTGAGGAAAATGCTGTGGGAGACGGTGTCAAAAGCCTTGCTGAAGTCAAGGTAGACCACATCCACAGCCTTTCCCTCGTCCACCCAGCGCGTCACTTTGTCATAGAAGGAGATCAGGTTCATCAAGCAGGATCTGCCTTCCATAAACCCATGCTGACTGGGCCTGATCGCCTGCTTGCCCTGCAAGTGCCGCATGATGACTCTCAAGAGGATCTGCTCCATGAGCTTCCCTGGTACTGAGGTCAAACTGACAGGCCTGTAGTTCCTCGGCTCAGCCCTCCGGCCCTTCTTGTAGATGGGCGTCACATTCGCTAGCCGCCAGTCAGCTGGGACCTCCCCCGATAGCCAGGACTGCTGATAAATGATGGATAGGGGCTTGGCCAGCTCCTCTGCCAGTTCTCTCAGTACTCTTGGGTAGATCCCATCCGGCCCCATCGACTTGTGCACATCCAAGTGCCGTAGCAGGTCACCAACCAGTTCTTCGTGGATGGTGAGGGCCACATCCTGCTCCCCATCCCCTTCCACCAGCTCAGGGTACTGGGTATCCAGAGAACAACCGGTATTGCCGCTAAAGACTGAGGCGAAGAAGGCATTGAGCACCTCCGCCTTTTCCTCATCTCTTGTAACTACGTTTCCCCCCGCATCCAGTAAAGGATGGAGATTCTCCCTAGTCCTCCTTTTTGTGTTGATGTATTTATAAAAGCGTTTTTTGTTATCTTTAACGGCAGTAGCCAGATTGAGCTCCAGATGAGCTTTGGCCTTCCTAATTTTGTCCCTGCACAGCCTCGTTACATCCTTATAGTCCTCCCTTGTGGCCTGTCCACTTTTCCAAAGATTATAAACCCTCTTTTTTCTCCTAAGCTCAAGCCACAGTTCTCTGTTGAGCCAGGCTGGTCTTCTTCCCCGCTGGCTCATCTTTGGGCAATTGGGAACAGACCGCTCCTGCGCCATTAGGATTTGCCTCTTGAAGAGCGCCCAGCCTTCCTGGACCCCTCTGCCCTTCAGAACCGCCTCCCAAGGGATTCCACCAACTAGTGTCCTGAGCAGCCTAAAGTCAGCCCTCCGAAAGTCCAATACAGAGGTTTTACTGGTCCCCTTCCTGGCCTCGCCAAGAATGGAGAACTCCACCATTTCGTGGTCACTCTGCCCAAGACAGCTCCTGACAATCACATCCTCCACCAGTCCTTCTCTGTTTGTGAAGAGAAGGTCTAGCGGGGCACCACCCCTGGTAGGCTCACTAACCAGCTGTGTCAGGAAGCGATCTTCCACTTCCTCCAGAAACCTCCTAGACTGCTTTCTCTGGGCTGTGTTGTGCTTCCAGGATATGTCAGGGAAGTTGAAGTCCCCCACGAGTACAAGCGCTGAAGATTTCGCAACTTCTGTCAGCTGCCTGTAGAACTCCTCATCCGTCTCCTCATCCTGGTTCGGCGGTCTATAGCAGACCCCGACCAGGACACTAGCCTTGTTGTCCCTGCCGATCCTAACCCAAAGGGACTCGATCTTGTCATTCCTAGCCTCGAGTTCTACAACATCGAAAGACTCTCTAATATAGAGAGCCACACCGCCACCCCTTCTGTGCTGCCTGTCCCTTCTGAAGAGCCTATAGCCAGGCATTGCAGCACTCCAGTCATGAGACTGGTCCCACCACGTTTCCGTGATGGCAACCAAAAAATCAGATATTAAACTGATAAGAACAGATACTACACATGATCTTAGCCAAAAGGCCGAGAAGCGATTGATATTATTGATATTTTCTACCATGCTAATATCCTTATGAATTTCTGAAAGGCAAAATAGACTCAACCTAAAGATGTCTGGATGAACAACCGATTTCTTGCACTGGCTGAACTCCGTGCTTTGAAATGTTCTGATACCGGAGAGAAAACTTCCAGTGCATCGCTCAGCCAGGCTATAAAATAAGCGTGGGGGAATTGCTTTTCACAAACTTTGGAAGAAGTGAATCAGTTCCTGTCCCATTGGAATATAAATGACAAAAGCTGAGCTGACTACCTGTAGAGGAATTGTACCAAGGTGTTAGTGGTGATATTCTAACCTGGTAGAAGAGGCTTACAACATGAGGTGGACTCCGGCCTTAATGTGAATCTGAAAATTGTCCTTTGAAATTTATTTATTTTTTTATTCTACTGTATAGAACGAAGACTTGGGATAAAATCTTTCACATAACTGTAGCAGAAACAGACTTTTAAAATATGTGTTCTATTTAAAGTGGATAAATTTTGGAGTAAATATTGTTGGTTGTTTTTTTTTTTGTTTGTTTGTTTGTTTGTTTGTTTGTTTTTTCAGTTACAGGAAATACAGGAAATAATCTGAATAATCTACTTACAGGAGGAAACAGCTTGTCCAATTAAGTTTTGGCATTTACACCGTCCTTTACTAGAGGACTTCTATTGCCTTATAACTTATTCAGGCTAATTGTATTATGCTGCAGACCTGGCAAGCACTTTTCTTGCAGTCCTCATAGCAGTTGTGTTGCTGAAAATCACACCAAATGTTGATTAAAAAAATTTTTCTTGTTGTACTCCCAATCAACTTGCTAGCGGGCAGCCTAGGAAGAGGAAAGAACTTCTCCAGTATGGCCACTTACAAATATTAAGGACATGGTGGCTTACAGTAGACTACAGAAAGTTGAATGCAGCTACTAAACCATTGACTGCCACAGCACCCAGTCTGTCTGACATACCTAATCTGCTTAAGACAGCAGGATTTAAATGATGGCTGTCGTTGGTGTTAGAGATATCTTTTGGTCACATTACCACGGCAGGAACAAGACAAATTTGCTTTTACTTTGGAAATAATACAGCCTTTTTTGCTCATTTACCCCAGAGGGTTAAGCACAGACTTGCACCAACACATGCTGAATTGGCTAAGACATTAGAAGAAGTAAGGTTACCTGCTGGAATCAAATCAATTCAATATGTAGATATCGAGTGGGGACAGTGATGAGCAGCAAGTACAAGAAGGAATGGGCTTCCTCATAGACAGACATATGCCAGCAGTACTCATATCTGTTAGCCACTCTGACAACTGTTTGCAATTGCTGGCAGTTGTACTGATTATTGTGCTAAGAAGCTACCCATGAATGGCCAGGGGTATATTCTGAACATAGAGTCCCTACTAGTATCAAGAAAATTCTCAATTTCACCTTTCCAACCAAATGGCACAAGCATAACACTAGTACTACAGAAAGTACAAATGAGAATTTTGAGTACAATGAGACCTGGACAGGCTGGAGAGCTGGGCAGGAAGAAACCAAATGAGGTTGTTAGAAATGGCTCAGTCTTCAAAATAGGATTAAATAAAAAAATAGGATTTATTAAAAGAATAGAGGTAAGCAAACAGCGCTGGGTGCACCGGGAGTCTCCGCTCCACCAGGACGCACACCAGTTACATCAAGTAGCTGATTTTTATGCTCCTAGACTAATACATATTCATTACTACTTCTAAAAAATAGATTATTATAATTAGTATTAATTAATTAATTAATTAATTACCTTATTAATTATAATAACCTATTAAAATAGGTTCTTAATAATTATAATTGGGTCCTGTGGGTCCTGAGCGAGTGGGCAGACATTGCCCATCACCAGGTTGGGTGAGGCCAGTGAGTTGCATCCCTGGCCATGGCAGGGGGAGTGGAACTAGGTGGTCTTTAGGGCCCCTTCCAACCTGAGCCACTCGACATTTCTATGACTGTAGGATTCTGGGATTCGACGAAGAAGCCCAAGACACTGTCTGTGGCAGGGTCACAACTCTTTATTTTGATGACAACCAGATGTGCCCTGCTAAAGGCGCCGGGGCCTCTTGCAGGGCTGGGGAGAGTCCGGGTTGCTGTCGGCCCTCCTCTTCGGGGGGCGCCGGGGCCCCCCCGGTGAGCTGTCCCTGCCCTGGCCAGGAGAAGAGGGCCCGTGGCTGCAGCCCGGCACTGCAGCGTGTTCTGCTTCCTCCTCTTCAGGCTCTGAGAAGAGCTCCTCCTGCTCCTCAGGGATGGGTGCTGGACCCGCAGGCAGGGTGGCACTGGAGGTGCTGGGCAGCTCCTCGATGTCAGAATCCTCCGCGCTGCTGGAGGAGAGCAGGCTGGTGACAGGAGTGTCCCGGGGGGAGGCAGCAGGGCTGGGGGTGGCCTCCAGGCTGTCTTCTGGCTCCCAGGTGTCTTGGGAGCCCTCGAGCTCTGGCTCCCAGGTGTCTTGGGAGCCCTCGAGCTCTGGCTCCCAGGTGTCTTGGGAGCCCTCGAGGTCCACCTCAGGGCCGTTGTCCATGGAGAGCTGGCTGGCAGGACGCGGTTCCAGGAAGCCCAGCTCCTCGAGGTACTCCTCGCTGCAGATCTCCCCCATGATGGAGATGAGCCGCTGCACAATGCTCACCGTGTGGCCCTGCAGCAAGGGCCGCAGCTCCCGCACCAAGGCGTGCTCATCCAGCCCACAGCGGCACAGCCAAGCGACGACGGTGGCCTCCAGCATGTCCTGGTCCCACCAGGCAGCATCGAAGAGCTCCCTGGCTTGCTGGCGCACCCAGGAGCGCAGCGGACCCAGGACTTCGAGGTGTTCCCTGAAGAGGGCTGCCCATTCCTCGGGCGGGAGGCCTCTCACGGCAGGCTGGGGCATGGGCTCTGCAGCCCCCTGCTCGTCCTGGGGGCTGTCGTCTTGCGCCTCTGCATCGGGGGCCACCTGCACCTCCAGGAAGTCGTCTTCCGCCCAGATGGAGTAGCGGATGGAGGTGATGCGCTGCCTGCAGAGGGGGCAGGTGCTGCTTCTCTGGAGCCAGCGCATGACGCACCCGAAGCAGAACTGGTGCAGGCAGGGGAGGATGTAGCTGGGCTCCTTGCACACCCCCTGGCACACAGGGCAGGTGATGTCCTGGGCCTCAGCGCCCATGGTGTCGGCTCGCTGCAGCGGGCTGGGGAGAGCTGCAGATGGGGAGCTGCTTCCCCTGGCTGGCACCGCTGCCACAGCTGCTGTGCGCTGCAAGAAGGAGAGAGGCCAGGGTCAGTGGCTGAGCCAGGGCAGGCAGCGGCAGTGCCCCGGCCCCTCAGCAGGACAAAACCCCAAGCCCAGCCCCGGGGCACGTGTCGCCTCACAGCTCACCTGCACTGCTGCGAGCACTCCTTCCACAGCCCCGGCTGCCTGAGCCAGGCAGGGCCGGGGAAACGCAGGCACTGGCTGCGGGGACGGGCACCGAGAGCAGCTGCCAACGGCCCCACAGCACAGCTCCAACAAATCTCCCGAGAGATCCTTGCTCGGCACTCCAAGCCTCGCACAAACGCTCAGCGGGAGTCCAGGCACGAGCCAGGCTGGGCCAGGCTCTGACGGCGCCCCAAGATAAGCAGCGAGGGCCGTGAGGTCACAGCCCATTGCTGGGTGACCTCACAGCCCACCGCTGGGTGACCTCAGAGCCCAGCGCTCTGGGTGACCCCCAAAAACCAAAGCATGTGTCTGAAAGCACTTGCCAGACATTTGGTGAACCCCAGCAGCTTGGCTGCCATGACCACTTCCCTGGGAGGCCTGTTTCAGTGGCCAAGCCCCGTGCTGGTGTACAATCTTTTCCTCACCTGCAGCCAGAGCCTCCAGTGGCCCATCTCCTTGCCATTCCCTCGAGTTTTGGCAGTGGCCCCAGAGAGCAGAGCTCAGCGCCGGCCCCTCTGCTGCCCTCGTGAGGAAGCTGCCGGCCGCCATGAGGCCTCCCCTCAGTCTCATGCAGGCTGAACAAACACGCGCACCTCCTGTGCTCCTCATCCGTCTTACTCTCCACATCCTCCACCACTTCCAAGCCCTCCTTTGGACACTCTCCCATAACCTGATGTCCTTCTGTTAGTGTGCTGCCCAAAAGTGCACCCAGGACTTGAGGTGATGCTGCAAGAGCGCAGAGCAGAGCACAGCAATCCCTGCCCCTGAGCGGCTGGCGATGCCGTGCTGGAGGCACCCCAGGATGCTGTTGCCCCTCCTGGCTGCCAGGGCCCGTGCTTGAATCACATTCAACTTGCCATCGACCAAAACCCCCAGATCCCTCTCTGCAGGGCTGTGCTGTCCATACAGCCAGGGTTGCCCCTTGCCAGGCGGGGAATCCCTCACTCGCTCTTGCTAAACCTCATATTGCTGGGGATTGCCCAGCTCTCTGCTTTGTCAAGATCTCTCTGCAAAGCCTTCCTCCCCTCGATGGAGTCAGCCACTCCTTCCTGTTTAGCATCATGCCTAAATGGACTCCAGATGCCCTCAAGTCCTACATGCGAGTCAGTCGGGACAACCCTGAAGAGAACAGGCCCTAAAATGGAGGCCTGCGGAAGCCCCTATGACTGGCCGCCACCCTGATGCGACCCCATTTACAATAACCCTTGGAGCGCGACCCGTCAGCCCCTTGTTCACCCATCGCATTATGCATTGCTGTAGCTGTGTGCTGCCCAATTTGTCCAGAAGGAGACAGTGAGAAGCTGTCTTGAAGCTGTGCTGAAATCCAAACAGGTGCCATCAGCTGGCTTCCCCTGGGCAACCAGATGGTTGGCCACTTCATCAAAGGAAATCAATGGGGGTGGGCGGTGATGGGGAGGGGACATCGATAGGGCAGCTGACCTAAACCAACCAAAGGGACATTCCATAGCACCTGATGCCACACTCAGCAATAAACAGGGGGTTGCCGTGGGGAAGGGGGCTGTTCCTCCTGAACAACCACTGCATGTTTTGATGCCCTGCTTCCCAGGACATGGCTGAACATTGCTCGTTGATGGGAAGTAGAGAATATTTCTTTTTCCTTCTCTCTGCGCTTCCCCGTGGCCTTATTGTTTCTTTTGTTTCTTTTTCTCCCCATTCCCCTGCCCTTTCATTAAACCATTCTCATCTCCAGCCTCTTTGTGCTGTATTTTCTCCCCCAATTTAATAGCCACTCTTCTGTGTTCGCAATAAGTGAAATAATTTTAATTCCTACCTCGCTTTTTTAATTCTTTTAAAACAGCATCAGCAAGGTCTGTGGGACACCAGAACACCCTTATATAACACCCAAATAATTGCCGTCTCCCTTTGGTGATTTGTACCCCCATGCCTGCTGTTTGTGGTCATCGCACCATGCCCTGCTGAGATAGCTTGGCTTTGTCTTGCTGCCCTCCTTGTAGTTATGAGAAGGCTGCCCTGAGGTTCCTCTGCAGTCTGACCAAACATCTTTGCCTCAGCCCCTCCTCACTGAGCAAGGGCCCCAACCCCTGAGCATTGTGAAATTGCCTACAATCCATTTCTAAAGATCTCACTAATGGGTTTTTGAAGATGTGGTGGTTTTACTGAGGTGGGCAGCCAAGCTCCACCACAACCGCTCCCTCACTCCCCCTCTCCTCAGAAGGAAGGGGGAGAAAATACAACACAGAGAACTCGAGGTTTGAGATGAGAAAGGTTTAATTAAAGGGAAAGGGAATGGGAAGGAAAAACAGATACAAAAGAAACAATCAGTCCGCGCGGAAGCACAGAGAGAGAGAAAAATTATTCTCTACTTCCCATCAGCGAGCGGTGTTCGGCCACGTCCTGGGAAGCAGGGCCTCAAACGCGTAGTGGTTGTTCAGGAGGAACAGCCCCCTCCCCCACGAGAGCCCCCCCTTTTATTGCTGAGTGTGACATCAGGTGTTATGGAATATCCCTTTGGTTGGTTTAGGTCAGCTGCCCCGGCAATGTCCCCTCCCCATCACTTGCCCACCCCCAGCCTGCTGGCTCTTGGGGGCTTGGAAGGAGTCCTGATGCTGTGCCAGCACTACGCAGCAATAGACACAACACTGGAGTGCTATCAGTGCTGTTCCAGCTACGAGTGCAGAGCACAGCACTGTGCGGGCTGCTGCAGGGAAAAGGTGACTCCAGCTCAGACAGACCCAACACAGTAGCGTGCTCCTGATGGATGGACCGCATGGTGCAGACCCATATTGGAGCAGTTCCTGAAGAGCTGCTGCCTGTGGGCAGCCCCCGCAGGCTCAGTTTGGGAAGTACGGCATCCCCTGCAAGGGACCCCATGGGGAGCAGGGACAGAGAGGGAGGTGTAGGGAGCAGCAGGGACAAAGCATTATGGACTGCCCTGTTCCCTTGCATTGCTCAGAGGGAGGAGGTTTTTAGTTCTCACTGCTCTAGTTTATTACCATTTGTCAATACATTACATTGATCTTCATTACGCCGAGTCTGTTTTCCTTATAACGGTATGTGGTGAGTGATCTCCCTGTCCTTATCTCAACTCTCAAACATTTTTTGCATGTGGCTGTTCTTCCTTTTTGGCTGAAGAGAAATGTCACTATCACCTAAGTAATTTAATAATCCTGTTTGACCTAACTATTCAAGGTTCATTCTACACCCTCTTTGTTTTTTTTTTTTTTTCCACAGAGAGGAAAATATACTATTCCAAAGTGGCTCTCTCCTAGCAGTACGCTGCTGCTTAGCCAAATGCTACAGGTAAAGGTGCTGCTTCTACTCAGATAGGTCTACAAAATGCTATTTCATTAGGTCGGAATACTACATCTATGAAGTACTTAGAAAATATTTGGTGTTTGAAGATTAACTCTTATATGTCTGAATCCTTGAAGGAAAGGTTAGCCTTGTCTTCTGCAGAAAATTCTCATGCAAGAATGTAATAATAGTTCATGGAGATAGAAATTAAAATGTAAATAATTAAATGAAGTCTTGAAGCACCTTGCATTTGGGTGTTCTATTGATACAGCACAATTAAGAAGCGTTTATAAATGAGACGTTTTATTAATGAAGCTGAGCGTATGAAATATGCCTTCGGGCTACATCTGGGCAGTCTAGTCACTGCAGAATGTTACTGGAACATGTACTGTAACCATAGGTGCTGTAACTGTTATTCACAGCTCAGACATTTAACCTTCCTTTTGGTGGGGTTCTGAAACATTGTTGTTGGTTTCTATTCTATCCCTTCTAAGCACCCAGAAGGTCTGAATAAAAGATAAGTTTTTTCTTCTATTCTCACAGATTTGTGTAACAACTTGATTCTTCCTGCCCACTAGGTGGACCCAAAGAAGCGGATTACAGTTAAGCATCTGTTAAGTCACCCGTGGCTCATGGAAGGTTATTCAGATGCTGTCCACTGGCAAAGTAAATATCCAGTAAGTACACTTGCCAAGAAGGTTCCTTGGCATTTCATGTAATCTTATTTGCTGTCACAACGGTACGGTTCTTTGCCATTTCTTTTGAGGAGGCATTTCAAGGTACGTTGTCATTGTATTCTGTCGTTGATGCTTAATTAGCAAAACAGCTAGCTTCTCATCAAAATGTGCAGAACTTCTGTATATGAGCAAGCATTTGCAGCCAATGCCTCCTGCTGGCCACTGGGTGCTGCTGTTTGTCTAGGTAAAGAACAGCTTGTTGCACGTGCGCTGTCAGTTTTAAGCAGCTCTGGCAAAGACGTGCATGCCTGATGCAGCTTTGCATATTTAAGAAGAGATAAAAGTGTAGCTTCCACTCAAGTGAAAAATCTTATCTGCAGACAGCCTTTCCCATGTGAGTTCAGATCCTCTCACCAGGGAGGGCCGAGACGCTGAAGTTGCTGAAGTTGTGTGACTTTCTCCGTTTACTCACGGCAACATTTAGCCATGATGCTAACTAAAATACAAAATCTGAAATGTTGGATAATGAGGGACTCCGCCTGCTGCATAGCACAGCAGTGTCATGGTCAGATGTGTCTCGAGGAGACAACCTGAAAGCTTCATGCTTGAATGTAGTCCATGTTCTTGCAGCAGGGACACCTTGACGAGGACTGCGTGACAGAGCTTTCCGTGTTTCACAACCAGAGCAGGGAGAGTATATTGGAATTAATATCAGAGGTAAGAACTACATGTTGTTAATTTGTTGTAATTAAGCATGCTAATACAGTAAGTAACCTGAGCGTATTGGCAGCCTCATGGTGCCTTATTCTCAGGCGTGAGTTTTGCTGTGCTTTTCCAACCTAGGGAATCCCCACAGAATTTCTGATCTGTCAGTACAGCTCTGAAGCTCAATTTTGCCTTTTCTTTTTCCTCCTTTCATTGTGTTTCCTAACCTTTATTGATATTTTCTACCATGCTAATATCCTTATGAATTTCTGAAAGGCAAAATAGACTCAACCTAAAGATGTCTGGATGAACAACCGATTTCTTGCACTGGCTGAACTCCGTGCTTTGAAATGTTCTGATACCGGAGAGAAAACTTGCAGTGCATCGCTCAGCCAGGCTATAAAATAAGCGTGGGGGAATTGCTTTTCACAAACTTTGGAAGAAGTGAATCAGTTCCTGTCCCATTGGAATATAAATGACAAAAGCTGAGCTGACTACCTGTAGAGGAATTGTACCAAGGTGTTAGTGGTGATATTCTAACCTGGTAGAAGAGGCTTACAACATGAGGTGGACTCCGGCCTTAATGTGAATCTGAAAATTGTCCTTTGAAATTTATTTATTTTTTTATTCTACTGTATAGAACGAAGACTTGGGATAAAATCTTTCACATAACTGTAGCAGAAACAGACTTTTAAAATATGTGTTCTATTTAAAGTGGATAAATTTTGGAGTAAATATTGTTGGTTGTTTTTTTGTTTGTTTGTTTGTTTGTTTTTTCAGTTACAGGAAATACAGGAAATAATCTGAATAATCTACTTACAGGGGGAAACAGCTTGTCCAATTAAGTTTTGGCATTTACACCGTCCTTTACTAGAGGACTTCTATTGCCTTATAACTTATTCAGGCTAATTGTATTATGCTGCAGACCTGGCAAGCACTTTTCTTGCAGTCCTCATAGCAGTTGTGTTGCTGAAAATCACACCAAATGTTGATTAAAAAAATTTTTCTTGTTGTACTCCCAATCAACTTGCTAGCAGGCAGCCTAGGAAGAGGAAAGAACTTCTCCAGTATGGCCAGTTACAAATATTAAGGACATGGTGGCTTACAGTAGACTACAGAAAGTTGAATGCAGCTACTAAACCCTTGACTGCCACAGCACCCAGTCTGTCTGACATACCTAATCTGCTTAAGACAGCAGGATTTAAATGATGGCTGTCGTTGGTGTTAGAGATATCTTTTGGTCACATTACCACGGCAGGAACAAGACAAATTTGCTTTTACTTTGGAAATAATACAGCCTTTTTTGCTCATTTACCCCAGAGGGTTAAGCACAGACTTGCACCAACACATGCTGAATTGGCTAAGACATTAGAAGAAGTAAGGTTACCTGCTGGAATCACATTAATTCAGTATGTAGATATCGAGTGGGGACAGTGATGAGCAGCAAGTACAAGAAGGAATGGGCTTCCTCATAGACAGACATATGCCAGCAGTGCTCATATCTGTTAGCCACTCTGACAACTGTTTGCAATTGCTGGCAGTTGTACTGATTATTGTGCTAAGAAGCTACCCAGGAATGGCCAGGGGTATATTCTGAACATAGAGTCCCTACTAGTATCAAGAAAATTCTCAATTTCACCTTTCCAACCAAATGGCACAAGCATAACACTAGTACTACAGAAAGTACAAATGAGAATTTTGAGTACAATGAGACCTGGACAGGCTGGAGAGCTGGGCAGGAAGAAACCAAATGAGGTTGTTAGAAATGGCTCAGTCTTCAAAATAGGATTAAATAAAAAAATAGGATTTATTAAAAGAATAGAGGTAAGCAAACAGCGCTGGGTGCACCGGGAGTCTCCGCTCCACCAGGACGCACACCAGTTACATCAAGTAGCTGATTTTTATGCTCCAAGACTAATACATATTCATTGCTACTTCTAAAAAATAGATTATTATCATTAGTATTAATTAATTAATTAATTAATTACCTTATTAATTATAATAACCTATTAAAATAGGTTCTTAATAATTATAATTGGGTCCTGTGGGTCCTGAGCGAGTGGGCAGACATTGCCCATCACCAGGTTGGGTGAGGCCAGTGAGTTGCATCCCTGGCCATGGCAGGGGGAGTGGAACTAGGTGGTCTTTAAGGCCCCTTCCAACCTGAGCCACTCGACATTTCTATGACTGTAGGATTCTGGGATTCGACGAAGAAGCCCAAGACACTCTCTGTGGCAGGGTCACAACTCTTTATTTGGATGACAACCAGATGTGCCCTGCTAAAGGCGCCGGGGCCTCTTGCAGGGCTGGGGAGAGTCCGGGTTGCTGTCGGCCCTCCTCTTCGGGGGGCGCCGGGGCCCCCCCGGTGAGCTGTCCCTGCCCTGGCCAGGAGAAGAGGGCCCGTGGCTGCAGCCCGGCACTGCAGCGTGTTCTGCTTCCTCCTCTTCAGGCTCTGAGAAGAGCTCCTCCTGCTCCTCAGGGATGGGTGCTGGACCCGCAGGCAGGGTGGCACTGGAGGCGCTGGGCAGCTCCTCGATGTCAGAATCCTCCGAGCTGCTGGAGGAGAGCAGGCTGGTGACAGGAGTGTCCCGGGGGGAGGCAGCAGGGCTGGGGGTGGCCTCCAGGCTGTCTTCTGGCTCCCAGGTGTCTTGGGAGCCCTCGAGCTCTGGCTCCCAGGTGTCTTGGGAGCCCTCGAGGTCCACCTCAGGGCCGTTGTCCATGGAGAGCTGGCTGGCAGGACGCGGTTCCAGGAAGCCCAGCTCCTCGAGGTACTCCTCGCTGCAGATCTCCCCCATGATGGAGATGAGCCGCTGCACAATGCTCACCGTGTGGCCCTGCAGCAAGGGCCGCAGCTCCCGCACCAAGGCGTGCTCATCCAGCCCACAGCGGCACAGCCAAGCGACGACGGTGGCCTCCAGCATGTCCTGGTCCCACCAGGCAGCATCGAAGAGCTCCCTGGCTTGCTGGCGCACCCAGGAGCGCAGCGGACCCAGGACTTCGAGGTGTTCCCTGAAGAGGGCTGCCCATTCCTCGGGCGGGAGGCCTCTCACGGCAGGCTGGGGCATGGGCTCTGCAGCCCCCTGCTCGTCCTGGGGGCTGTCGTCTTGCGCCTCTGCATCGGGGGCCACCTGCACCTCCAGGAAGTCGTCTTCCGCCCAGATGGAGTAGCGGATGGAGGTGATGCGCTGCCTGCAGAGGGGGCAGGTGCTGCTTCTCTGGACCCAGCGCATGACGCACCCGAAGCAGAACTGGTGCAGGCAGGGGAGGATGTAGCTGGGCTCCTTGCACACCCCCTGGCACACAGGGCAGGTGATGTCCTGGGCCTCACCGCCCATGGTGTCGGCTCGCTGCAGCGGGCTGGGGAGAGCTGCAGATGGGGAGCTGCTTCCCCTGGCTGGCACCGCTGCCACAGCTGCTGTGCGCTGCAAGAAGGAGAGAGGCCAGGGTCAGTGGCTGAGCCAGGGCAGGCAGCGGCAGTGCCCCGGCCCCTCAGCAGGACAAAACCCCAAGCCCAGCCCCGGGGCACGTGTCGCCTCACAGCTCACCTGCACTGCTGCGAGCACTCCTTCCACAGCCCCGGCTGCCTGAGCCAGGCAGGGCCGGGGAAACGCAGGCACTGGCTGCGGGGACGGGCACCGAGAGCAGCTGCCAACGGCCCCACAGCACAGCTCCAACAAATCTCCCAAGAGATCCTTGCTCGGCACTCCAAGCCTCGCACAAACGCTCAGCCAGAGTCCAGGCACGAGCCAGGCTGGGCCAGGCTCTGACGGCGCCCCAAGATAAGCAGCGAGGGCCGTGAGGTCACAGCCCATTGCTGGGTGACCTCACAGCCCACCGCTGGGTGACCTCAGAGCCCAGCGCTCTGGGTGACCCCCAAAAACCAAAGCATGTGTCTGAAAGCACTTGCCAGACATTTGGTGAACCCCAGCAGCTTGGCTGCCATGACCACTTCCCTGGGAGGCCTGTTTCAGTGGCCAAGCCCCGTGCTGGTGTACAATCTTTTCCTCACCTGCAGCCAGAGCCTCCAGTGGCCCATCTCCTTGCCATTCCCTCGAGTTTTGGCAGTGGCCCCAGAGAGCAGAGCTCAGCGCCGGCCCCTCTGCTGCCCTCGTGAGGAAGCTGCCGGCCGCCATGAGGCCTCCCCTCAGTCTCATGCAGGCTGAACAAACACGCGCACCTCCTGTGCTCCTCATCCGTCTTACTCTCCACATCCTCCACCACTTCCAAGCCCTCCTTTGGACACTCTCCCATAACCTGATGTCCTTCTGTTAGTGTGCTGCCCAAAAGTGCACCCAGGACTTGAGGTGATGCTGCAAGAGCGCAGAGCAGAGCACAGCAATCCCTGCCCCTGAGCGGCTGGCGATGCCGTGCTGGAGGCACCCCAGGATGCTGTTGCCCCTCCTGGCTGCCAGGGCCCGTGCTTGAATCACATTCAACTTGCCATCGACCAAAACCCCCAGATCCCTCTCTGCAGGGCTGTGCTGTCCATACAGCCAGGGTTGCCCCTTGCCAGGCGGGGAATCCCTCACTCGCTCTTGCTAAACCTCATATTGCTGGGGATTGCCCAGCTCTCTGCTTTGTCAAGATCTCTCTGCAAAGCCTTCCTCCCCTCGATGGAGTCAGCCACTCCTTCCTGTTTAGCATCATGCCTAAATGGACTCCAGATGCCCTCAAGTCCTACATGCGAGTCAGTCGGGACAACCCTGAAGAGAACAGGCCCTAAAATGGAGGCCTGCGGAAGCCCCTATGACTGGCCGCCACCCTGATGCGACCCCATTTACAATAACCCTTGGAGCGCGACCCGTCAGCCCCTTGTTCACCCATCGCATTATGCATTGCTGTAGCTGTGTGCTGCCCAATTTGTCCAGAAGGAGACAGTGAGAAGCTGTCTTGAAGCTGTGCTGAAATCCAAACAGGTGCCATCAGCTGGCTTCCCCTGGGCAACCAGATGGTTGGCCACTTCATCAAAGGAAATCAATGGGGGTGGGCGGTGATGGGGAGGGGACATCGATAGGGCAGCTGACCTAAACCAACCAAAGGGACATTCCATAGCACCTGATGCCACACTCAGCAATAAACAGGGGGTTGCCGTGGGGAAGGGGGCTGTTCCTCCTGAACAACCACTGCATGTTTTGATGCCCTGCTTCCCAGGACATGGCTGAACATTGCTCGTTGATGGGAAGTAGAGAATATTTCTTTTTCCTTCTCTCTGCGCTTCCCCGTGGCCTTATTGTTTCTTTTGTTTCTTTTTCTCCCCATTCCCCTGCCCTTTCATTAAACCATTCTCATCTCCAGCCTCTTTGTGCTGTATTTTCTCCCCCAATTTAATAGCCACTCTTCTGTGTTCGCAATAAGTGAAATAATTTTAATTCCTACCTCGCTTTTTTAATTCTTTTAAAACAGCATCAGCAAGGTCTGTGGGACACCAGAACACCCTTATATAACACCCAAATAATTGCCGTCTCCCTTTGGTGATTTGTACCCCCATGCCTGCTGTTTGTGGTCATCGCACCATGCCCTGCTGAGATAGCTTGGCTTTGTCTTGCTGCCCTCCTTGTAGTTATGAGAAGGCTGCCCTGAGGTTCCTCTGCAGTCTGACCAAACATCTTTGCCTCAGCCCCTCCTCACTGAGCAAGGGCCCCAACCCCTGAGCATTGTGAAATTGCCTACAATCCATTTCTAAAGATCTCACTAATGGGTTTTTGAAGATGTGGTGGTTTTACTGAGGTGGGCAGCCAAGCTCCACCACAACCGCTCCCTCACTCCCCCTCTCCTCAGAAGGAAGGGGGAGAAAATACAACACAGAGAACTCGAGGTTTGAGATGAGAAAGGTTTAATTAAAGGGAAAGGGAATGGGAAGGAAAAACAGATACAAAAGAAACAATCAGTCCGCGCGGAAGCACAGAGAGAGAGAAAAATTATTCTCTACTTCCCATCAGCGAGCGGTGTTCGGCCACGTCCTGGGAAGCAGGGCCTCAAACGCGTAGTGGTTGTTCAGGAGGAACAGCCCCCTCCCCCACGAGAGCCCCCCCTTTTATTGCTGAGTGTGACATCAGGTGTTATGGAATATCCCTTTGGTTGGTTTAGGTCAGCTGCCCCGGCAATGTCCCCTCCCCATCACTTGCCCACCCCCAGCCTGCTGGCTCTTGGGGGCTTGGAAGGAGTCCTGATGCTGTGCCAGCACTACGCAGCAATAGACACAACACTGGAGTGCTATCAGTGCTGTTCCAGCTACGAGTGCAGAGCACAGCACTGTGCGGGCTGCTGCAGGGAAAAGGTGACTCCAGCTCAGACAGACCCAACACAGTAGCGTGCTCCTGATGGATGGACCGCATGGTGCAGACCCATATTGGAGCAGTTCCTGAAGAGCTGCTGCCTGTGGGCAGCCCCCGCAGGCTCAGTTTGGGAAGTACGGCATCCCCTGCAAGGGACCCCATGGGGAGCAGGGACAGAGAGGGAGGTGTAGGGAGCAGCAGGGACAAAGCATTATGGACTGCCCTGTTCCCTTGCATTGCTCAGAGGGAGGAGGTTTTTAGTTCTCACTGCTCTAGTTTATTACCATTTGTCAATACATTACATTGATCTTCATTACGCCGAGTCTGTTTTCCTTATAACGGTATGTGGTGAGTGATCTCCCTGTCCTTATCTCAACTCTCAAACATTTTTTGCATGTGGCTGTTCTTCCTTTTTGGCTGAAGAGAAATGTCACTATCACCTAAGTAATTTAATAATCCTGTTTGACCTAACTATTCAAGGTTCATTCTACACCCTCTTTGTTTTTTTTTTTTTTTCCACAGAGAGGAAAATATACTATTCCAAAGTGGCTCTCTCCTAGCAGTACGCTGCTGCTTAGCCAAATGCTACAGGTAAAGGTGCTGCTTCTACTCAGATAGGTCTACAAAATGCTATTTCATTAGGTCGGAATACTACATCTATGAAGTACTTAGAAAATATTTGGTGTTTGAAGATTAACTCTTATATGTCTGAATCCTTGAAGGAAAGGTTAGCCTTGTCTTCTGCAGAAAATTCTCATGCAAGAATGTAATAATAGTTCATGGAGATAGAAATTAAAATGTAAATAATTAAATGAAGTCTTGAAGCACCTTGCATTTGGGTGTTCTATTGATACAGCACAATTAAGAAGCGTTTATAAATGAGACGTTTTATTAATGAAGCTGAGCGTATGAAATATGCCTTCGGGCTACATCTGGGCAGTCTAGTCACTGCAGAATGTTACTGGAACATGTACTGTAACCATAGGTGCTGTAACTGTTATTCACAGCTCAGACATTTAACCTTCCTTTTGGTGGGGTTCTGAAACATTGTTGTTGGTTTCTATTCTATCCCTTCTAAGCACCCAGAAGGTCTGAATAAAAGATAAGTTTTTTCTTCTATTCTCACAGATTTGTGTAACAACTTGATTCTTCCTGCCCACTAGGTGGACCCAAAGAAGCGGATTACAGTTAAGCATCTGTTAAGTCACCCGTGGCTCATGGAAGGTTATTCAGATGCTGTCCACTGGCAAAGTAAATATCCAGTAAGTACACTTGCCAAGAAGGTTCCTTGGCATTTCATGTAATCTTATTTGCTGTCACAACGGTACGGTTCTTTGCCATTTCTTTTGAGGAGGCATTTCAAGGTACGTTGTCATTGTATTCTGTCGTTGATGCTTAATTAGCAAAACAGCTAGCTTCTCATCAAAATGTGCAGAACTTCTGTATATGAGCAAGCATTTGCAGCCAATGCCTCCTGCTGGCCACTGGGTGCTGCTGTTTGTCTAGGTAAAGAACAGCTTGTTGCACGTGCGCTGTCAGTTTTAAGCAGCTCTGGCAAAGACGTGCATGCCTGATGCAGCTTTGCATATTTAAGAAGAGATAAAAGTGTAGCTTCCACTCAAGTGAAAAATCTTATCTGCAGACAGCCTTTCCCATGTGAGTTCAGATCCTCTCACCAGGGAGGGCCGAGACGCTGAAGTTGCTGAAGTTGTGTGACTTTCTCCGTTTACTCACGGCAACATTTAGCCATGATGCTAACTAAAATACAAAATCTGAAATGTTGGATAATGAGGGACTCCGCCTGCTGCATAGCACAGCAGTGTCATGGTCAGATGTGTCTCGAGGAGACAACCTGAAAGCTTCATGCTTGAATGTAGTCCATGTTCTTGCAGCAGGGACACCTTGACGAGGACTGCGTGACAGAGCTTTCCGTGTTTCACAACCAGAGCAGGGAGAGTATATTGGAATTAATATCAGAGGTAAGAACTACATGTTGTTAATTTGTTGTAATTAAGCATGCTAATACAGTAAGTAACCTGAGCGTATTGGCAGCCTCATGGTGCCTTATTCTCAGGCGTGAGTTTTGCTGTGCTTTTCCAACCTAGGGAATCCCCCCAGAATTTCTGATCTGTCAGTACAGCTCTGAAGCTCAATTTTGCCTTTTCTTTTTCCTCCTTTCATTGTGTTTCCTAACCTTTATTGATATTTTCTACCATGCTAATATCCTTATGAATTTCTGAAAGGCAAAATAGACTCAACCTAAAGATGTCTGGATGAACAACCGATTTCTTGCACTGGCTGAACTCCGTGCTTTGAAATGTTCTGATACCGGAGAGAAAACTTGCAGTGCATCGCTCAGCCAGGCTATAAAATAAGCGTGGGGGAATTGCTTTTCACAAACTTTGGAAGAAGTGAATCAGTTCCTGTCCCATTGGAATATAAATGACAAAAGCTGAGCTGACTACCTGTAGAGGAATTGTACCAAGGTGTTAGTGGTGATATTCTAACCTGGTAGAAGAGGCTTACAACATGAGGTGGACTCCGGCCTTAATGTGAATCTGAAAATTGTCCTTTGAAATTTATTTATTTTTTTATTCTACTGTATAGAACGAAGACTTGGGATAAAATCTTTCACATAACTGTAGCAGAAACAGACTTTTAAAATATGTGTTCTATTTAAAGTGGATAAATTTTGGAGTAAATATTGTTGGTTGTTTTTTTGTTTGTTTGTTTGTTTGTTTTTTCAGTTACAGGAAATAAAGGAAATAATCTGAATAATCTACTTACAGGGGGAAACAGCTTGTCCAATTAAGTTTTGGCATTTACACCGTCCTTTACTAGAGGACTTCTATTGCCTTATAACTTATTCAGGCTAATTGTATTATGCTGCAGACCTGGCAAGCACTTTTCTTGCAGTCCTCATAGCAGTTGTGTTGCTGAAAATCACACCAAATGTTGATTAAAAAAATTTTTCTTGTTGTACTCCCAATCAACTTGCTAGCAGGCAGCCTAGGAAGAGGAAAGAACTTCTCCAGTATGGCCAGTTACAAATATTAAGGACATGGTGGCTTACAGTAGACTACAGAAAGTTGAATGCAGCTACTAAACCCTTGACTGCCACAGCACCCAGTCTGTCTGACATACCTAATCTGCTTAAGACAGCAGGATTTAAATGATGGCTGTCGTTGGTGTTAGAGATATCTTTTGGTCACATTACCACGGCAGGAACAAGACAAATTTGCTTTTACTTTGGAAATAATACAGCCTTTTTTGCTCATTTACCCCAGAGGGTTAAGCACAGACTTGCACCAACACATGCTGAATTGGCTAAGACATTAGAAGAAGTAAGGTTACCTGCTGGAATCACATTAATTCAGTATGTAGATATCGAGTGGGGACAGTGATGAGCAGCAAGTACAAGAAGGAATGGGCTTCCTCATAGACAGACATATGCCAGCAGTGCTCATATCTGTTAGCCACTCTGACAACTGTTTGCAATTGCTGGCAGTTGTACTGATTATTGTGCTAAGAAGCTACCCAGGAATGGCCAGGGGTATATTCTGAACATAGAGTCCCTACTAGTATCAAGAAAATTCTCAATTTCACCTTTCCAACCAAATGGCACAAGCATAACACTAGTACTACAGAAAGTACAAATGAGAATTTTGAGTACAATGAGACCTGGACAGGCTGGAGAGCTGGGCAGGAAGAAACCAAATGAGGTTGTTAGAAATGGCTCAGTCTTCAAAATAGGATTAAATAAAAAAATAGGATTTATTAAAAGAATAGAGGTAAGCAAACAGCGCTGGGTGCACCGGGAGTCTCCGCTCCACCAGGACGCACACCAGTTACATCAAGTAGCTGATTTTTATGCTCCAAGACTAATACATATTCATTGCTACTTCTAAAAAATAGATTATTATCATTAGTATTAATTAATTAATTAATTAATTACCTTATTAATTATAATAACCTATTAAAATAGGTTCTTAATAATTATAATTGGGTCCTGTGGGTCCTGAGCGAGTGGGCAGACATTGCCCATCACCAGGTTGGGTGAGGCCAGTGAGTTGCATCCCTGGCCATGGCAGGGGGAGTGGAACTAGGTGGTCTTTAAGGCCCCTTCCAACCTGAGCCACTCGACATTTCTATGACTGTAGGATTCTGGGATTCGACGAAGAAGCCCAAGACACTCTCTGTGGCAGGGTCACAACTCTTTATTTGGATGACAACCAGATGTGCCCTGCTAAAGGCGCCGGGGCCTCTTGCAGGGCTGGGGAGAGTCCGGGTTGCTGTCGGCCCTCCTCTTCGGGGGGCGCCGGGGCCCCCCCGGTGAGCTGTCCCTGCCCTGGCCAGGAGAAGAGGGCCCGTGGCTGCAGCCCGGCACTGCAGCGTGTTCTGCTTCCTCCTCTTCAGGCTCTGAGAAGAGCTCCTCCTGCTCCTCAGGGATGGGTGCTGGACCCGCAGGCAGGGTGGCACTGGAGGCGCTGGGCAGCTCCTCGATGTCAGAATCCTCCGAGCTGCTGGAGGAGAGCAGGCTGGTGACAGGAGTGTCCCGGGGGGAGGCAGCAGGGCTGGGGGTGGCCTCCAGGCTGTCTTCTGGCTCCCAGGTGTCTTGGGAGCCCTCGAGCTCTGGCTCCCAGGTGTCTTGGGAGCCCTCGAGGTCCACCTCAGGGCCGTTGTCCATGGAGAGCTGGCTGGCAGGACGCGGTTCCAGGAAGCCCAGCTCCTCGAGGTACTCCTCGCTGCAGATCTCCCCCATGATGGAGATGAGCCGCTGCACAATGCTCACCGTGTGGCCCTGCAGCAAGGGCCGCAGCTCCCGCACCAAGGCGTGCTCATCCAGCCCACAGCGGCACAGCCAAGCGACGACGGTGGCCTCCAGCATGTCCTGGTCCCACCAGGCAGCATCGAAGAGCTCCCTGGCTTGCTGGCGCACCCAGGAGCGCAGCGGACCCAGGACTTCGAGGTGTTCCCTGAAGAGGGCTGCCCATTCCTCGGGCGGGAGGCCTCTCACGGCAGGCTGGGGCATGGGCTCTGCAGCCCCCTGCTCATCCTGGGGGCTGTCGTCTTGCGCCTCTGCATCGGGGGCCACCTGCACCTCCAGGAAGTCGTCTTCCGCCCAGATGGAGTAGCGGATGGAGGTGATGCGCTGCCTGCAGAGGGGGCAGGTGCTGCTTCTCTGGACCCAGCGCATGACGCACCCGAAGCAGAACTGGTGCAGGCAGGGGAGGATGTAGCTGGGCTCCTTGCACACCCCCTGGCACACAGGGCAGGTGATGTCCTGGGCCTCACCGCCCATGGTGTCGGCTCGCTGCAGCGGGCTGGGGAGAGCTGCAGATGGGGAGCTGCTTCCCCTGGCTGGCACCGCTGCCACAGCTGCTGTGCGCTGCAAGAAGGAGAGAGGCCAGGGTCAGTGGCTGAGCCAGGGCAGGCAGCGGCAGTGCCCCGGCCCCTCAGCAGGACAAAACCCCAAGCCCAGCCCCGGGGCACGTGTCGCCTCACAGCTCACCTGCACTGCTGCGAGCACTCCTTCCACAGCCCCGGCTGCCTGAGCCAGGCAGGGCCGGGGAAACGCAGGCACTGGCTGCGGGGACGGGCACCGAGAGCAGCTGCCAACGGCCCCACAGCACAGCTCCAACAAATCTCCCAAGAGATCCTTGCTCGGCACTCCAAGCCTCGCACAAACGCTCAGCCAGAGTCCAGGCACGAGCCAGGCTGGGCCAGGCTCTGACGGCGCCCCAAGATAAGCAGCGAGGGCCGTGAGGTCACAGCCCATTGCTGGGTGACCTCAGAGCCCACCGCTGGGTGACCTCAGAGCCCAGCGCTCTGGGTGACCCCCAAAAACCAAAGCATGTGTCTGAAAGCACTTGCCAGACATTTGGTGAACCCCAGCAGCTTGGCTGCCATGACCACTTCCCTGGGAGGCCTGTTTCAGTGGCCAAGCCCCGTGGTGGTGTACAATCTTTTCCTCACCTGCAGCCAGAGCCTCCAGTGGCCCATCTCCTTGCCATTCCCTCGAGTTTTGGCAGTGGCCCCAGAGAGCAGAGCTCAGCGCCGGCCCCTCTGCTGCCCTCGTGAGGAAGCTGCCGGCCGCCATGAGGCCTCCCCTCAGTCTCATGCAGGCTGAACAAACACGCGCACCTCATGTGCTCCTCATCCGTCTTACTCTCCACATCCTCCACCACTTCCAAGCCCTCCTTTGGACACTCTCCCATAACCTGATGTCCTTCTGTTAGTGTGCTGCCCAAAAGTGCACCCAGGACTTGAGGTGATGCTGCAAGAGCGCAGAGCAGAGCACAGCAATCCCTGCCCCTGAGCGGCTGGCGATGCCGTGCTGGAGGCACCCCAGGATGCTGTTGCCCCTCCTGGCTGCCAGGGCCCGTGCTTGAATCACATTCAACTTGCCATCGACCAAAACCCCCAGATCCCTCTCTGCAGGGCTGTGCTGTCCATACAGCCAAGGTTGCCCCATGCCAGGCGGGGAATCCCTCACTCGCTCTTGCTAAACCTCATATTGCTGGGGATTGCCCAGCTCTCTGCTTTGTCGAGATCTCTCTGCAAAGCCTTCCTCCCCTCGATGGAGTCAGCCACTCCTTCCTGTTTAGCATCATGCATAAATGGACTCCATCTGCCCTCAAGTCCTACATGCGAGTCAGTCGGGACAACACTGAAGAGAACAGGCCCTAAAATGGAGGCCTGCGGAAGCCCCTATGACTGGCCGCCACCCTGATGCGACCCCATTTACAATAACCCTTGGAGCGCGACCCGTCAGCCCCTTGTTCACCCATCGCATTATGCATTGCTGTAGCTGTGTGCTGCCCAATTTGTCCAGAAGGAGACAGTGAGAAGCTGTCTTGAAGCTGTGCTGAAATCCAAACAGGTGCCATCAGCTGGCTTCCCCTGGGCAACCAGATGGTTGGCCACTTCATCAAAGGAAATCAATGGGGGTGGGCGGTGATGGGGAGGGGACATCGATAGGGCAGCTGACCTAAACCAACCAAAGGGACATTCCATAGCACCTGATGCCACACTCAGCAATAAACAGGGGGTTGCCGTGGGGAAGGGGGCTGTTCCTCCTGAACAACCACTGCATGTTTTGATGCCCTGCTTCCCAGGACATGGCTGAACATTGCTCGTTGATGGGAAGTAGAGAATATTTCTTTTTCCTTCTCTCTGCGCTTCCCCGTGGCCTTATTGTTTCTTTTGTTTCTTTTTCTCCCCATTCCCCTGCCCTTTAATTAAACCATTCTCATCTCCAGCCTCTTTGTGCTGTATTTTCTCCCCCAATTTAATAGCCACTCTTCTGTGTTCGCAATAAGTGAAATAATTTTAATTCCTACCTCGCTTTTTTAATTCTTTTAAAACAGCATCAGCAAGGTCTGTGGGACACCAGAACACCCTTATATAACATCTTTGCCTCAGCCCCTCCTCACTGAGCAAGGGACCCAACCCCTGAGCATTGTGAAATTGCCTACAATCCATTTCTAAAGATCTCACTAATGGGTTTTTGAAGATGTCCTGGTTTCAGTTAGAACAGAATTAATTTTCTTCCTAGTAGCTGGTGGAATGCTGTGTTTTGGCTTAGGATGAGAAGAGTGCTGATAACACCCCGATGCTTTAATTGTTGCAGAGCAGTGCTTATACTAAGCCAAGGACATCTCAGCCTTTTGCTCTGTCCTGCCAACGGGCAGGCTGGGGGTGCAGTAAGAGCTGGGAGGGGACAGACCCAGGACAGGTGACCCAAACTAGCCAAAGGGGTATTCCATACCATCTGACGTCATGCTAAACAATATATAGGGGTGGCTAGCCGTGGGGAGGGGGCCGGACTGCTCGGGGTTAGGCTGGGCATCGGTCAGCGAGTGGTGAGCAATTGCATTGTGCATCACTTGTTTGTACACATTATTATTACTTTCCTATTATCACCATTGTATCATTATTATTATTATTATTATTATTATTATTATTATTATTGTTGTTGTTGTTGTTGTTATTTTCCTGTCTTATTAAACTGTCTTTATCTCAACTCACAGGCTTCACTTTCCATTTCTCTCCCCCGTCCCAGAGAGGGAGGGGAGAGGGTGAGCGAACGGCTGCGTGGTGTTTAGCTGCCGGCCGGGTTAAACCACTACAGTCTGTTTGGCGCCCAACGTGGGGTTCGAAAGGTTGAGATAACGGCAGATCTGATCAGAGTGTGTTAAACTAAAATTGGTGTAAGGATTAGACCTGCTTAATAGTCACTTGTCATGATGCTGATTGCTTTAATCTCAACTCTGCTGCGCCTGTTTTCCAAATTGAGTATTATAGTACATTATTTTCCGTATTTGCTCTTTGTCGTGTTGTTTATCCTCTCCGGGCCCTGGTTTCAGATCATTATGGTACTGAGTGTTATAGCAATGGCTTATGAGACGATAAGATATCTGGTCATGACTCTAACTTGGTATTTATACTCAGTAACATTGTGGACTCTGTACTTTGGAAACAGTATCTTGGGAACTATTAGCAATTATACCTATTGTTTTTCTCCATTAGAGAGTCAATCTGTGGAGGGGAAAGGAGAAGATATTTTTTCTTACTTGATTACTCTCCCTTTCTCCTTCACCACCCCTGTATCCTCCTGGATCACTCTGCTTTCCTCCTTCACCACCCTCTTATCCCCTGAGCTTGTCACAATAGCTCTCCAAGATATTGAATATTCTTGGGATACTCAGACCACCATAGGCTTGTTGTTCTGCCTCCTGAATGCACTTCAGATTCTGCTTAAAGTTAAACAACTACTTAGGAAGCTCATCCAGAGATCTGCCCGGAGGCAGGATAGTTGTGGGTGGCAGGGAGTATGGGTGGATATGGGCAGGCATCTAGAGCAGTTGGCACCCCCAGTGTTTTGGAAATTCACCCCTGAACAATGGCAAAATCCTCAAAAACTGGCAGAATGCTTGAAAAAAAGGTGTCATGATTCTGGCAGTTCCATAGTAACACAAATCATTGTAACGTGCTGGGGCCTGGCTCATGCCTATCGAGCTGCCATGGATACTGCTATCAACTTAGTGACAGATCCTGCAGCCGCTCCAGTCTGGTTCCTGCAGCCGCTCCAGTCCCAGCTCCTGCAACTGCTCCAACTCCAGTTCCTGCAGTCGCTCCAGCTTCGGTTCCTGCAACTGCTCCAGCCCCAGCTCCTGCAGCCGCTCCAGCTCCTGTGTCAGAGAAACGAGCTGTAGCAGTGCAAGTTGACCCTGCAGAGGGTATTCCAACCCCTGTGGCAGACCCTGTAACAGGGTCAGAGAAACAAGATGTAGCAGTGCAAGTTAACCCTGCAGAGGGTATTCCAACCCCTGTGGCAGACCCTGTAACAGGGTCAGAGAAACAAGATGTAGCAGTGCAAGTTGACCCTGCAGAGGGCATTCCAACCCCTGTGGCAGACCCTGTAACAAAGTCAGAGAAACGAGCAGTAGCAGTGCAAGCTGCCCCTGTAGAGAAGGTGAAAAAAGGGTATAGAGATTCAGGTCGTTTAGAACGCAGAGAGTCTTCTGCCAATCCAGGTAAGGCTTCTGCCAAGGTATAGAGACGACGGAGACGACGACGACGCTGGGCCATCAAGGATTCAGGAGGAGGAAGATGAGGATGCTGAAAAATCAACAGTAACTACCCGAAGCCTAAATGAGCGCGAGCTACGAGATGTGCGAAAAGATTTTGGTCGCTGTATAGGTGAGCAGCTTGTCACCTGGCTGCTCCGGTGCTGGGACTCTGGAGCCAATTGTGTGGAATTAGACGGCAGGGAAGCCAAGCGGCTGGGATCCCTTGCTCGAGACGCCGGCATTGACAAAGCAATTGCAGATGGAGCACAATCCACCAGCCTCTGGAGGCGTCTCCTCTCAGCTGTGAGGGAAAGGTATCCCTTCAAGGAAGAACTTTTATGTCTACCAGGCAAGTGGACCACTATGGAGAAGGGAATCCAGTACCTGAGGGAATTAGCCGTACGGGAAGTGATTTATGAGGATCCAGACCTCAGACAAACATCCAAAGACCCAGATGAAGTCAGGTGTACACGACCCATGTGGCGGAAGTTTGTACGGAGTGCACCATCATCATATGCCAGCTCATTGGCAATAATGGCCTGGAAAGAGGATGAGGAACCCACAGTGGATGAAGTGGCTAAACAACTCCGGCAGTACGAAGAAAGTCTCTCCTCTTCCTTACAGGCCTGCGTCTCAGCTGTGGAGAAACTTTCTGAAAAGGTTCACCAACTTGAAGAGAGATTATTCTCCTCTGTACCTGTACAGAGCAGTGTCTCAGCTATCAGGGGTAGGCGTTCATCTACACAAGGAAGACGATATGGTGGGTACTCACCCCGTGCCACCCTGTGGTTTTACTTACGAGACCATGGAGAGGACATGAGAAAATGGGATGGAAAATCTACCGCAACCCTAGAGGCACGGGTACGTGAGTGGCAAAAGAAAACAATCGGGAAAAAAGGATTCTCTGAAAAGTTTGCTGCTCCAACTTCCAGCAGACAGTCCTTCAAACACAGAAACGAAGAAGATTCTGACCAGGATTAGGGGGGCCCTGCCTCCAGCCAGGGGGAGGAAAGGGACAATCGAGTTTATTGGACTGTGTGGATTCTATGGCCTGGCACGTCACACGCACAGAAGTATAAGGCTTTAGTAGACACCGGTGCACAATGTACTATAATGCCATCGAGCTATAAAGGACCAGAGCCCATCTATATTTGTGGAGTGACAGGGGGATCTCAGCAGTTGACTGTATTGGAGGCTGAAGTAAGTCTGACTGGGAATGAGTGGGAAAAGCACCGCATTGTGACTGGCCCGGATGCTCCATGTATCCTTGGCATAGTCTATCTTAGAAGAGGATATTGCAAGGACCCAAAAGGGTTCCGGTGGGCTTTTGGTATAGCTGCCTTAGAGACAGAGGGCATTAAACAATTATCCACCTTGCCTGGTCTCTCAGAGGACCCCTCTGTTGTGGGGTTGCTGAGGGTCGAAGAACAGCAAGTGCCAATCGCTACCACAACTGTGCACCGGCGGCAATATCGCACTAACCGAGACTCCCTGATCCCCATCCATAAGCTAATTCGTCAATTGGAGAGCCAAGGAGTGATCAGCAAGACCCATTCACCTTTCAATAGCTCCATATGGCCAGTGAGAAAGTCTAATGGCGAGTGGAGACTAACAGTGGACTATCGTGGCCTGAACGAAGTCACGCCACCACTGAGTGCTGCAGTGCCGGACATGCTGGAACTTCAGTATGAACTTGAGTCGAAGGCAGCCAAGTGGTATGCTACAATCGATATTGCTAATGCATTTTTCTCTATCCCTCTAGCAGCAGAGTGCAGGCCACAATTTGCCTTCACTTGGAGGGGAGTCCAATATACTTGGAGTCGGCTGCCCCAGGGGTGGAAACACAGCCCTACCATTTGCCATGGGCTGATCCAGTCTGCGCTAGAGCAGGGGGAAGCTCCTGAACACCTGCAGTACATCGATGACATTATTGTGTGGGGTGACACAGCAGGGGAAGTTTTCGAGAAAGGGAAGAAAATAGTCCAAATCCTTCTGAAAGCCGGTTTTGCCATAAAACAAAATAAAGTCAAAGGACCTGCACGAGAGATCCAGTTTTTAGGAATAAAATGGCAAGATGGACGTCGTCAAATCCCAATGGATGTGATCAACAAAATAACAGCTATGTCTCCACCAACTAACAAAAAAGAAACACAGACTTTCCTAGGTGTTGTGGGGTTTTGGAGAATGCACATCCCAAATTACAGTCTGATTGTAAACCCGCTCTACCAAGTAACCCGTAAGAAGAATGAGTTTGAATGGGGCCCTGAACAGCGACAAGCCTTTGAACAAATCAAGCAGGAAATAGTCCATGCAGTAGCCCTTGGGCCAGTTCAGACAGGACCAGATGTAAAGAATGTGCTCTACACTGCAGCCAGGGAGAATGGCCCCACCTGGAGCCTCTGGCAGAAAGAACCTGGGGAAACTCGAGGTCGGCCTCTGGGGTTTTGGAGTCGGGGATACAGAGGATCTGAGGCCCGCTATACTCCAACTGAAAAGGAGATATTGGCAGCATATGAAGGAGTTCGATCTGCTTTGGAGGTGGTCGGTACTGAAGCGCAGCTCCTCCTAGCACCCCGATTGCCGGTACTAGGCTGGATGTTCAAGGGAAGGGTCCCCTCTACGCATCATGCAACTGATGCTACATGGAGCAAGTGGGTTGCACTGATTACTCAGCGGGCTCGAATAGGAAACCCCAGTCGCCCAGGAATATTGGAAGTGATCATGGACTGGCCAGAAGGCAAATACTTTGGGATATCATCAGAGGAGGAGGTGGGTCGTGCTGAAGAAGCCCCGCTGTACAACCAGTTACCAGAGAATGAAAAGAAATATGCCCTGTTCACTGATGGGTCCTGTCGTATTGTGGGGAAGCATCGGAGATGGAAGGCTGCTGTCTGGAGTCCTACGCGACGAGTTGCAGAAGCTGCTGAGGGAGAAGGTGAATCGAGTCAGTTTGCAGAAGTGAAAGCCATTCAGCTGGCTTTAGACATTGCTGAACGAGAAAAATGGCCAGTTCTCTATCTCTACACCAATTCATGGATGGTAGCAAATGCCCTGTGGGGATGGTTACAGCAATGGAAGCAAAACAACTGGCAGCGCAGGGGCAAACCCATCTGGGCTGCTGCATTGTGGCAAGATATTGCTGCTCGGGTAGAGAACCTGGCTGTGAAAGTACGCCACGTAGATGCTCATGTGCCCAAGAATCGGGCTACTGAAGAACATCAAAACAACCAGCAGGTGGATCAGGCTGCTAAGATTGAAGTAGCTCAGGTGGACCTGGATTGGCAGCATAAAGGTGAATTATTTATAGCCCGATGGGCCCATGACACCTCAGGCCATCAAGGTAGAGATGCAACATACAGATGGGCTCGTGATCGAGGGGTGGACCTGACCATGGACGCTATAGCACAGGTTATTCATGACTGTGAAACATGTGCTGCAATCAAGCAAGCCAAACGGTCAAAGCCTCTTTGGTATGGAGGACGATGGCTGAAATATAAATATGGAGAGGCCTGGCAGATTGATTACATCACACTCCCTCAAACTCGCAATGGCAAGCGCCACGTACTTACAATGGTGGAAGCATCCACCGGATGGCTGGAAACATATCCTGTGCCTCATGCTACCGCCCGGAACACCATCCTGGGCCTTGAAAAGCAAGTCCTATGGCGACATGGCACCCCAGAAAGAATAGAATCAGACAATGGGACTCACTTCCGAAACAACCTTATAGACACTTGGGCCAAAGAACATGGTATTGAATGGGTGTATCACATCCCCTATCATGCACCAGCCTCCGGGAAAGTTGAACGATACAATGGCCTGTTAAAGACTACCTTGAAAGCAATGGGCGCTGGGACGTTCAAAAACTGGGATACGCATTTGGCAAAGGCCGCCTGGTTAGTCAATACTAGGGGATCTACCAACCGAACTGGACCTGCCCAATCAAACCTGTTACGTACTGTAGATGGGGATAAAGTTCCTGTAGTGCATGTAAAAAATATGCTGGGTAAAACAGTCTGGGCTACTCCTGCCTCAGGAAAAGGCAAACCTATTCGTGGAATTGTTTTCGCTCAGGGACCTGGATACACTTGGTGGGTGATGCAAAAGAACGGAGAGGTGCGGTGTGTACCTCAAGGAGATTTAATACTGGGTGAGAATAGCCCATGAACTGAATTGTACCATGTTAATTAGTATATTATACTGTATGTTATCACTACCATGATTACTATAGGTGACTAATTAGAATGTATGGAAAAGAGTGTAACCTGAGCATGACATAAATGGTATGGAATAAGGGGTGGATAGATGTCCTGGTTTCAGTTAGAACAGAATTTTCTTCCTAGTAGCTGGTGGAATGCTGCGTTTTGGCTTAGGATGAGAAGAGTGCTGATAACACCCCGATGCTTTAATTGTTGCAGAGCAGTGCTTATACTAAGCCAAGGACATCTCAGCCTTTTGCTCTGTCCTGCCAATGGGCAGGTTGGGGGTGCAGTAAGAGCTGGGAGGGGACAGACCCAGGACAGGTGACCCAAACTAGCCAAAGGGGTATTCCATACCATCTGACGTCATGCTAAACAATAGATAGGGGTGGCTAGCTGGGGGGAGGGGGCCGGACTGCTCGGGGTTAGGCTGGGCATCGGTAAGCGAGTGGTGAGCAATTGCATTGTGCATCACTTATTTGTACATATTATTATTTCCTATTATCACCATTGTATCATTATTATTATTATTGTTATTATTATTTTTGTTATTATTATTTTCCTGTCTTATTAAACTGTCTTTATCTCAACTCACGGGCTTCACTTTCCATTTCTCTCCCCTGTCCCAGAGAGGAAGGGGGGAGGGTGAGCGAACGGCTGCGTGGTGTTTAGCTGCCGGCCGGGTTAAACCACGACAGGGGCGACCTTATCGCTCTCTACAGATACCTTAAAAGAGGCTGTAGTGAGGTGGGGGTTGGCCTGTTCTCCCACGTGCCTGGTGACAGGACGAGGGGGAATGGGCTTAAGTTGCGCCAGGGGAGTTTTAGGTTAGATGTTAGGAAGAACTTCTTTACTGAAAGGGTTGTGAGGCACTGGAACAGGCTGCCCAGGGAGGTGGTGGAGTCAGCATCCCTGGAAGTCTTCAAAAGACGTTTAGATGTAGAGCTTAGGGATATGGTTTAGTGGGGACTGTTAGTGTTAGGTTAGAGGTTGGACTCGATGATCTTGAGGTCTCTTCCAACCTAGAAATTCTGTGATTCTGTGATTTTTTAGTACTACAGAAAGTACAAATGAGAATTTTGAGTACAATGAGACCTGGACAGGCTGGAGAGCTGGGCAGGAAGAAACCAAATGAGGTTGTTCGAAATGGCTCAGTCTTCAAAATAGGATTAAATAAAAATATAGGATTTATTAAAAGAATAGAGGTAAGCAAACAGCGCTGGGTGCACCGGGAGTCTCCGCTCCACCAGGACGCACACCAGTTACATCAAGTAGCTGATTTTGATGCTCCTAGACTAATACATATTCATTACTACTTCTAAAAAATAGGTTATTATAATTAGTATTAATTAATTAATTAATTAATTACCTTATTAATTATAATAACCTATTAAAATAGGTTATTAATAATTATAATTGGGTCCTCTGGGTCCTGAGCGAGTGGGCAGACATTGCCCATCACCAGGTTGGGTGAGGCCAGTGAGTTGCATCCCTGGCCATGGCAGGGGGAGTGGAACTAGGTGGTCATTAAGGCCCCTTCCAACCTGAGCCACTCGACATTTCTATGACTGTAGGATTCTGGGATTCGACGAAGAAGCCCAAGACACTGTCTGTGGCAGGGTCACAACTCTTTATTTTGATGACAACCAGATGTGCCCTGCTAAAGGCGCCGGGGCCTCTTGCAGGGCTGGGGAGAGTCCGGGTTGCTGTCGGCCCTCCTCTTCGGGGGGCGCTGGGGCCCCCCCGGTGAGCTGTCCCTGCCCTGGCCAGGAGGAGAGGCCCCGTGGCTGCAGCCCGGCACTGCAGCGTGTTCTGCTTCCTCCTCTTCAGGCTCTGAGAAGAGCTCCTCCTGCTCCTCAGGGATGGGTGCTGGACCCGCAGGCAGGGTGGCACTGGAGGTGCTGGGCAGCTCCTCGATGTCAGAATCCTCCGCGCTGCTGTAGGAGAGCAGGCTGGTGACAGGAGTGTCCCGGGGGGAGGCAGCAGGGCTGGGGGTGGCCTCCAGGCTGTCTTCTGGCTCCCAGGTGTCTTGGGAGCCCTCGAGCTCTGGCTCCCAGGTGTCTTGGGAGCCCTCGAGGTCCACCTCAGGGCCGTTGTCCATGGAGAGCTGGCTGGCAGGACGCGGTTCCAGGAAGCCCAGCTCCTCGAGGTACTCCTCGCTGCAGATCTCCCCCATGATGGAGATGAGCCGCTGCACAATGCTCACCGTGTGGCCCTGCAGCAAGGGCCGCAGCTCCCGCACCAAGGCGTGCTCATCCAGCCCACAGCGGCACAGCCAAGCGACGACGGTGGCCTCCAGCATGTCCTGGTCCCACCAGGCAGCATCGAAGAGCTCCCTGGCTTGCTGGCGCACCCAGGAGCGCAGCGGACCCAGGACTTCGAGGTGTTCCCTGAAGAGGGCTGCCCATTCCTCGGGCGGGAGGCCTCTCACGGCAGGCTGGGGCATGGGCTCTGCAGCCCCCTGCTCGTCCTGGGGGCTGTCGTCTTGCGCCTCTGCATCGGGGGCCACCTGCACCTCCAGGAAGTCGTCTTCCGCCCAGATGGAGTAGCGGATGGAGGTGATGCGCTGCCTGCAGAGGGGGCAGGTGCTGCTTCTCTGCACCCAGCGCATGACGCACCCGAAGCAGAACTGGTGCAGGCAGGGGAGGATGTAGCTGGGCTCCTTGCACACCCCCTGGCACACAGGGCAGGTGATGTCCTGGGCCTCAGCGCCCATGGTGTCGGCTCGCTGCAGCGGGCTGGGGAGAGCTGCAGATGGGGAGCTGCTTCCCCTGGCTGGCACCGCTGCCACAGCTGCTGTGCGCTGCAAGAAGGAGAGAGGCCAGGGTCAGTGGCTGAGCCAGGGCAGGCAGCGGCAGTGCCCCGGCCCCTCAGCAGGACAAAACCCCAAGCCCAGCCCCGGGGCACGTGTCGCCTCACAGCTCACCTGCACTGCTGCGAGCACTCCTTCCACAGCCCCGGCTGCCTGAGCCAGGCAGGGCCGGGGAAACGCAGGCACTGGCTGCGGGGACGGGCACCGAGAGCAGCTGCCAACGGCCCCACAGCACAGCTCCAACAAATCTCCCAAGAGATCCTTGCTCGGCACTCCAAGCCTCGCACAAACGCTCAGCCAGAGTCCAGGCACGAGCCAGGCTGGGCCAGGCTCTGACGGCGCCCCAAGATAAGCAGCGAGGGCCGTGAGGTCACAGCCCATTGCTGGGTGACCTCACAGCCCACCGCTGGGTGACCTCAGAGCCCAGCGCTCTGGGTGACCCCCAAAAACCAAAGCATGTGTCTGAAAGCACTTGCCAGACATTTGGTGAACCCCAGCAGCTTGGCTGCCATGACCACTTCCCTGGGAGGCCTGTTTCAGTGGCCAAGCCCCGTGGTGGTGTACAATCTTTTCCTCAGCTGCAGCCAGAGCCTCCAGTGGCCCATCTCCTTGCCATTCCCTCGAGTTTTGGCAGTGGCCCCAGAGAGCAGAGCTCAGCGCCGGCCCCTCTGCTGCCCTCGTGAGGAAGCTGCCGGCCGCCATGAGGCCTCCCCTCAGTCTCATGCAGGCTGAACAAACACGCGCACCTCCTGTGCTCCTCATCCGTCTTACTCTCCAGATCCTCCACCACTTCCAAGCCCTCCTTTGGACACTCTCCCATAACCTGATGTCCTTCTGTTAGTGTGCTGCCCAAAAGTGCACCCAGGACTTGAGGTGATGCTGCAAGAGCGCAGAGCAGAGCACAGCAATCCCTGCCCCTGAGCGGCTGGCGATGCCGTGCTGGAGGCACCCCAGGATGCTGTTGCCCCTCCTGGCTGCCAGGGCCCGTGCTTGAATCACATTCAACTTGCCATCGACCAAAACCCCCAGATCCCTCTCTGCAGGGCTGTGCTGTCCATACAGCCAGGGTTGCCCCTTGCCAGGCGTGGAATCCCTCACTCGCTCTTGCTAAACCTCATATTGCTGGGGATTGCCCAGCTCTCTGCTTTGTCGAGATCTCTCTGCAAAGCCTTCCTCCCCTCGATGGAGTCAGCCACTCCTTCCTGTTTAGCATCATGCATAAATGGACTCCATCTGCCCTCAAGTCCTACATGCGAGTCAGTCGGGACAACACTGAAGAGAACAGGCCCTAAAATGGAGGCCTGCACAAGCCCCTATGACTGGCCGCCACCCTGATGCGACCCCATTTACAATAACCCTTGGAGCCCGACCCGTCAGCCCCTTGTTCACCCATCGCATTATGCATTGCTCTAGCTGTGTGCTGCCCAATTTGTCCAGAAGGAGACAGTGAGAAGCTGTCTTGAAGCTGTGCTGAAATCCAAACAGGTGCCATCAGCTGGCTTCCCCTGGGCAACCAGATGGTTGGCCACTTCATCAAAGGAAATCAATGGGGGTGGGCGGTGATGGGGAGGGGACATCGATAGGGCAGCTGACCTAAACCAACCAAAGGGACATTCCATAGCACCTGATGCCACACTCAGCAATAAACAGGGGGTTGCCGTGGGGAAGGGGGCTGTTCCTCCTGAACAACCACTGCATGTTTTGATGCCCTGCTTCCCAGGACATGGCTGAACATTGCTCGTTGATGGGAAGTAGAGAATATTTCTTTTTCCTTCTCTCTGCGCTTCCCCGTGGCCTTATTGTTTCTTTTGTTTCTTTTTCTCCCCATTCCCCTGCCCTTTCATTAAACCATTCTCATCTCCAGCCTCTTTGTGCTGTATTTTCTCCCCCAATTTAATAGCCACTCTTCTGTGTTCGCAATAAGTGAAATAATTTTAATTCCTACCTCGCTTTTTTAATTCTTTTAAAACAGCATCAGCAAGGTCTGTGGACACCAGAACACCCTTATATAACACCCAAATAATTGCCATCTCCCTTTGGTGATTTGTACCCCCATGCCTGCTCTTTGTCGTCATCGCACCATGCCCTGCTGAGATAGCTTGGCTTTGTCTTGCTGCCCTCCTTGTAGTTATGAGAAGGCTGCCCTGAGGTTCCTCTGCAGTCTGACCAAACATCTTTGCCTCAGCGCCTCCTCACTGAGCAAGGGCCCCAACCCCTGAGCATTGTGAAATTGCCTACAATCCATTTCTAAAGATCTCACTAATGGGTTTTTGAAGACGTGGTGGTTTTACTGAGGTGGGCAGCCAAGCTCCACCACAACCGCTCTCTCCCTTCCCCTCTCCTCAGAAGGAAGGGGGAGAAAATACAACACAGAGAACTCGAGGTTTGAGATGAGAAAGGTTTAATTAAAGGGAAAGGGAATGGGAAGGAAAAACAGATACAAAAGAAACAATCAGTCCGCGCGGAAGCACGGAGAGAGAGAAAAATTATTCTCTACTTCCCATCAGCAAGCGGTGTTCGGCCACGTCCTGGGAAGCAGGGCCTCAAACGCGTAGTGCTTGTTCAGGAGGAACAGCCCCCTCCCCCACGAGAGCCCCCCCTTTTATTGCTGAGTGTGACATCAGGTGTTATGGAATATCCCTTTGGTTGGTTTAGGTCAGCTGCCCCGGCAATGTCCCCTCCCCATCACTTGCCCACCCCCAGCTCTTGCTGCTGGCTCTTGGGGGCTTAGGAGTCCTGATGCTGTGCCAGCACTACGCAGCAATAGACACAACACTGGAGTGCTATCAGTGCTGTTCCAGCTACGAGTGCAGAGCACAGCACTGTGCGGGCTGCTGCAGGGAAAAGGTGACTCCAGCTCAGACAGACCCAAGACAACTTCCACCCCTTATTCCATAACATTTGTGTCACAATCAGGTCCAGTTTAGTATATAGATGTTCTCATCACCATTGTTTTCTGTCCATTGAAGCATTTTTATGTCTGTACTTCTCTTTATTCTATAGGTCTTTTCCCAAAATGCTCATAAAAACTGTTGATGGTTTCAGCTTCATCTGTCAAAGTGGTCACTCAGGGCAGGCGAAGTTGGTTTTCTTGACACCAGCACCAGCTTAGCTCACATCACTGTTGCACTTGCCCGGTTCCTTGACAAGTTGACCTGTCCTTGGTTCTGCAGTGTCCTCCTACAACACATAACTTGGATAACAGATTAATTTTCTCCCAGTGTTAAATCTCCTTGTGGCACACACTTGATATCCCCATCTTTCTGCATTACCCACCAGGTATACCCTGGTCCTTGGGCAAAGACAATCCCACGAGTGGGTTTGCCTTTTCCCATGGCAGGGGCAACCCACACTGCCTTCCCCAGCCACTTCCCCACATGCACTCCAGGGACTTTAGCTTCTCCCACAGTGTGTAGGGGTTTTGTTTTAGCAGGACCAGGACGGCTTTCAGACCCCCTGTTGTTAACTAGCCAAGTGGCCTCTGGTAGATTTCTAGCCCAATGTTTCCATGTCCCAGCACCCAATGCTCGCAGCATAGTTTTTAACAGTCCATTGTACCTCTCAACCTTCCCAGAGGCTTGTGGGTGATAAGGGATGTGGTACGCCCATTCAGTGCCATGTCTCTTGGCCCAGGAAGTGATCAAATTATTTCGGAAGTGACTCCCATTGTCGGACTCAATTCTTTCTGGTGTACCATGTCGCCACAGCACTTGTCTTTCCAGGCCCAAGCTAGTGTTTCGGGCCGTGGCATGCTTTACTGGATATGTTTCCAGCCACCCAGTAGTTGCTTCTACCATGGTGAGTATGGACCGTTTACCTTGGCGGGTTTGTGGAAGTGGTGCGATGTAGTCAATCTGCCAGGCCTCACCATACCGAAATCCAAGCCATCTCCCCCTATTCCAGGGAGACTTTACCCTCATGGCTCGTTTGATTGCAGCACAGGTCTCACACTCATGGGTAACCTGTGTGATGGCCTCAATGGTCAGGTCCACCCCTCGATCACGAGCCCATCTGTAAGTGGCATCCCTCCCCAGATGTCCTGATGTTTCACGGGCCCATCGAGCTACAAACAGCTCACCCTTACGTCCCCAGTCCAGGTCCACCTGAGCTATTTCAATTTTTGAAGCTCTGTCTACTTCTTCATTGTTCTGATGTTCTTCGCTAGCACGATTCTTAGGCATGTGGGCATCTCCATGACGTACCTTTACAGCCAGGTTTTCTACCCGGGCAGCAATATCTTGCCACAGGGTAGCAGCCCAGATAGCTTTACCTCTGCGCTGCCAGTTGTTCTGTTTCCATTGTTGCAGCCACCCCCACAGCGCATTTGCCACCATCCATGAGTCAGTGTAGAGATACAGTACCGGCCACTTTTCTCTTTCAGCAATTTCTAGGGCCAGTTGTATAGCTTTCACTTCTGCATACTGACTCGACCCACCTTCCCCTTCCATGGCCTCCACAACTCGTCGTGTGGGACTCCACACAGCAGCTTTCCACTTCCGATGGCTCCCTACCACACGGCAGGATCCGTCAGTAAACAACACACACTGCTTTCTGTCTTCTGGCAACTCATTGTATGGTGGTGCCTCTTCAGCACGAGTTACTTCTTCTGTTGGTGCTGCGAAATCCCTGCCCTCTGGCCAGTCCATGATCTCTTCCAGGATTCCCGGGCGGTTGGGTTTTCCCATTCGAGCCCGCTGTGTAATTAACGCTACCCATTTACTCCACGCAGCATCGGTTGCATGATGTGTAGTGGGGATTTTCTCTTTGAACATCCAATGTAACACAGGTAGCCGTGGGGCCAAGAGAAGTTGTGCTTCTGTACCAACAACTTCTGAAGCGGCTCGAATCCCCTCATATGCTGTTAATATTTCCTTTTCAGTTGGGGTGTAATTGGCTTCTGATCCTCGATAGCCCCGGCTCCAGAACCCCAAAGGTCGGCCTCGAGTTTCTCCTGGGGTCTTCTGCCAGAGGCTCCAGGTGAGCCCATGCTCCCCAGCTGCAGTGTACAGTATGTTTTGCACAGCTGGTCCAGTACGGACAGGCCCAAGGGCTACTGCACGAGCTATTTCTTGTTTGAGTTGTTCAAAGGCCTCTTGTTGCTCAGGGCCCCACTCGAACGAGTTCCTCTTCCGAGTCACTCGATATAGAGGACTCACAAGCTGACTATAGCCGGGCGCATGCATTCTCCAAAATCCCACAAGACCTAGGAAAGCTTGTGTTTCTTTTTTGCTACTTGGCGGAGACATAACTGTTATTTTGTTGATCACATCCGTCGGAATGTGGCGACGTCCATCCTGCCATTTTACCCCCAAGAACTGGATTTCCTGTGCAGGTCCTTTGACCTTATTCTGTTTAATGGCAAAGCCAGCTTTCAAGAGAATTGGAATTATTTTCTTCCCTTTCTCAAAAACTTCTTCTGCTGTGTTACCCCATACAATGATATCATCGATGTACTGCAGGTGTTCAGGAGCGTTCCCCTGTTCCAGTGTCGTCTGGATCAGCCCATGGCAAATGGCAGGGCTGTGTTTCCACCCCTGGGGCAGCCGATTCCAAGTATACTGAATGCCCCTCCAAGTGAAAGCAAATTGTGGCCTGCATGCTGCTGCTAGAGGGATAGAGAAAAATGCATTAGCAATATCGATTGTAGCATACCACTTGGCTGCCTTTGACTCTAGTTCGTACTGGAGTTCCAGCATGTCTGGCACTGCTGCACTTAGTGGTGGTGTGACTTCATTCAGGCCCCGATAGTCCACTGTTAGCCTCCACTCGCCATTGGACTTTCGCACTGGCCATATAGGACTGTTGAAAGGTGAATGAGTCATGCTGATCACTCCTTGGCTCTCCAGATGGTGAACTAACTCATGGATAGGAATCAGGGAGTCTCGGTTGGTGCGATATTGCCGCCGGTGCACAGTTGTAGTGGCAATTGGCACTTGCTGTTCTTCAATCCTCAGCAGTCCTACAGCAGAAGGGTCTTGTGAGAGACCAGGCAGGGTAGACAGCTGCTTAATCTTCTCTGTGCTCAAGGCAGCTATGCCAAAAGCCCACCGGTACCCTTTTGGATCCTTGAAGGACCCTTTCCTGAGGTAGTCTATGCCGAGGATGCACGGAGCCTCTGGGCCAGTCACGATGGGGTGCTTTTGCCACTCCTTCCCAGTTAGACTCACTTCAGCTTCCAATATGGTTAGCTCTTGGGATCCCCCCGTCACTCCAGAGATAGAGATGGGTTCTGCCCCTTGGTGGCCTGATGGCATTAGGGTACACTGTGCGCCTGTGTCCACTAAAGCTTTCTATTTTTGTGGTTCCGGTGTGCCAGGCCATCGAATCCACACAGTCCAGTAAATCCGGTTGTCCCTCTCCTCTACCTGGCCAGAGGCAGGGCCCCACTAGTCTTGGTCGGAGTATCTATCAATTAATTCTTCCAAATGTGAAGCAGAAGTCTCTTCGTCAGGGTCAGGAGTAATACTATTCCTTCTACTGCCTCTGGGGGACTGTTCAACAGAAACTGGAGCAGCAATCCTCTTAGGGGCCCTCTTTGTTGCTGCTGTATCTTTCCGTAGCTCACGTACCCGAGCAGCTAGGGCCGAGGTCGCTTCACCATCCCACTTCCTCATATCTTCCCCATGGTCACGTAAATAAAACCACAAGGTGCCTCGCGGTGTGCGTCCCGGATTCTCCCTTGTTTGAGCCGGGGACTGCTGGCGCTTGATGGCCGAAAGATTTTTTCGTTTAGGTGAGGAGGAAGCTATGTGTTCATCTAGCCGTTGGGACAGTCTCTCCACAGCTGAAATGCAGCCCCGTCCTGGGGCAGAGAGATTTTCTTCCTATTTATGAAGTTGATTGGACACGGTGTCCACAGTTGGCCCCATCCCCTCCTCCCAACCCACTACTGCCAGTGTGCTGGCATGTGTTAGGGGTGCCGCCCGTACAAACTTCCGCCACATGGATGTTGTGCATTGAACTTCATGGGGGTCTTTAGGTACCTGGGCGTTGTTTAAATCACCATAAAGCATCTCCAGCACAGCTAATTCCCGCAGCTGCGGGAGGCCCTGATCCATAGTGGTCCATTTGTTTACTTGGTAGACAATAGCCTCTTGATGGGGATACCTTTCTTTCACAGCTGTTAGGATTCGCCTCCAGAGGCTGATAACTTGTGCCTCTCTTCCAATTACTCTATCAATGAGCCGTTCTCTGGAAAGGGATCCCAGCTGCTTGGCTTCATTGCCTTCTAGCTGTTGTGTATTGGCCCCACTATCCCAGTATCGAAGCAGCCAGGTGAGGATGTGCTCACCTGGATGGCGACTGAAGTCTTTTCGTAGTTCTCGCAGCTCACTCAAGGACAGAGACCGAGTAGTTTCTGATTCATCTGTGATTTCAGTCTCTTCTTTGTGATGTTGCCGTGATAACGCTGCTTTAGAGCTGCTTGCCTTTTCTTCTTCTCCCTCATCTGTAGGAGGAGCTTCTTCCCGTACTAAACGACCTGATCTCCGTTTCCACTCTTTCGTCTTTACTACAGGGGCGACTGATCCCATAGATGGTCGGTCCTCTGGGGTGGTCACAGTGTGTGCTGTCTCATCATCAAATTCAAGAACCTCCCTATCCCCTTGAGGGTGCTGGGCAATGTTAATTGACATCTGATAGGCGTAAGCCAGACCCCAGCAGAGTGCAGCAAGCTGGTGGAGTTCTCTAGTATTGCCAGGGTCAGGGCATACGTCTTTCAAACCTTGTAGCAGTTTTCTTGGATTTTGTACTTGTTCAGGGGTGAAATTTAGAACCATTGGAGGAGAAAACCGTGATAGGTACCTGCCCAAATCCCCCCACACACCTTGCCACCCACAACTTTGTCTGGGGACAGGTCCTTGGATAATATTCTTAATAAATTGCTTTACCTTGGGGAAGAAGACAAACACAAGACCTAGTAATAGGAGGATAATATCTGACCAAGGGTATCCAAGATACTGAAAGGCTGCTGGAATTAGCCCACAGGGAGAAAAGTAGAAGGCACCACACCCGATATTATTCCCTGATTGACTGCTAGGGGCAAAAAAGAAGGCGCTGGAATTCTTAATATTTTCAATAAGATAATCTCCAGGAGATTATCTTATTGAAAATATTATATCTCACCCCCGTTTATTGCTGAGTGTGACATCAGGTGTTATGGAATATCCCTTTGGTTGGTTTAGGTCAACTGCCCCGGCAATGTCCCCTCCCCATCACTTGCCCACCCCCAGCCTGCTGGCTCTTGGGGGCTTGGAAGGAGTCCTGATGCTGTGCCAGCACTACGCAGCAATAGACACAACACTGGAGTGCTATCAGTGCTGTTCCAGCTACGAGTGCAGAGCACAGCACTGTGCGGGCTGCTGCAGGGAAAAGGTGACTCCAGCTCAGACAGACCCAACACAGAAGACATAATTGAAATTCTTCCTCCGTGGAAAGGAACCCGTGATGGAGCAAAACACAAGTTTTCCTACAAGCATATTGGACGTGCTTATGGTTTTTCTCATTTCTACGTCTCAGAGAATTGCTTGTTCGGCTAAAGATTTGGCCTCTTTGAAAGCGTTTGTCCTGACCGTCTCTCAATTGTTTGCCAATGCCTCCTGCTGGCCACTGGGTGCTGCTGTTTGTCTAGGTAAAGAACAGCTTGTTCAACCCACATGGTCCTGTGGTTGGAAGTAGGATCACAGTGCTTGCACACATTGTTTCTTTCCCTGGAATGTTCCACATCTCTTCATTTGGGAATACTTAAGTCAACCAAGTATCTGCTATAGCTCCTGCAAGAAGAAAATACTTCTGGAGTGATCTTATGCTTCTGGTAGCTCTTGCGAGGTATTTGCCTTCCAGCACTGTCCTCAGTCAAGGAGATGCTACTTGTTTTACCTTGTCTCCTGATCTGTAGTGATGTTTTAAAAGCAAAATGGGTAATGGGGCTCCTTGGACCCACATGCAGATCATGTGGATTTGATGCCTTACTTTCCCAGTAAAGCTGCACTGTGAAATCTGAAATCTGCCCCCCATCTGTTTCTAATGATATCACTAACCATGTTTGTGAGGATGGAACAGGAGGTCTGGTGAGAGCATCTGCAGGAGTAGCGTGCTCCCGATGGATGGACCGCATGGTGCAGACCCATATTGGAGCAGTTCCTGAAGAGCTGCTGCCTGTGGGCAGCCCCCGCAGGCTCCGTTTGGGAAGTACGGCATCCCCTGCAAGGGACCCCATGGGGAGCAGGGACAGAGAGGGAGGTGTAGGGAGCAGCAGGGACAAAGCATTATGGACTGCCCTGTTCCCTTGCATTGCTCAGAGGGAGGAGGTTTTTAGTTCTCACTGCTCTAGTTTATTACCATTTGTCAATACATTACATTGATCTTCATTACGCCGAGTCTGTTTTCCTTATAACGGTATGTGGTGAGTGATCTCCCTGTCCTTATCTCAACTCTCAAACATTTTTTGCATGTGGCTGTTCTTCCTTTTTGGCTGAAGAGAGATGTCACTATCACCTAAGTAATTTAATAATCCTGTTTGACCTAACTATTCAAGGTTCATTCTACACCCTCTTTTTTTTTTTTTTCCACAGAGAGGAAAATATACTATTCCAAAGTGGCTCTCTCCTAGCAGTACGCTGCTGCTTAGCCAAATGCTACAGGTAAAGGTGCTGCTTCTACTCAGATAGGTCTACAAAATGCTATTTCATTAGGTCGGAATACTACATCTATGAAGTACTTAGAAAATATTTGGTGTTTGAAGATTAACTCTTATACGTCTGAATCCTTGAAGGAAAGGTTAGCCTTGTCTTCTGCAGAAAATTCTCATGCAAGAATGTAATAATAGTTCATGAATATAGAAATTAAAATGTAAATAATTAAATGAAGTCTTGAAGCACCTTGCATTTGGGTGTTCTATTGATACAGCACAATTAAGAAGTGTTTATAAATGAGATGTTTTATTAATGAAGCTGAGCATATGAAATATGCCTTCGGGCTACATCTAGGCAGTCTAGTCACTGCAGAATGTTACTGGAACATGTACTGTAACCATAGGTGCTGTAACTGTTATTCACAGCTCAGACATTTAACCTTCCTTTTGGTGGGGTTCTGAAACATTGTTGTTGGTTTCTATTTTATCCCTTCTAAGCACCCAGAAGGTCTGAATAAAAGATAAGTTTTTTCTTCTATTCTCACAGATTTGTGTAACAACTTGATTCTTCCTGCCCACTAGGTGGACCCAAAGAAGCGGATTACAGTTAAGCATCTGTTAAGTCACCCGTGGCTCATGGAAGGTTATTCAGATGCTGTCCACTGGCAAAGTAAATATCCAGTAAGTACACTTGCCAAGAAGGTTCCTTGGCATTTCGTGTAATCTTATTTGCTGTCACAACGGTACCGGTTCTTTGCCATTTCTTTTGAGGAGGCATTTCAAGGTACAGTGTCATTGTATTCTGTCGTTGATGCTTAATTAGCAAAACAGCTAGCTTCTCATCAAAAGGTGCAGAACTTCTGTATGTGAGCAACCAGTTGATTCTCCAGGCTCCTTGGTCAATACTTTTGTTTAGGGGGTAAAAAACAAGGATTATTATTTTTCTTGGACATGCTTATGGTTTATCTTAATTCTAGTTCTCACTGAGAATTGCTCGTTTGGCCAACAAGCTGACCTCTTTGAAAGCATGTTTGTCCTCTCTGTACTTCAACTCTTTTGATGTGTGTGAGTTGAGGATAGTGTGGGGGCTTGGGGGAAATTCCAGCTGTCACCAAGTGCTGATGAGCAGCTGATGCTCATTTGCAGCCAATGCCTCCTGCTGGCCACTGGGTGCTGCTGTTTGTCTAGGTAAAGAACAGCTTGTTGCACGTGCGCTGTCAGTTTTAAGCAGCTCTGGCAAAGACGTGCATGCCTCATACAGCTTTGCATATTTAAGAAGAGATAAAAGTGTAGCTTCCACTCAAGTGAAAAATCTTATCTGCAGACAGCCTTTCCTACGGGAGTTCAGAACCTCTCACCAGGGAGGGCCGAGACGCTCAAGTTGCTGAAGTTGTGTGACTTTCTCCGTTTACTCATGGCAACATCTAGCCATGATGCTAACTAAACTACAAAATCTGAAATGTTGGATAATGAGGGACTCCGCCTGCTGCATATCACAGCAGTGTCATGGTCAGATGTGTCTCGATGAGACAACCTGAAAGCTTCATGCTTGAATGTAGTCCATGTTCTTGCAGCAGGGACACCTTGACGAGGACTGCGTGACAGAGCGTTCCGTGTTTCACAACCAGAGCAGGGAGAGTATATAGGAATTAATGTCAGAGGTAAGAACTACATGTTGTTAATTTGTTGTAATTAAGCATGCTAATACAGTAAGTAACCTGAGCGTATTGGCAGCCTCATGGTGCCTTATTCTCAGGCGTGAGTTTTGCTGTGCTTTTCCAACCTAGGGAATCCCCACAGAATTTCAGATCTGTCAGTACAGCTCTGAAGCTCAATTTTGCCTTTTCTTTTTCCTCCTTTCATTGTGTTTCCCAAACTTTATTGATATTTTCTACCAAGGCCAAATAGACTCAACCTAAAGATGTCTGGATGAACAACCGATTTCTTGCACTGGCTGAACTCCGTGCTTTGAAATGTTCTGATACCGGAGAGAAAACTTGCAGTGCATCGCTCAGCCAGGCTATAAAATAAGCGTGGGGGAATTGCTTTTCACAAACTTTGGAAGAAGTGAATCAGTTCCTGTCCCATTGGAATATAAATGACAAAAGCTGAGCTGACTACCTGTAGAGGAATTGTACCAAGGTGTTAGTGGTGATATTCTAACCTGGTAGAAGAGGCTTACAACATGAGGTGGACTCCGGCCTAAAGGTGAATCTGAAAATTGTGCTTTGAAATTTATTTTTTTATTCTACTGTATAGAATGAAGACTTGGGATAAAATCTTTCACATAACTGCAGCAGAAACAGGCTTTTAAAATATGTGTTCTATTTAAAATGGATAAATTTTGGAGTAAATATTGTTGGTTGTTTTTTTGTTTGTTTGTTTTGTGTTTGTTTGTTTGTTTGTTTGTTTTTTCAGTTACAGGAAATACAGGAAATAATCTGAATAATCTACTTACAGGAGGAAACAGCTTGTCCAATTAAGTTTTGGCATTTACACCGTCCTTTACTAGGGGACTTCTATTGCCTTATAACTTATTCAGGCTAATGGTATTATGCTGCAAACCTGGCAAGCATTTTTCTTGCAGTCCTCATAGCAGTTGTGTTGCTGAAAATCACACCAAATGTTGATTAAAAAAATTTTTCTTGTTGTACTCCCAATCAACTTGCTAGCAGGCAGCCTAGGAAGAGGAAAGAACTTCTCCAGTATGGCCACTTACAAATATTAAGGACATGGTGGCTTACAGTAGACTACAGAAAGTTGAATGCAGCTACTAAACCATTGACTGCCACAGCACCCAGTCTGTCTGACATACCTAATCTGCTTAATACAGCAGGATTTAAATGATGGCTGTCGTTGGTGTTAGAGATATCTTTTGGTCACATTACCACGGCAGGAACAAGACAAATTTGCTTTTACTTTGGAAATAATACAGCCTTTTTTGCTCATTTACCCCAGAGGGTTAAGCACAGACTTGCACCAACACATGCTGAATTGGCTAAGACATTAGAAGAAGTAAGGTTACCTGCTGGAATCACATTAATTCAGTATGTAGATATTGAGTGGGGACAGTGATGAGCAGCAAGTACAAGAAGGAATGGGCTTCCTCATAGACAGACATATGCCAGCAGTGCTCATATCTGTTAGCCACTCTGACAACTGTTTGCAATTGCTGGCAGTTGTACTGATTATTGTGCTAAGAAGCTACCCAGGAATGGCCAGGGGTATATTCTGAACATAGAGTCCCTACTAGTATCAAGAAAATTCTCAATTTCACCTTTCCAACCAAATGGCACAAGCATAACACTAGTACTACAGAAAGTACAAATGAGAATTTTGAGTACACTGAGACCTGGACAGGCTGGAGAGCTGGGCAGGAAGAAACCAAATGAGGTTGTTAGAAATGGCTCAGTCTTCAAAATAGGATTAAATAAAAAAATAGGATTTATTAAAAGAATAGAGGTAAGCAAACAGCGCTGGGTGCACCGGGAGTCTCCGCTCCACCAGGACGCACACCAGTTACATCAAGTAGCTGATTTTTATGCTCCAAGACTAATACATATTCATTATTACTTCTAAAAAATAGATTATTATAATTAGTATTAATTAATTAATTAATTAATTACCTTATTAATTATAATAACCTATTAAAATAGGTTATTAATAATTATAATTGGGTCCTCTGGGTCCTGAGCGAGTGGGCAGACATTGCCCATCACCAGGTTGGGTGAGGCCAGTGAGTTGCATCCCTGGCCATGGCAGGGGGAGTGGAACTAGGTGGTCTTTAAGGCCCCTTCCAACCTGAGCCACTCGACATTTCTATGACTGTAGGATTCTGGGATTCGACGAAGAAGCCCAAGACACTGTCTGTGGCAGGGTCACAACTCTTTATTTTGATGACAACCAGATGTGCCCTGCTAAAGGCGCCGGGGCCTCTTGCAGGGCTGGGGAGAGTCCGGGTTGCTGTCGGCCCTCCTCTTCGGGGGGCGCCGGGGCCCCCCCGGTGAGCTGTCCCTGCCCTGGCCAGGAGGAGAGGCCCCGTGGCTGCAGCCCGGCACTGCAGCGTGTTCTGCTTCCTCCTCTTCAGGCTCTGAGAAGAGCTCCTCCTGCTCCTCAGGGATGGGTGCTGGACCCGCAGGCAGGGTGGCACTGGAGGCGCTGGGCAGCTCCTCGATGTCAGACCCATCCGCGCTGCTGGAGGAGAGCAGGCTGGTGACAGGAGTGTCCTGGGGGGAGGCAGCAGGGCTGGGGGTGGCCTCCAGGCTGTCTTCTGGCTCCCAGGTGTCTTGGGAGCCCTCGAGCTCTGGCTCCCAGGTGTCTTGGGAGTCTTCGAGCTCTGGCTCCCAGGTGTCTTGGGAGCCCTCGAGCTCTGGCTCCCAGGTGTCTTGGGAGCCCTCGAGGTCCACCTCAGGGCCGTTGTCCATGGAGAGCTGGCTGGCAGGACGCGGTTCCAGGAAGCCCAGCTCCTCGAGGTACTCCTCGCTGCAGATCTCCCCCATGATGGAGATGAGCCGCTGCACAATGCTCACCGTGTGGCCCTGCAGCAAGGGCCGCAGCTCCCGCACCAAGGCGTGCTCATCCAGCCCACAGCGGCACAGCCAAGCGACGACGGTGGCCTCCAGCATGTCCTGGTCCCACCAGGCAGCATCGAAGAGCTCCCTGGCTTGCTGGCGCACCCAGGAGCGCAGCGGACCCAGGACTTCGAGGTGTTCCCTGAAGAGGGCTGCCCATTCCTCGGGCGGGAGGCCTCTCACGGCAGGCTGGGGCATGGGCTCTGCAGCCCCCTGCTCGTCCTGGGGGCTGTCGTCTTGCGCCTCTGCATCGGGGGCCACCTGCACCTCCAGGAAGTCGTCTTCCGCCCAGATGGAGTAGCGGATGGAGGTGATGCGCTGCCTGCAGAGGGGGCAGGTGCTGCTTCTCTGGACCCAGCGCATGACGCACCCGAAGCAGAACTGGTGCAGGCAGGGGAGGATGTAGCTGGGCTCCTTGCACACCCCCTGGCACACAGGGCAGGTGATGTCCTGGGCCTCACCGCCCATGGTGTCGGCTCGCTGCAGCGGGCTGGGGAGAGCTGCAGATGGGGAGCTGCTTCCCCTGGCTGGCACCGCTGCCACAGCTGCTGTGCGCTGCAAGAAGGAGAGAGGCCAGGGTCAGTGGCTGAGCCAGGGCAGGCAGCGGCAGTGCCCCGGCCCCTCAGCAGGACAAAACCCCAAGCCCAGCCCCGGGGCACGTGTCGCCTCACAGCTCACCTGCACTGCTGCGAGCACTCTTTCCACAGCCCCGGCTGCCTGAGCCAGGCAGGGCCGGGGAAACGCAGGCACTGGCTGCGGGGACGGGCACCGAGAGCAGCTGCCAACGGCCCCACAGCACAGCTCCAACAAATCTCCCAAGAGATCCTTGCTCGGCACTCCAAGCCTCGCACAAACGCTCAGCGGGAGTCCAGGCACGAGCCAGGCTGGGCCAGGCTCTGACGGCGCCCCAAGATAAGCAGCGAGGGCCGTGAGGTCACAGCCCATTGCTGGGTGACCTCACAGCCCACCGCTGGGTGACCTCAGAGCCCAGCGCTCTGGGTGACCCCCAAAAACCAAAGCATGTGTCTGAAAGCACTTGCCAGACATTTGGTGAACCCCAGCAGCTTGGCTGCCATGACCACTTCCCTGGGAGGCCTGTTTCAGTGGCCAAGCCCCGTGGTGGTGTACAATCTTTTCCTCAGCTGCAGCCAGAGCCTCCAGTGGCCCATCTCCTTGCCATTCCCTCGAGTTTTGGCAGTGGCCCCAGAGAGCAGAGCTCAGCGCCGGCCCCTCTGCTGCCCTCGGGAGGAAGCTGCCGGCCGCCATGAGGCCTCCCCTCAGTCTCATGCAGGCTGAACAAACACGCACACCTCATGTGCTCCTCATCCGTCTTACTCTCCACATCCTCCACCACTTCCAAGCCCTCCTTTGGACACTCTCCCATAACCTGCTGTCCTTCTGTTAGTGTGCTGCCCAAAAGTGCACCCAGGACTTGAGGTGATGCTGCAAGAGCGCAGAGCAGAGCACAGCAATCCCTGCCCCTGAGCGGCTGGCGATGCCGTGCTGGAGGCACCCCAGGATGCTGTTGCCCCTCCTGGCTGCCAGGGCCCGTGCTTGAATCACATTCAACTTGCCATCGACCAAAACCCCCAGATCCCTCTCTGCAGGGCTGTGCTGTCCATACAGCCAGGGTTGCCCCTTGCCAGGCGGGGAATCCCTCACTCGCTCTTGCTAAACCTCATATTGCTGGGGATTGCCCAGCTCTCTGCTTTGTCCAGATCTCTCTGCAAAGCCTTCCTCCCCTCGATGGAGTCAGCCACTCCTTCCTGTTTAGCATCATGCATAAATGGACTCCATATGCCCTCAAGTCCTACATGCGAGTCAGTCGGGACAACACTGAAGAGAACAGGCCCTAAAATGGAGGCCTGCGGAAGCCCCTATGACTGGCCGCCACCCTGATGCGACCCCATTTACAATAACCCTTGGAGCGCGACCCGTCAGCCCCTTGTTCACCCATCGCATTATGCATTGCTCTAGCTGTGTGCTGCCCAATTTGTCCAGAAGGAGACAGTGAGAAGCTGTCTTGAAGCTGTGCTGAAATCCAAACAGGTGCCATCAGCTGGCTTCCCCTGGGCAACCAGATGGTTGGCCACTTCATCAAAGGAAATCAATGGGGGTGGGCGGTGATGGGGAGGGGACATCGATAGGGCAGCTGACCTAAACCAACCAAAGGGACATTCCATAGCACCTGATGCCACACTCAGCAATAAACAGGGGGTTGCCGTGGGGAAGGGGGCTGTTCCTCCTGAACAACCACTGCATGTTTTGATGCCCTGCTTCCCAGGACATGGCTGAACATTGCTCGTTGATGGGAAGTAGAGAATATTTCTTTTTCCTTCTCTCTGTGCTTCCCCGCGGCCTTATTGTTTCTTTTGCTTCTTTTTCTCCCCATTCCCCTGCCCTTTCATTAAACCATTCTCATCTCCAGCCTCTTTGTGCTGTATTTTCTCCCCTAATTTAATAGCCACTCTTCTGTGTTCGCAATAAGTGAAATAATTTTAATTCCTACCTGGCTTTTTTAATTATTTTAAAACAGCATCAGCAAGGTCTGTGGGACACCAGCACACCCTTATAGAACACCCAAATAATTGCCATCTCCCTTTGGTGATTTGTACCCCCATGCCTGCTGTTTGTCGTCATCGCACCATGCCCTGCTGAGATAGCTTGGCTTTGTCTTGCTGCCCTCCTTGTAGTTATGAGAAGGCTGCCCTGAGGTTCCTCTGCAGTCTGACCAAACATCTTTGCCTCAGCCCCTCCTCACTGAGCAAGGGCCCCAACCCCTGAGCATTGTGAAATTGCCTACAATCCATTTCTAAAGATCTCACTAATGGGTTTTTGAAGACATGATTGAAATTCTTCCTCCGTGGAAAGGAACCCGTGATGGAGCAAAACTCAAATTTTCATACAAGCATATTGGACGTGCTTATGGTTTTTCTCATTTCTACGTCTCAGAGAATTGCTTGTTCGGCTAACGATTTGGCCTCTTTGAAAGCCTTTGTCCTGACCGTCTCTCCATTGTTTGCCAATGCCTCCTGCTGGCCACTGGGTGCTGCTGTTTGTCTAGGTAAAGAACAGCTTGTTGCACGTGCGCTGTCAGTTTTAAGCAGCTCTGGCAAAGACGTGCATGCCTGATGGAGCTTTGCATATTTAAGAAGAGATAAAAGTGTAGCTTCCACTCAAGTGAAAAATCTTATCTGCAGACAGCCTTTCCTATGTGAGTTCAGAACCTCTCACCAGGGAGGGCCGAGACGCTGAAGTTGCTGAAGTTGTGTGACTTTCTCCCTTTACTCACGGCAACATCTAGCCATGATGCTAACTAAAATACAAAATTTGAAATGTTGGATAATGAGGGACTCCGCCTGCTGCATAGCACAGCAGTGTCATGGTCAGATGTGTCTCGAGGAGACAACCTGAAAGCTTCATGCTTGAATGTAGTCCGTGTTCTTGCAGCAGGGACACCTTGATGAGGACTGCGTGACAGAGCTTTCCGTGTTTCACAACCAGAGCAGGGAGAGTATATTGGAATTAATATCAGAGGTAAGAACTACATGTTGTTAATTTGTTGTAATTAAGCATGCTAATACAGTAAGTAACCTGAGCGTATTGGCAGCCTCATGGTGCCTTATTCTCAGGCGTGAGTTTTGCTGTGCTTTTCCAACCTAGGGAATCCCCACAGAATTTCAGATCTGTCAGTACAGCTCTGAAGCTCAATTTTGCCTTTTCTTTTTCCTCTTGTCATTGTGTTTCCCAAACTTTATTGATATTTTCTACCATGCTCATATCCTTATGAATTTCTGAAAGGCAAAATAGACTCAACCTAAAGATGTCTGGATGAACAACCGATTTCTTGCACTCCGTGCTTTGAAATGTTCTGATACCGGAGAGAAAACTTGCAGTGCATCGCTCAGCCAGGCTATAAAATAAGCGTGGGGGAATTGCTTTTCACAAACTTTGGAAGAAGTGAATCAGTTCCTGTCCCATTGGAATATAAATGACAAAAGCTGAGCTGACTACCTGTAGAGGAATTGTACCAAGGTGTTAGTGGTGATATTCTAACCTGGTAGAAGAGACTTACAACATGAGGTGGACTCTGGCTTTAACCTGATTCTAAAAATTGTCCTTTGAAATTTATTTTTTTTTATTCTACTGTATAGAATGAAGACTTGGGATAAAATCTTTCACATAACTGCAGCAGAAACAGGCTTTTAAAATATGTGTTCTATTTAAAGTGGATAAATTTTGGAGTAAATATTGTTGGTTGTTTTTTTGTTTGTTTGTTTTGTGTTTGTTTGTTTGTTTGCTTGTTTTTTCAGTTACAAGAAATACAGGAAATAACCTGAATAATCTACTCACAGGAGGAAACAGCTTGTCCAATTAAGTTTTGGCATTTACACCGTCCTTTACTAGGGGACTTCTATTGCCTTATAACTTATTCAGGCTAATGGTATTATGCTGCAAACCTGGCAAGCATTTTTCTTGCAGTCCTCATAGCGGTTGTGTTGCTGAGAATCACACCAAATGTTGATTAAAAAAAATTTTCTTGTTGTACTCCCAATCAACTTGCTAGCAGGCAGCCTAGGAAGAGGAAAGAACTTCTCCAGTATGGCCAGTTACAAATATTAAGGACATGGTGGCTTACAGTAGACTACAGAAAGTTGAATGCAGCTACTAAACCATTGACTGCCACAGCACCCAGTCTGTCTGACATACCTAATCTGCTTAATACAGCAGGATTTAAATGATGGCTGTCGTTGGTGTTAGAGACATCTTTTGGTCACATTACCACGGCAGGAACAAGACAAATTTGCTTTTACTTTGGAAGGAATACAGCATTTTTTGCTCATTTACCCCAGAGGTTTAACACAGACTTGCACCAACACATGCTGAACTGGCTAAGACATTAGAAGAAGTAAGGTTACCTGCTGGAATCACATTAATTCAGTATGTAGATATTGAGTGGGGACAGTGATGAGCAGCAAGTACAAGAAGGAATGGGCTTCCTCATAGACAGACATATGCCAGCAGTGCTCATATCTGTTAGCCACTCTGACAACTGTTTGCAATTGCTGGCAGTTGTACTGATTATTGTGCTAAGAAGCTACCCAGGAAAGGCCAGGGGTATATTCTGAACATAGAGTCCCTACTAATATCAAGAAAATTCTCAATTTCACCTTTCCAACCAAATGGCACAAGCATAACACTAGTACTACAGAAAGTACAAATGAGAATTTTGAGTACAATGAGACCTGGACAGGCTGGAGAGCTGGGCAGGAAGAAACCAAATGAGGTTGTTAGAAATGGCTCAGTCTTCAAAATAGGATTAAAATAAAAAAATAGGATTTATTAAAAGAATAGAGGTAAGCAAACAGCGCTGGGTGCACCGGGAGTCTCCGCTCCACCAGGACGCACACCAGTTACATCAAGTAGCAGATTTTTATGCTCCTAGACTAATACATATTCATTACTACTTCTAAAAAATAGATTATTATAATTAGTATTAATTAATTAATTAATTACCTTATTAATTATAATAACCTATTAAAAATAGGTTATTAATAATTATAATTGGGTCCTGTGGGTCGTGAGCGAGTGGGCAGACATTGCCCATCACCAGGCTGGGCAACCAGATCCAGTGGGTGGCATCCCTGGCCATGGCAGGGGGAGTGGAACTAGGTGGTCTTTAAGGTCCCTTCCAACCTGAGCCACTCGACATTTCTATGACTGTAGGATTCTGGGATTCGACGAAGAAGCCCAAGACACTGTCTGTGGCAGGGTCACAACTCTTTATTTTGATGACAACCAGATGTGCCCTGCTAAAGGCGCCGGGGCCTCTTGCAGGGCTGGGGAGAGTCCGGGTTGCTGTCGGCCCTCCTCTTCGGGGGGCGCCGGGGCCCCCCCGGTGAGCTGTCCCTGCCCTGGCCAGGAGGAGAGGGCCCGTGGCTGCAGCCCGGCACTGCAGCGTGTTCTGCTTCCTCCTCTTCAGGCTCTGAGAAGAGCTCCTCCTGCTCCTCAGGGATGGGTGCTGGACCCGCAGGCAGGGTGGCACTGGAGGCGCTGGGCAGCTCCTCGATGTCAGAATCCTCCGCGCTGCTGGAGGAGAGCAGGCTGGTGACAGGAGTGTCCCGGGGGGAGGCAGCAGGGCTGGGGGTGGCCTCCAGGCTGTCTTCTGGCTCCCAGGTGTCTTGGGAGCCCTCGAGCTCTGGCTCCCAGGTGTCTTGGGAGTCTTCGAGCTCTGGCTCCCAGGTGTCTTGGGAGTCTTCGAGCTCTGGCTCCCCGGTGTCTTGGGAGCCCTCGAGGTCCACCTCACGGCCGTTGTCCATGTAGAGCTGGCTGGCAGGACGCGGTTCCAGGAAGCCCAGCTCCTCGAGGTACTCCTCGCTGCAGATCTCCCCCATGATGGAGATGAGCCGCTGCACAATGCTCACCGTGTGGCCCTGCAGCAAGGGCCGCAGCTCCCGCACCAAGGCGTGCTCATCCAGCCCACAGCGGCACAGCCAAGGGACGACGGTGGCCTCCAGCATGTCCTGGTCCCACCAGGCAGCATCGAAGAGCTCCCTGGCTTGCTGGCGCACCCAGGAGCGCAGCGGACCCAGGACTTCGAGGTGTTCCCTGAAGAGGGCTGCCCATTCCTCGGGCGGGAGGCCTCTCACGGCAGGCTGGGGCATGGGCTCTGCAGCCCCCTGCTCGTCCTGGGGGCTGTCGTCTTGCGCCTCTGCATCGGGGGCCACCTGCACCTCCAGGAAGTCGTCTTCCGCCCAGATGGAGTAGCGGATGGAGGTGATGCGCTGCCTGCAGAGGGGGCAGGTGCTGCTTCTCTGGACCCAGCGCATGACGCACCCGAAGCAGAACTGGTGCAGGCAGGGGAGGATGTAGCTGGGCTCCTTGCACACCCCCTGGCACACAGGGCAGGTGATGTCCTGGGCCTCACCGCCCATGGTGTCGGCTCGCTGCAGCGGGCTGGGGAGAGCTGCAGATGGGGAGCTGCTTCCCCTGGCTGGCACCGCTGCCACAGCTGCTGTGCGCTGCAAGAAGGAGAGAGGCCAGGGTCAGTGGCTGAGCCAGGGCAGGCAGCGGCAGTGCCCCGGCCCCTCAGCAGGACAAAACCCCAAGCCCAGCCCCGGGGCACGTGTCGCCTCACAGCTCACCTGCACTGCTGCGAGCACTCCTTCCACAGCCCCGGCTGCCTGAGCCAGGCAGGGCCGGGGAAACGCAGGCACTGGCTGCGGGGACGGGCACCGAGAGCAGCTGCCAACGGCCCCACAGCACAGCTCCAACAAATCTCCCAAGAGATCCTTGCTCGGCACTCCAAGCCTCGCACAAACGCTCAGCGGGAGTCCAGGCACGAGCCAGGCTGGGCCAGGCTCTGACGGCGCCCCAATATAAGCAGCGAGGGCCGTGAGGTCACAGCCCATTGCTGGGCGACCTCACAGCCCACCGCTGGCTGACCTCAGAGCCCAGCGCTCTGGGTGACCCCCAAAAACCAAAGCATGTGTCTGAAAGCACTTGCCAGACATTTGGTGAACCCCAGCAGCTTGGCTGCCATGACCACTTCCCTGGGAGGCCTGTTTCAGTGGCCAAGCCCCGTGGTGGTGTACAATCTTTTCCTCACCTGCAGCCAGAGCCTCCAGTGGCCCATCTCCTTGCCATTCCCTCGAGTTTTGGCAGTGGCCCCAGAGAGCAGAGCTCAGCGCCGGCCCCTCTGCTGCCCTCGGGAGGAAGCTGCCGGCCGCCATGAGGCCTCCCCTCAGTCTCATGCAGGCTGAACAAACACGCACACCTCATGTGCTCCTCATCCGTCTTACTCTCCACATCCTCCACCACTTCCAAGCCCTCCTTTGGACACTCTCCCATAACCTGCTGTCCTTCTGTTAGTGTGCTGCCCAAAAGTGCACCCAGGACTTGAGGTGATGCTGCAAGAGCGCAGAGCAGAGCACAGCAATCCCTGCCCCTGAGCGGCTGGCGATGCCGTGCTGGAGGCACCCCAGGATGCTGTTGCCCCTCCTGGCTGCCAGGGCCCGTGCTTGAATCACATTCAACTTGCCATCGACCAAAACCCCCAGATCCCTCTCTGCAGGGCTGTGCTGTCCATACAGCCAGGGTTGCCCCTTGCCAGGCGGGGAATCCCTCACTCGCTCTTGCTAAACCTCATATTGCTGGGGATTGCCCAGCTCTCTGCTTTGTCAAGATCTCTCTGCAAAGCCTTCCTCCCCTCGATGGAGTCAGCCACTCCTTCCTGTTTAGCATCATGCATAAATGGACTCCATATGCCCTCAAGTCCTACATGCGAGTCAGTCGGGACAACACTGAAGAGAACAGGCCCTAAAATGGAGGCCTGCGGAAGCCCCTATGACTGGCCGCCACCCTGATGCGACCCCATTTACAATAACCCTTGGAGCCCGACCCGTCAGCCCCTTGTTCACCCATCGCATTATGCATTGCTCTAGCTGTGTGCTGCCCAATTTGTCCAGAAGGAGACAGTGAGAAGCTGTCTTGAAGCTGTGCTGAAATCCAAACAGGTGCCATCAGCTGGCTTCCCCTGGGCAACCAGATGGTTGGCCACTTCATCAAAGGAAATCAATGGGGGTGGGCGGTGATGGGGAGGGGACATGGATAGGGCAGCTGACCTAAACCAACCAAAGGGACATTCCATAGCACCTGATGCCACACTCAGCAATAAACAGGGGGTTGCCGTGGGGAAGGGGGCTGTTCCTCCTGAACAACCACTGCATGTTTTGATGCCCTGCTTCCCAGGACATGGCTGAACATTGCTCGTTGATGGGAAGTAGAGAATATTTCTTTTTCCTTCTCTCTGCGCTTCCCCGCGGCCTTATTGTTTCTTTTGTTTCTTTTTCTCCCCATTCCCCTGCCCTTTAAGTAAACCATTCTCATCTCCAGCCTCTTTGTGCTGTATTTTCTCCCCCAATTTAATAGCCACTCTTCTGTGTTCGCAATAAGTGAAATAATTTTAATTCCTACCTCGCTTTTTTAATTCTTTTAAAACAGCATCATCAAGGTCTGTGGGACACCAGAACACCCTTATAGAACACCCAAATAATTGCCATCTCCCTTTGGTGATTTGTACCCCCATGCCTGCTGTTTGTCGTCATCGCACCATGCCCTGCTTAGATAGCTTGGCTTTGTCTTGCTGCCCTCCTTGTAGTTATGAGAAGGCTGCCCTGAGGTTCCTCTGCAGTCTGACCAAACATCTTTGCCTCAGCCCCTCCTCACTGAGCAAGGGCCCCAACCCCTGAGCATTGTGAAATTGCCTACAATCCATTTCTAAAGATCTCACTAATGGGTTTTTGAAGACGTGGTGGTTTTACTCAGGTGGGCAGCCAAGCTCCACCACAACCGCTCTCTCCCTCCCCCTGTCCTCAGAAGGAAGGGGGAGAAAATACAACACAGAGAACTCGAGGTTTGAGATGAGAAAGGTTTAATTAAAGGGAAAGGGAATGGGAAGGAAAAACAGATACAAAAGAAACAATCAGTCCGCGCGGAAGCACAGAGAGAGAGAAAAATTATTCTCTACTTCCCATCAGCGAGCGGTGTTCGGCCACGTCCTGGGAAGCAGGGCCTCAAACGCGTAGTGGTTGTTCAGGAGGAACAGCCCCCTCCCCCACGAGAGCCCCCCCTTTGATTGCTGAGTGTGACATCAGGTGTTATGGAATATCCCTTTGGTTGGTTTAGGTCAACTGCCCCGGCAATGTCCCCTCCCCATCACTTGCCCACCCCCAGCCTGCTGGCTCTTGGGGGCTTAGGAGTCCTGATGCTGTGCCAGCACTGCGCAGCAATAGACACAACACTGGAGTGCTATCAGTGCTGTTCCAGCTACGAGTGCAGAGCACAGCACTGTGCGGGCTGCTGCAGGGAAAAGGTGACTCCAGCTCAGACAGACCCAAGACAACTTCCACCCCTTATTCCATAACATTTGTGTCACAATCAGGTCCAGTTTAGTATATAGATGTTCTCATCACCATTGTTTTCTGTCCATTGAAGCATTTTTATGTCTGTACTTCTCTTTATTCTATAGGTCTTTTCCCAAAATGCTCATAAAAACTGTTGATGGTTTCAGCTTCATCTGTCAAAGTGGTCACTCAGGGCAGGCGAAGTTGGTTTTCTTGACACCAGCACCAGCTTAGCTCACATCACTGTTGCACTTGCCCGGTTCCTTGCCAAGTTGACCTGTCGTTGGTTCTGCAGTGTCCTCCTACAACACATAACTTGGATAACAGATTAATTTTCTCCCAGTGTTAAATCTCCTTGTGGCACACACTTGATATCCCCATCTTTCTGCATTACCCACCAGGTATACCCTGGTCCTTGGGCAAAGACAATCCCACGAGTGGGTTTGCCTTTTCCCATGGCAGGGGCAACCCACACTGCCTTCCCCATCCACTTCCCCACATGCACTCCAGGGACTTTAGCTTCTCCCACAGTGTGTAGGGGTTTTGTTTTAGCAGGACCAGGACGGCTTTCAGACCCCCTGTTGTTAACTAGCCAAGTGGCCTCTGGTAGATTTATAGCCCAATGTTTCCATGTCCCAGCACCCAATGCTCGCAGCATAGTTTTTAACAGTCCATTGTACCTCTCAACCTTCCCAGAGGCTTGTGGGTGATAAGGGATGTGGTACACCCATTCAGTGCCGTGTCTCTTGGCCCAGGAAGTGAGCAAATTATTTCGGAAGTGACTCCCATTGTCGGACTCAATTCTTTCTGGTGTACCATGTCGCCTCAGCACTTGTCTTTCCAGGCCCAAGATAGTGTTTCGGGCCGTGGCATGCTTTACTGGATATGTTTCCAGCCACCCAGTAGTTGCTTCTACCATGGTGAGTATGGACCGTTTACCTTGGCGGGTTTGTGGAAGTGGTGCGATGTAGTCAATCTGCCAGGCCTCACCATACCGAAATCCAAGCCATCTCCCCCTATTCCAGGGAGACTTTACCCTCATGGCTCGTTTGATTGCAGCACAGGTCTCACACTCATGGGTAACCTGTGTGATGGCCTCAATGGTCAGGTCCACCCCTCGATCACGAGCCCATCTGTAAGTGGCATCCCTCCCCAGATGTCCTGATGTTTCACGGGCCCATCGAGCTACAAACAGCTCACCCTTACGTCCCCAGTCCAGGTCCACCTGAGCTATTTTAATTTTTGAAGCTCTGTCTACTTCTTCATTGTTCTGATGTTCTTCGGTAGCACGATTCTTAGGCATGTGGGCATCTACATGACGTACCTTTACAGCCAGGTTTTCTACCCGGGCAGCAATATCTTGCCACAGGGTAGCAGCCCAGATAGCTTTACCTCTGCGCTGCCAGTTGTTCTGTTTCCATTGTTGCAGCCACCCCCACAGCGCATTTGCCACCATCCATGAGTCAGTGTAGAGATACAGTACCGGCCACTTTTCTCTTTCAGCAATTTCTAGGGCCAGTTGTATAGCTTTCACTTCTGCATACTGACTCGACCCACCTTCCCCTTCCATGGCCTCCACAACTCGTCGTGTGGGACTCCACACAGCAGCTTTCCACTTCCGATGGCTCCCTACCACACGGCAGGATCCGTCAGTAAACAACACACACTGCTTTCTGTCTTCTGGCAACTCATTGTATGGTGGTGCCTCTTCAGCACGAGTTACTTCTTCTGTTGGTGCTCCGAAATCCCTGCCCTCTGGCCAGTCCATGATCTCTTCCAGGATTCCCGGGCGGTTGGGTTTTCCCATTCGAGCCCGCTGTGTAATTAACGCTACCCATTTACTCCACGCAGCATCAGTTGCATGATGTGTAGTGGGAATTTTCTCTTTGAACATCCAATGTAACACAGGTAGCCGTGGGGCCAAGAGGAGTCGTGCTTCTGTACCAACAACTTCTGAAGCGGCTCGAATCCCCTCATATGCTGTTAATATTTCCTTTTCAGTTGGGGTGTAATTGGCTTCTGATCCTCGATAGCCCCGGCTCCAGAACCCCCAAGGTCGGCCTCGAGTTTCTCCTGGGGTCTTCTGCCAGAGGCTCCAGGTGAGCCCATGCTCCCCAGCTGCAGTGTACAGTATGTTTTGCACAGCTGGTCCAGTACGGACAGGCCCAAGGGCTACTGCACGAGCTATTTCTTGTTTGAGTTGTTCAAAGGCCTCTTGTTGCTCAGGGCCCCACTCGAACGAGTTCCTCTTCCGAGTCACTCGATATAGAGGACTCACAAGCTGACTATAGCCGGGCGCATGCATTCTCCAAAATCCCACAAGACCTAGGAAAGCTTGTGTTTCTTTTTTGCTACTTGGCGGAGACATAACTGTTATTTTGTTGATCACATCCGTCGGAATGTGGCGACGTCCATCCTGCCATTTTACCCCCAAGAACTGGATTTCCTGTGCAGGTCCTTTGACCTTATTCTGTTTAATGGCAAAGCCAGCTTTCAAGAGAATTGGAATTATTTTCTTCCCTTTCTCAAAAACTTCTTCTGCTGTATTACCCCACCCAATGATATCATGGATGTACTGCAGGTGTTCAGGAGCGTTCCCCTGTTCCAGTGTCGTCTGGATCAGCCCATGGCAAATGGTAGGGCTGTGTTTCCACCCCTGGGGCAGTCGATTCCAAGTATACTGAATGCCCCTCCAAGTGAAAGCAAATTGTGGCCTGCATGCTGCTGCTAGAGGGACAGAGAAAAATGCATTAGCAATATCGATTGTAGCATACCACTTGGCTGCCTTTGACTCTAGTTCGTACTGGAGTTCCAGCATGTCTGGCACTGCTGCACTTAGTGGTGGTGTGACTTCATTCAGGCCTCGATAGTACACTGTTAGCCTCCAGTCGCCATTGGACTTTCGCACTGGCCATATGGGACTGTTAAAAGGTGAATGAGTCTTGCTGATGACTCCTTGGCTCTCCAGATGGTGAACTAACTCATGGATAGGAATCAGGGAGTCTCGGTTGGTGCGATATTGCCGCCGGTGCACAGTTGTAGTCGCAATTGGCACTTGCTGTTCTTCAATCCTCAGCAGTCCTACAGCAGAAGGGTCTTGTGAGAGACCAGGCAGGGTAGACAGCTGCTTAATCTTCTCTGTGCTCAAGGCAGCTATGCCAAAAGCCCACCGGTACCCTTTTGGATCCTTGAAGGACCCTTTCCTGAGGTAGTCTATGCCGAGGATGCACGGAGCCTCTGGGCCAGTCACGATGGGGTGCTTTTGCCACTCCTTCCCAGTTAGACTCACTTCAGCTTCCAATATGGTTAGCTCTTGGGATCCCCCCGTCACTCCAGAGATAGAGATGGCTTCTGCCCCTTGGTGGCCTGACGGCATTAGGGTACACTGTGCGCCTGTGTCCACTAAAGCTTTCTATTTTTGCGGTTCCGGTGTGCCAGGCCATCGAATCCACACAGTCCAGGAAATCCGGTTGTCCCTCTCCTCTACCTGGCCAGAGGCAGGAACCCACTAGTCTTGGTCGAAGTATCTATCAATTAATTCTTCCAAATGTGAAGCAGAAGTCTCTTCGTCAGGGTCAGGAGTAATACTATTCCTTCTACTGCCTCTGGGGGACTGCCCAACAGAAACTGGAGCAGCAATCCTCTTAGGGGCCCTCTTTGTTGCTGCTGTATCTTTCCGTAGCTCACGTACCCGAGCAGCTAGGGCCGAGGTCGCTTCACCATCCCACTTCCTCATATCTTCCCCATGGTCACGTAAATAAAACCACAAGGTGCCTCGCGGTGTGCGTCCCGGATTCTCCCTTGTTTGAGCCGGGGACTGCTGGCGCTTGATGGCCGAAAGATTTTTTCGTTTAGGTGAGGACGAAGCTATGTGTTCATCTAGCCGTTGGGACAGTCTCTCCACAGCTGAAATGCAGCCCCGTACTGGGGCACAGAGATTTTCTTCCTATTTATGAAGTTGATTGGACACGGTGTCCACAGTTGGCCCCATCCCCTCCTCCCAACCCATTACTGCCAGTGTGCTGGCATGTGTTAGGGGTGCCGCCCGTACAAACTTCCGCCACATGGATGTTGTGCATTGAACTTCATCGGGGTCTTTAGGTACCTGGGCGTTGTTTAAATCACCATAAAGCATCTCCAGCACAGCTAATTCCCGCAGCTGCGGGAGGCCCTGATCCATAGTGGTCCATTTGTTTACTTGGTAGACAATAGCCTCTTGATGGGGATACCTTTCTTTCACAGCTGTTAGGATTCGCCTCCAGAGGCTGATAACTTGTGCCTCTCTTCCAATTACTCTATCAATGAGCCGTTCTCTGGAAAGGGATCCCAGCTGCTTGGCTTCATTGCCTTCTAGCTGTTGGGTATTGGCCCCACTATCCCAGTATCGAAGCAGCCAGGTGAGGATGTGCTCACCTGGATGGCGACTGAAGTCTTTTCGTAGTTCTCGCAGCTCACTCAAGGACAGAGACCGAGTAGTTTCTGATTCATCTGTGATTGCAGTCTCTTTGTGATGTTGCCGTGATAACGCTGCTTTAGAGCTGCTTGCCTTTTCTTCTTCTCCCTCATCTGTAGGAGGAGCTTCTTCCCATACTAAACGACCTGATCTCCGTTGCCATTCTTTCGTCTTTACTACAGGGGCGACTGATCCCATAGATGGTCGGTCCTCTGGGGTGGTCACAGTGTGTGCTGTCTCATCATCAAATTCAAGAACCTCCCTATCCCCTTGAGGGTGCTGGGCAATGTTAATTGACATCTGATAGGCGTAAGCCAGACCCCAGCAGAGTGCAGCAAGCTGGTGGAGTTCTCTAGTATTGCCAGGGTCAGGGCATACGTCTTTCAAACATTGTAGCAGCTTTCTTGGATTTTGTACTTGTTCAGGGGTGAAATTTAGAACCATTGGAGGAGAAAACCGTGATAGGTACCTGCCCAAATCCCCCCACACACCTTGCCACCCACAACTTTGTCTGGAGACAGGTCCTTGGATAATATTATATAATATAATAATATTATATAATAATATTATAACATATAATATATTAGTTATATTGTAATATAATATAATATAATATTACCACTATTATTAGTAGTAATAATAGTAATATAAATAATAAAAATATTATATAGTATATAATTATATTTGTATAATATATAGTATATTAGTATATATATATATAAACTATATATATATATAGTATATATAGTATTATACTTATATATGTATATATATGTATTAGTATAATATACTAATAATTATATTATTATAGGTATAATAGTAATATATATAATATTGCTAATAATTATTATAATATAATATAATAATATTATAATATATAATATTATTACATATTAATATAATAATAAATTGCTTTACCTTGGGGAAGAAGACAAACACAAGACCTAGTAATAGGAGGATAATATCTGACCAAGGGTATCCAAGATACTGAAAGGCTGCTGGAATTAGCCCACAGGGAGAAAAGTAGAAGGCACCACACCCGATATTATTCCCTGATTGACTGCTAGGGGCAAAAACGAAGGCGCTGTAATTCTTAATAATTTCAATAAGATAATCTCCAGGAGACCAGGAGGATAACCATGCCGGGCCTGAATACCAAACAAAACTGAAGGCCAGTATGTTACAGCACGACACGATAAAAAAAAAAACAAGCACAGACTTCAACACTTTCTCCGATCGGATGTAAAGGAAAAAAGAAAACAGAGAGTAGGCTACATACAACATATCCACACAGAAAAGTATTGCCAGAAAACCGAGCATTATGACTATCAAGATGTTAGTTGTAAATACTTCAATCAATGCTATTGTTATCTCAACCCTCGAGCCCCACGTTGGGCGCCAAAAAGGACTGTGGCCAGTTACAAATATTAAGGACATGGTGGCTTACAGTAGACTACAGAAAGTTGAATGCAGCTACTAAACCATTGACTGCCACAGCACCCAGTCTGTCTGACATACCTAATCTGCTTAATACAGCAGGATTTAAATGATGGCTGTCGGTGGTGTTAGAGACATCTTTTGGTCACATTACCACGGCAGGAACAAGACAAATTTGCTTTTACTTTGGAAGTAATACAGCCTTTTTTGCTCATTTACCCCAGAGGGTTAAGCACAGACTTGCACCAACACATGCTGAATTGGCTAAGACATTAGAAGAAGTAAGGCTACCTGCTGGAATCACATTAATTCAGTATGTAGATATTGAGTGGGGACAGTGATGAGCAGCAAGTACAAGAAGGAATGGGCTTCCTCATAGACAGACATATGCCAGCAGTGCTCATATCTGTTAGCCACTCTCACAACTGTTTGCAATTGCTGGCAGTTGTACTGATTATTGTGCTAAGAAGCTACCCATGAATGGCCAGGGGTATATTCTGAACATAGAGTCCCTACTAGTATCAAGAAAATTCTCAATTTCACCTTTCCAACCAAATGGCACAAGCATAACACTAGTACTACAGAAAGTACAAATGAGAATTTTGAGTACAATGAGACCTGGACAGGCTGGAGAGCTGGGCAGGAAGAAACCAAATGAGGTTGTTAGAAATGGCTCAGTCTTCAAAATAGGATTAAATAAAAAAATAGGATTTATTAAAAGAATAGAGGTAAGCAAACAGCGCTGGGTGCACCGGGAGTCTCCGCTCCACCAGGACGCACACCAGTTACATCAAGTAGCTGATTTTTATGCTCCAAGACTAATACATATTCATTACTACTTCTAAAAAATAGATTATTATAATTAGTATTAATTAATTAATTAATTAATTACCTTATTAATTATAATAACCTATTAAAATAGGTTATTAATAATTATAATTGGGTCCTGTGGGTCCTGAGCGAGTGGGCAGACATTGCCCATCACCAGGCTGGGTGAGGCCAGTGAGTTGCATCCCTGGCCATGGCAGGGGGAGTGGAACTAGGTGGTCTTTAAGGCCCCTTCCAACCTGAGCCACTCGACATTTCTATGACTGTAGGATTCTGGGATTCGACGAAGAAGACCAAGACACTGTCTGTGGCAGGGTCACAACTCTTTATTTTGATGACAACCAGATGTGCCCTGCTAAAGGCGCCGGGGCCTCTTGCAGGGCTGGGGAGAGTCCGGGTTGCTGTCGGCCCTCCTCTTCGGGGGGCGCCGGGGCCCCCCCGGTGAGCTGTCCCTGCCCTGGCCAGGAGAAGAGGCCCCGTGGCTGCAGCCCGGCACTGCAGCGTGTTCTGCTTCCTCCTCTTCAGGCTCTGAGAAGAGCTCCTCCTGCTCCTCAGGGATGGGTGCTGGACCCGCAGGCAGGGTGGCACTGGAGGTGCTGGGAAGCTCCTCAATGTCTGAACCCTCCGCGCTGCTGTAGGAGAGCAGGCTGGTGACAGGAGTGTCCCGGGGGGAGGCAGCAGGGCTGGGGGTGGCCTCCAGGCTGTCTTCTGGCTCCCAGGTGTCTTGGGAGCCCTCGAGCTCTGGCTCCCAGGTGTCTTGGGAGTCTTCGAGCTCTGGCTCCCAGGTGTCTTCGGAGCCCTCGAGCTCTGGCTCCCCGGTGTCTTCGGAGCCCTCGAGGTCCACCTCAGGGCCGTTGTCCATGGAGAGCTGGCTGGCAGGACGCGGTTCCAGGAAGCCCAGCTCCTCGAGGTACTCCTCGCTGCAGATCTCCCCCATGATGGAGATGAGCCGCTGCACAATGCTCACCGTGTGGCCCTGCAGCAAGGGCCGCAGCTCCCGCACCAAGGCGTGCTCATCCAGCCCACAGCGGCACAGCCAAGCGACGACGGTGGCCTCCAGCATGTCCTGGTCCCACCAGGCAGCATCGAAGAGCTCCCTGGCTTGCTGGCGCACCCAGGAGCGCAGCGGACCCAGGACTTCGAGGTGTTCCCTGAAGAGGGCTGCCCATTCCTCGGGCGGGAGGCCTCTCACGGCAGGCTGGGGCATGGGCTCTGCAGCCCCCTGCTCGTCCTGGGGGCTGTCGTCTTGCGCCTCTGCATCGGGGGCCACCTGCACCTCCAGGAAGTCGTCTTCCGCCCAGATGGAGTAGCGGATGGAGGTGATGCGCTGCCTGCAGAGGGGGCAGGTGCTGCTTCTCTGGACCCAGCGCATGACGCACCCGAAGCAGAACTGGTGCAGGCAGGGGAGGATGTAGCTGGGCTCCTTGCACACCCCCTGGCACACAGGGCAGGTGATGTCCTGGGCCTCACCGCCCATGGTGTCGGCTCGCTGCAGCGGGCTGGGGAGAGCTGCAGATGGGGAGCTGCTTCCCCTGGCTGGCACCGCTGCCACAGCTGCTGTGCGCTGCAAGAAGGAGAGAGGCCAGGGTCAGTGGCTGAGCCAGGGCAGGCAGCGGCAGTGCCCCGGCCCCTCAGCAGGACAAAACCCCAAGCCCAGCCCCGGGGCACGTGTCGCCTCACAGCTCACCTGCACTGCTGCGAGCACTCCTTCCACAGCCCCGGCTGCCTGAGCCAGGCAGGGCCGGGGAAACGCAGGCACTGGCTGCGGGGACGGGCACCGAGAGCAGCTGCCAACGGCCCCACAGCACAGCTCCAACAAATCTCCCAAGAGATCCTTGCTCGGCACTCCAAGCCTCGCACAAACGCTCAGCCAGAGTCCAGGCACGAGCCAGGCTGGGCCAGGCTCTGACGGCGCCCCAAGATAAGCAGCGAGGGCCGTGAGGTCACAGCCCATTGCTGGGTGACCTCACAGCCCAGCGCTGGGTGACCTCAGAGCCCAGCGCTCTGGGTGACCCCCAAAAACCAAAGCATGTGTCTGAAAGCACTTGCCAGACATTTGGTGAAGCCCAGCAGCTTGGCTGCCATGACCACTTCCCTGGGAGGCCTGTTTCAGTGGCCAAGCCCCGTGGTGGTGTACAATCTTTTCCTCACCTGCAGCCAGAGCCTCCAGTGGCCCATCTCCTTGCCATTCCCTCGAGTTTTGGCAGTGGCCCCAGAGAGCAGAGCTCAGCGCCGGCCCCTCTGCTGCCCTCGTGAGGAAGCTGCCGGCCGCCATGAGGCCTCCCCTCAGTCTCATGCAGGCTGAACAAACACGCGCACCTCATGTGCTCCTCATCCGTCTTACTCTCCACATCCTCCACCACTTCCAAGCCCTCCTTTGGACACTCTCCCATAACCTGATGTCCTTCTGTTAGTGTGCTGCCCAAAAGTGCACCCAGGACTTGAGGTGATGCTGCAAGAGCGCAGAGCAGAGCACAGCAATCCCTGCCCCTGAGCGGCTGGCGATGCCGTGCTGGAGGCACCCCAGGATGCTGTTGCCCCTCCTGGCTGCCAGGGCCCGTGCTTGAATCACATTCAACTTGCCATCGACCAAAACCCCCAGATCCCTCTCTGCAGGGCTGTGCTGTCCATACAGCCAGGGTTGCCCCTTGCCAGGCGTGGAATCCCTCACTGGCTCTTGCTAAACCTCATATTGCTGGGGATTGCCCAGCTCTCTGCTTTGTCAAGATCTCTCTGCAAAGCCTTCCTCCCCTCGATGGAGTCAGCCACTCCTTCCTGTTTAGCATCATGCATAAATGGACTCCATATGCCCTCAAGTCCTACATGCGAGTCAGTCGGGACAACACTGAAGAGAACAGGCCCTAAAATGGAGGCCTGCGGAAGCCCCTATGACTGGCCGCCACCCTGATGCGACCCCATTTACAATAACCCTTGGAGCGCGACCCGTCAGCCCCTTGTTCACCCATCGCATTATGCATTGCTCTAGCTGTGTGCTGCCCAATTTGTCCAGAAGGAGACAGTGAGAAGCTGTCTTGAAGCTGTGCTGAAATCCAAACAGGTGCCATCAGCTGGCTTCCCCTGGGCAACCAGATGGTTGGCCACTTCATCAAAGGAAATCAATGGGGGTGGGCGGTGATGGGGAGGGGACATCGATAGGGCAGCTGACCTAAACCAACCAAAGGGACATTCCATAGCACCTGATGCCACACTCAGCAATAAACAGGGGGTTGCCGTGGGGAAGGGGGCTGTTCCTCGTGAACAACCACTGCATGTTCTGATGCCCTGCTTCCCAGGACATGGCTGAACATTGCTCGTTGATGGGAAGTAGAGAATATTTCTTTTTCCTTCTCTCTGCGCTTCCCCGCGGCTTTATTGTTTCTTTTGTTTCTTTTTCTCCCCATTCCCCTGCCCTTTCATTAAACCATTCTTATCTCCAGCCTCTTTGTGCTGTATTTTCTCCCCCAATTTAATAGCCACTCTTCTGTGTTCGCAATAAGTGAAATAATTTTAATTCCTACCTCGCTTTTTTAATTCTTTTAAAACAGCATCAGCAAGGTCTATGGGACACCAGAACACCCTTATATAACACCCAAATAATTGCCATCTCCCTTTGGTGATTTGTACCCCCATGCCTGCTGTTTGTCGTCATCGCACCATGCCCTGCTGAGATAGCTTGGCTTTGTCTTGCTGCCCGCCTTGTAGTTATGAGAAGGCTGCCCTGAGGTTCCTCTGCAGTCTGACCAAACATCTTTGCCTCAGCCCCTCCTCACTGAGCAAGGGCCCCAACCCCTAAGCATTGTGAAATTGCCTACAATCCATTTCTAAAGATCTCACTAATGGGTTTTTGAAGACGTGGTGGTTTTACTGAGGTGGGCAGCCAAGCTCCACCACAACCGCTCTCTCCCTCCCCCTCTCCTCAGAAGGAAGGGGGAGAAAATACAACACAGAGAACTCGAGGTTTGAGATGAGAAAGGTTTAATTAAAGGGAAAGGGAATGGGAAGGAAAAACAGATACAAAAGAAACAATCAGTAAGCGCGGAAGCACAGAGAGAGAGAAAAATTATTCTCTACTTCCCATCGGCGAGCGGTGTTCGGCCACGTCCTGGGAAGCAGGGCCTCAAACGCATAGTGGTTGTTCAGGAGGAACAGCCCCCTCCCCCACGAGAGCCCCCCCTTTTATTGCTGAGTGTGACATCAGGTGTTATGGAATATCCCTTTGGTTGGTTTAGGTCAGCTGCCCCGGCAATGTCCCCTCCCCATCACTTGCCCACCCCCAGCTCTTGCTGCTGGCTCTTGGGGGCTTAGGAGTCCTGATGCTGTGCCAGCACTACGCAGCAATAGACACAACACTGGAGTGCTATCAGTGCTGTTCCAGCTACGAGTGCCGAGCACAGCACTGTGCGGGCTGCTGCAGGGAAAAGGTGACTCCAGCTCAGACAGACCCAAGACAACTTCCACCCCTTATTCCATAACATTTGTGTCACAATCAGGTACAGTTTAGTATATAGATGTTCTCATCACCATTGTTTTCTGTCCATTGAAGCATTTTTGTGTCTGTACTTCTCTTTATTCTATAGGTCTTTTCCCAAAATGCTCATAAAAACTGTTGATGGTTTCAGCTTCATCTGTCAAAGTGGTCACTCGGGGCAGGCGAAGTTGGTTTTCTTGACACCAGCACCAGCTTAGCTCACATCACTGTTGCACTTGCCCGGTTCCTTGCCAAGTTGACCTGTCCTTGGTTCTGCAGTGTCCTCCTACAACACATAACTTGGATAACAGATTAATTTTCTCCCAGTGTTAAATCTCCTTGTGGCACACACTTGATATCCCCATCTTTCTGCATTACCCACCAGGTATACCCTGGTCCTTGGGCAAAGACAATCCCACGAGTGGGTTTGCCTTTTCCCATGGCAGGGGCAACCCACACTGCCTTCCCCATCCACTTCCCCACATGCACTCCAGGGACTTTAGCTTCTCCCACAGTGTGTAGGGGTTTTGTTTTAGCAGGACCAGGACGGCTTTCAGACCCCCTGTTGTTAACTAGCCAAGTGGCCTCTGGTAGATTTATAGCCCAATGTTTCCATGTCCCAGCACCCAATGCTCGCAGCATAGTTTTTAACAGTCCATTGTACCTCTCAACCTTCCCAGAGGCTTGTGGGTGATAAGGGATGTGGTACACCCATTCAATGCCATGTCTCTTGGCCCAGAAAGTGATCAAATTATTTCGGAAGTGACTCCCATTGTCGGACTCAATTCTTTCTGGTGTACCATGTCGCCTCAGCACTTGTCTTTCCAGGCCCAAGATAGTGTTTCGGGCCGTGGCATGCTTTACTGGATATGTTTCCAGCCACCCAGTAGTTGCTTCTACCATGGTGAGTATGTAACGTTTGCCTTGGCGGGTTTGTGGAAGTGGTGCGATGTAGTCAATCTGCCAGGCCTCACCATACCGAAATCCAAGCCATCTCCCCCTATTCCAGGGAGACTTTACCCTCATGGCTCGTTTGATTGCAGCACAGGTCTCACACTCATGGGTAACCTGTGTGATGGCCTCAATGGTCAGGTCCACCCCTCGATCACGAGCCCATCTGTAAGTGGCATCCCTCCCCAGATGTCCTGATGTTTCACAGGCCCATCGAGCTACAAACAGCTCACCCTTACGTCCCCAGTCCAGGTCCACCTGAGCTATTTCAATTTTCGAAGCTCAAGCCACTTCTTCCTTCTTCTGATGTTCTTCAGTGGCACTATTCTTAGGCATGTGGGCATCTACATGACGTACCTTTACAGCCAGGTTTTCTACCCGGGCAGCAATATCTTGCCACAGGGTAGCAGCCCAGATAGCTTTACCTCTGCGCTGCCAGTTGTTCTGTTTCCATTGTTGCAGCCACCCCCACAGCGCATTTGCCACCATCCATGAGTCAGTGTAGAGATACAGTACCGGCCACTTTTCTCTTTCAGCAATTTCTAGGGACAGTTGTATAGCTTCCACTTCTGCATACTGACTCGACCCACCTTCCCCTTCCATGGCCTCCACAACTTGTCGTGTGGGACTCCACACAGCAGCTTTCCACTTCCGATGGCTCCCTACCACACGGCAGGATCCGTCAGTAAACAACACACACTGCTTTCTGTCTTCTGGCAACTCATTGTATGGTGGTGCCTCTTCAGCACGAGTTACTTCTTCTGTTGGTGCTCCGAAATCCCTGCCCTCTGGCCAGTCCATGATCTCTTCCAGGATTCCCGGGCGGTTGGGTTTTCCCATTCGAGCCCGCTGTGTAATTAACGCTACCCATTTACTCCACGCAGCATCAGTTGCATGATGTGTAGTGGGGATTTTCTCTTTGAACATCCAATGTAACACAGGTAGCCGTGGGGCCAAGAGAAGTTGTGCTTCTGTACCAACAACTTCTGAAGCGGCTCGAATCCCCTCATATGCTGTTAATATTTCCTTTTCAGTTGGGGTGTAATTGGCTTCTGATCCTCGATAGCCCCGGCTCCAGAAGCCCAGAGGTCGGCCTCGAGTTTCTCCTGGGGTCTTCTGCCAGAGGCTCCAGGTGAGCCCATGCTCCCCAGCTGCAGTGTACAGTATGTTTTGCACAGCTGGTCCAGTACGGACAGGCCCAAGGGCTACTGCACGAGCTATTTCTTGTTTGAGTTGTTCAAAGGCCTCTTGTTGCTCAGGGCCCCACTCGAACGAGTTCCTCTTCCGAGTCACTCGATATAGAGGACTCACAAGCTGACTATAGCCGGGCACATGCATTCTCCAAAATCCCACAAGACCTAGGAAAGCTTGTGTTTCTTTTTTGCTACTTGGCGGAGACATAACTGTTATTTTGTTGATCACATCCGTCGGAATGTGGCGACGTCCATCCTGCCATTTTACCCCCAAGAACTGGATTTCCTGTGCAGGTCCTTTGACCTTATTCTGTTTAATGGCAAAGCCAGCTTTCAAGAGAATTGGAATTATTTTCTTCCCTTTCTCAAAAACTTCTTCTGCTGTGTTACCCCATCCAATGATATCATCGATGTACTGCAGGTGTTCAGGAGCGTTCCCCTGTTCCAGTGTCGTCTGGATCAGCCCATGGCAAATGGTAGGGCTGTGTTTCCACCCCTGGGGCAGTCGATTCCAAGTATACTGAATGCCCCTCCAAGTGAAAGCAAATTGTGGCCTGCATGCTGCTGCTAGAGGGATAGAGAAAAATGCATTAGCAATATCGATTGTAGCATACCACTTGGCTGCCTTTGACTCTAGTTCGTCCTGGAGTTCCAGCATGTCTGGCACTGCTGCACTTAGTGGTGGTGTGACTTCATTCAGGCCCCGATAGTCCACTGTTAGCCTCCACTCGCCATTGGACTTTCGCACTGGCCATATAGGACTGTTAAAAGGTGAATGAGTCTTGCTGATCACTCCTTGGCTCTCCAGATGGTGAACTAACTCATGGATAGGAATCAGGGAGTCTCGGTTGGTGCAATATTGCCGCCGGTGCACAGTTGTAGTCGCAATTGGCACTTGCTGTTCTTCAATCCTCAGCAGTCCTACAGCAGAAGGGTCTTGTGAGAGACCAGGCAGGGTAGACAGCTGCTTAATCTTCTCTGTGCTCAAGGCAGCTATGCCAAAAGCCCACCGGTACCCTTTTGGATCCTTGAAGTACCCTTTCCTGAGGTAGTCTATGCCGAGGATGCATGGAGCCTCTGGGCCAGTCACGATGGGGTGCTTTTGCCACTCCTTCCCAGTTAGACTCACTTCAGCTTCCAATATGGTTAGCTCTTGGGATCCCCCCGTCACTCCAGAGATAGAGATGGCTTCTGCCCCTTGGTGGCCTGATGGCATTAGGGTACACTGTGCGCCTGTGTCCACTAAAGCTTTCTATTTTTGCGGTTCCGGTGTGCCAGGCCATCGAATCCACACAGTCCAGTAAATCCGGTTGTCCCTCTCCTCTACCTGGCCAGAGGCAGGAACCCACTAGTCTTGGTCGGAGTATCTATCAATTACTTCTTCCAAATGTGAAGCAGAAGTCTCTTCGTCAGGGTCAGGAGTAATACTATTCCTTCTACTGCCTCTGGGGGACTGTTCAACAGAAACTGGAGCAGCAATCCTCTTAGGGGCCCTCTTTGTTGCTGCTGTATCTTTCCATAGCTCACGTACCCGAGCAGCTAGGGCCGAGGTCACTTCACCATCCCACTTCCTCATATCTTCCCCATGGTCACGTAAATAAAACCACAAGGTGCCTCGCGGTGTGCGTCCCGGATTCTCCCTTGTTTGAGCCGGGGACTGCTGGCGCTTGATGGCCGAAAGATTTTTTCGTTTAGGTGAGGACGAAGCTATGTGTTCATCTAGCCGTTGGGACAGTCTCTCCACAGCTGAAATGCAGCCCCGTACTGGGGCACAGAGATTTTCTTCCTATTTATGAAGTTGATTGGACACGGTGTCCACAGTTGGCCCCATCCCCTCCTCCCAACCCATTACTGCCAGTGTGCTGGCATGTGTTAGGGGTGCCGCCCGTACAAACTTCCGCCACATGGATGTTGTGCATTGAACTTCATCGGGGTCTTTAGGTACCTGGGCGTTGTTTAAATCACCATAAAGCATCTCCAGCACAGCTAATTCCCGCAGCTGCGGGAGGCCCTGATCCATTTGTTTACTTGGTAGACAATAGCCTCTTGATGGGGATACCTTTCTTTCACAGCTGTTAGGATTCGCCTCCAGAGGCTGATAACTTGTGCCTCTCTTCCAATTACTCTATCAATGAGCCGTTCTCTGGAAAGGGATCCCAGCTGCTTGGCTTCATTGCCTTCTAGCTGTTGGGTATTGGCCCCACTATCCCAGTACCGAAGCAGCCAGGTGAGGATGTGCTCACCTGGATGGCGACTGAAGTCTTTTCGTAGTTCTCGCAGCTCACTCAAGGACAGAGACCGAGTAGTTTCTGATTCATCTGTGATTTCAGTCTCTTTGTGATGTTGCCGTGATAACGCTGCTTTAGACACATGTTCAGCCATGTCCTGGGAAGCAGGGCATCAAAACATGCAGTGGTTGTTCAGGAGGAACAGCCCCCTTCCCCACGGCAACCCCCCGTTTATTGCTGAGTGTGGCATCAGGTGCTATGGAATGTCCCTTTGGTTGGTTTAGGTCAGCTGCCCTATCGATGTCCCCTACCCATCACCGCCCACCCCCATTGATTTCCTTTGATGAAGTGGCCAACCATCTGGTTGCCCAGGGGAAGCCAGCTGATGGCACCTGTTTGGATTTCAGCACAGCTTCAAGACAGCTTCTCACTGTCTCCTTCTGGACAAATTGGGCAGCACACAGCTAGAGCAATGCATAATGCGATGGGTGAACAAGGGGCTGACGGGTCGCGCTCTAAGGGTTATTGTAAATGGGGTCGCATCAGGGTGGCGGCCAGTCCTAGGGGCTTCCGCAGGCCTCCATTTCAGGGCCTGTTCTCTTCAGTGTTGTCCCGACTGACTCGCATGTAGGACTTGAGGGCATCTGGAGTCCATTTATGCATGATGCTAAACAGGAAGGAGTGGCTGACTCCATCGAGGGGAGGAAGGCTTTGCAGAGAGATCTTGACAAAGCAGAGAGCTGGGCAATCCCCAGCAATATGAGGTTTAGCAAGAGCGAGTGAGGGATTCCACGCCTGGCAAGGGGCAACCCTGGCTGTATGGACAGCACAGCCCTGCAGAGAGGGATCTGGGGGTTTTGGTCGATGGCAAGTTGAATGTGATTCAAGCACGGGCCCTGGCAGCCAGGAGGGGCAACAGCATCCTGGGGTGCCTCCAGCACGGCATCGCCAGCCGCTCAGGGGCAGGGATTGCTGTGCTCTGCTCTGCGCTCTTGCAGCATCACCTCAAGTCCTGGGTGCACTTTTGGGCAGCACACTAACAGAAGGACATCAGGTTATGGGAGAGTGTCCAAAGGAGGGCTTGGAAGTGGTGGAGGATGTGGAGAGTAAGACGGATGAGGAGCACATGAGGTGCGCGTGTTTGTTCAGCCTGCATGAGACTGAGGGGAGGCCTCCTGGCGGCCGGCAGCTTCCTCACGAGGGCAGCAGAGGGGCCGGCGCTGAGCTCTGCTCTCTGGGGCCACTGCCAAAACTCGAGGGAATGGCAAGGAGATGGGCCACTGGAGGCTCTGGCTGCAGGTGAGGAAAAGATTGTACACCACCACGGGGCTTGGCCACTGAAACAGGCCTCCCAGGGAAGTGGTCATGACAGCCAAGCTGCTGGGCTTCACCAAATGTCTGGCAAGTGCTTTCAGACACATGCTTTGGTTTTTGGGGGTCACCCAGAGCGCTGGGCTCTGAGGTCAGCCAGCGGTGGGCTGTGAGGTCACCCAGCAATGGGCTGTGACCTCACGGCCCTCGCTGCTTATCTTGGGGCGCCGTCAGAGCCTGGCCCAGCCTGGCTCGTGCCTGGACTCTGGCTGAGCGTTTGTGCGAGGCTTGGAGTGCCGAGCAAGGATCTCTTGGGAGATTTGTTGGAGCTGTGCTGTGGGGCCGTTGGCAGCTGCTCTCGGTGCCCGTCCCCGCAGCCAGTGCCTGCGTTTCCCCGGCCCTGCCTGGCTCAGGCAGCCGGGGCTGTGGAAGGAGTGCTCGCAGCAGTGCAGGTGAGCTGTGAGGCGACACGTGCCCCGGGGCTGGGCTTGGGGTTTTGTCCTGCTGAGGGGCCGGGGCACTGCCGCTGCCTGCCCTGGCTCAGCCACTGACCCTGGCCTCTCTCCTTCTTGCAGCGCACAGCAGCTGTGGCAGCGGTGCCAGCCAGGGGAAGCAGCTCCCCATCTGCAGCTCTCCCCAGCCCGCTGCAGCGAGCCGACACCATGGGCGCTGAGGCCCAGGACATCACCTGCCCTGTGTGCCAGGGGGTGTGCAAGGAGCCCAGCTACATCCTCCCCTGCCTGCACCAGTTCTGCTTCGGGTGCGTCATGCGCTGGGTCCAGAGAAGCAGCACCTGCCCCCTCTGCAGGCAGCGCATCACCTCCATCCGCTACTCCATCTGGGCGGAAGACGACTTCCTGGAGGTGCAGGTGGCCCCCGATGCAGAGGCGCAAGACGACAGCCCCCAGGACGAGCAGGGGGCTGCAGAGCCCATGCCCCAGCCTGCCGTGAGAGGCCTCCCGCCCGAGGAATGGGCAGCCCTCTTCAGGGAACACCTCGAAGTCCTGGGTCCGCTGCGCTCCTGGGTGCGCCAGCAAGCCAGGGAGCTCTTCGATGCTGCCTGGTGGGACCAGGACATGCTGGAGGCCACCGTCGTCGCTTGGCTGTGCCGCTGTGGGCTGGATGAGCACGCCTTGGTGCGGGAGCTGCGGCCCTTGCTGCAGGGCCACACGGTGAGCATTGTGCAGCGGCTCATCTCCATCATGGGGGAGATCTGCAGCGAGGAGTACCTCGAGGAGCTGGGCTTCCTGGAACCGCGTCCTGCCAGCCAGCTCTCCATGGACAACGGCCCTGAGGTGGACCTCGAGGGCTCCCAAGACACCTGGGAGCCAGAGCTCGAGGGCTCCGAAGACACCTGGGAGCCAGAGCTCGAGGGCTCCCAAGACACCTGGGAGCCAGAAGACAGCCTGGAGGCCACCCCCAGCCCTGCTGCCTCCCCCCGGGACACTCCTGTCACCAGCCTGCTCTCCTCCAGCAGCGCGGAGGATTCTGACATCGAGGAGCTGCCCAGCACCTCCAGTGCCACCCTGCCTGCGGGTCCAGCACCCATCCCTGAGGAGCAGGAGGAGCTCTTCTCAGAGCCTGAAGAGGAGGAAGCAGAACACGCTGCAGTGCCGGGCTGCAGCCACGGGGCCTCTCCTCCTGGCCAGGGCAGGGACAGCTCACCGGGGGGGCCCCGGCGCCCCCCGAAGAGGAGGGCCGACAGCAACCCGGACTCTCCCCAGCCCTGCAAGAGGCCCCGGCGCCTTTAGCAGGGCACATCTGGTTGTCATCAAAATAAAGAGTTGTGACCCTGCCACAGACAGTGTCTTGGTCTTCTTCGTCGAATCCCAGAATCCTACAGTCATAGAAATGTCGAGTGGCTCAGGTTGGAAGGGGCCTTAAAGACCACCTAGTTCCACTCCCCCTGCCATGGCCAGGGATGCAACTCACTGGCCTCACCCAACCTGGTGATGGGCAATGTCTGCCCACTCGCTCAGGACCCACAGGACCCAATTATAATTATTAATAACCTATTTTTAATACATTGTTATAATTATTAATTAATTAATTAATAATTAATACTAATTATAATAATCTATTTTTTAGAAGTAGTAATGAATATGGATTAGTCTAGGAGCATAAAAATCAGCTACTTGATGTAACTGGTGTGCGTCCTGGTGGAGCGGAGACTCCCGGTGCACCCAGCGCTGTTTGCTTACCTCTATTCTTTTAATAAATCCTATTTTTTTATTTAATCCTATTTTGAAGACTGAGCCATTTCTAACAACCTCATTTGGTTTCTTCCTGCCCAGCTCTCCAGCCTGTCCAGGTCTCATTGTACTCAAAATTCTCATTTGTACTTTCTGTAGTACTAGTGTTATGCTTGTGCCATTTGGTTGGAAAGGTGAAATTGAGAATTTTCTTGATATTAGTAGGGACTCTATGTTCAGAATATACCCCTGGCCATTCATGGGTAGCTTCTTAGCACAATAATCAGTACAACTGCCAGCAATTGCAAACAGTTGTCAGAGTGGCTAACAGATATGAGCACTGCTAGCATATGTCTGTCTATGAGGAAGCCCATTCCTTCTTGTACTTGCTGCTCATCACTGTCCCCACTCGATATCTACATACTGAATTAATGTGATTCCAGCAGGTAGCCTTACTTCTTCTAATGTCTTAGCCAATTCAGCATGTGTTGGTGCAAGTCTGTGCTTAACCCCCTGGGGTAAATGAGCAAAAAAGGCTGTATTCCTTCCAAAGTAAAAGCAAATTTGTCTTGTTCCTGCCGTGGTAATGTGACCAAAAGATATCTCTAACACCACCGACAGCCATCATTTAAATCCTGCTGTATTAAGCAGATTAGGTATGTCAGACAGACTGGGTGCTGTGGCAGTCAATGGTTTAGTAGCTGCATTCAACTTTCTGTAGTCTACTGTAAGCCACCATGTCCTTAATATTTGTAACTGGCCATACTGGAGAAGTTCTTTCCTCTTCCTAGGCTGCCTGCTAGCAAGTTGATTGGGAGTACAACAAGAAAATTTTTTTTAATCAACATTTGGTGTGATTTTCAGCAACACAACTGCTATGAGGACTGCAAGAAAAATGCTTGCCAGGTTTGCAGCATAATACCAGTAGCCTGAATAAGTTATAAGGCAATAGAAGTCCCCTAGTAAAGGACGGTGTAAATGCCAAAACTTAATTGGACAAGCTGTTTCCTCCTGTAAGTAGATTATTCAGGTTATTTCCTGTATTTCTTGTAACTGAAAAAACAAACAAACAAACAAACACAAAACAAAAAAACAACCAACAATATTTACTCCAAAATTTATCCATTTTAAATAGAACACATATTTTAAAAGTCTGTTTCTGCTACAGTTATGTGAAAGATTTTATCCCAAGTCTTCATTCTATACAGTAGAATAAAAAAAAATAAATTTCAAAGGACAATTTTCAGATTCACATTAAGGCCGGAGTCCACCTCATGTTGTAAGTCTCTTCTACCAGGTTAGAATATCACCACTAACACCTTGGTACAATTCCTCTACAGGTAGTCAGCTCAGCTTTTGTCATTTATATTCCAATGGGACAGGAACTGATTCACTTCTTCCAGAGTTTGTGAAAAGCAATTCCCCCACGCTTATTTTATAGCCTGGCTGAGCGATGCACTGGAAGTTTTCTCTCCGGTATCAGAACATTTCAAAGCACGGAGTTCAGCCAGTGCAAGAAATCGGTTGTTCATCCAGACATCTTTAGGTTGAGTCTATTTGGCCTTTCAGAAATTCATAAGGATATGAGCATGGTAGAAAATATCAATAAAGGTTAGGAAACACAATGACAAGAGGAAAAAGAAAAGGCAAAATTGAGCTTCAGAGCTGTACTGACAGATCTGAAATTCTGTGGGGATTCCGTAGGTTGGAAAAGCACAGCAAAACTCACGCCTGAGAATAAGGCACCATGAGGCTGCCAATACGCTCAGGTTACTTACTGTATTAGCATGCTTAATTACAACAAATTAACAACATGTAGTTCTTACCTCTGATATTAATTCCAATATTCTCTCCCTGCTCTGGTTGTGAAACACGGAAAGCTCTGTCACGCAGTCCTCGTCAAGGTGTCCCTGCTGCAAGAACATGGACTACATTCAAGCATGAAGCTTTCAGGTTGTCTCATCGAGACACATCTGACCATGACACTGCTGTGCTATGCAGCAGGCGGAGTCCCTCATTATCCAACATTTCAGATTTTGTATTTTAGTTAGCATCATGGCTAGATGTTGCCGTGAGTAAACGGAGAAAGTCACACAACTTCAGCAACTTGAGCGTCTCGGCCCTCCCTGGTGAGAGGTTCTGAACTCACATAGGAAAGGCTGTCTGCAGATAAGATTTTTCACTTGAGTGGAAGCTACACTTTTATCTCTTCTTAAATATGCAAAGCTGTATCAGGCATGCACGTCTTTGCCAGAGCTGCTTAAAACTGACAGCGCACGTGCAACAAGCTGTTCTTTACCTAGACAAACAGCAGCACCCAGTGGCCAGCAGGAGGCATTGGCAAACAATGGAGAGACGGTCAGGACAAAGGCTTTCAAAGAGGCCAAATCGTTAGCCGAACAAGCAATTCTCTGAGACGTAGAAATGAGAAAAACCATAAGCACGTCCAATATGCTTGTATGAAAATTTGAGTTTTGCTCCATCACGGGTTCCTTTCCACGGAGGAAGAATTTCAATCATGTCTTCAAAAACCCATTAGTGAGATCTTTAGAAATGGATTGTAGGCAATTTCCCAATGCTCAGGGGTTGGGGCCCTTGCTCAGTGAGGAGGGGCTGAGGCAAAGATGTTTGGTCAGACTGCAGAGGAACCTCAGGGCAGCCTTCTCATAACTACAAGGAGGGCAGCAAGACAAAGCCAAGCTATCTCAGCAGGGCATGGTGCGATGATGACAAACAGCAGGCATGGGGGTACAAATCACCAAAGGGAGATGGCAATTATTTGGGTGTTATATAAGGGTGTTCTGGTGTCCCACAGACCTTGCTGATGCTGTTTGAAAAGAATTAAAAAAGCGAGGTAGGAATTAAAATTATTTCACTTATTGCGAACACAGAAGAGTGGCTATTAAATTGGGGGAGAAAATAGAGCACAAAGAGGCTGGAGATGAGAATGGTTTAATGAAAGGGCAGGGGAATGGGGAGAAAAAGAAACAAAAGAAACAATAAGGCTGCGGGGAAGCGCAGAGAGAAGGAAAAAGAAATATTCTCTACTTCCCATCAACGAGCAATGTTCAGCCATGTCCTGGGAAGCAGGGCATCAGAACATGCAGTGGTTGTTCAGGAGGAACAGCCCCCTTCCCCACGGCAACCCCCTGTTTATTGCTGAGTGTGGCATCAGGTGCTATGGAATGTCCCTTTGGTTGGTTTAGGTCAGCTGCCCTATCGATGTCCCCTCCCCATCACCGCCCACCCCCATTGATTTCCTTTGATGAAGTGGCCAACCATCTGGTTGCCCAGGGGAAGCCAGCTGATGGTACCTGTTTGGATTTCAGCACAGCTTCAAGACAGCTTCTCACTGTCTCCTTCTGGACAAATTGGGCAGCACACAGCTAGAGCAATGCATAATGCGATGGGTGAACAAGGGGCTGACGGGTCGCGCTCCAAGGGTTATTGTAAATGGGGTCGCATCAGGGTGGCGGCCAGTCATAGGGGCTTGCGCAGGCCTCCATTTTAGGGCCTGTTCTCTTCAGGGTTGTCCCGACTGACTCGCATGTAGGACTTGAGGGCATCTGGAGTCCATTTATGCATGATGCTAAACAGGAAGGAGTGGCTGACTCCATCGAGGGGAGGAAGGCTTTGCAGAGAGATCTCGACAAAGCAGAGAGCTGGGCAATCCCCAGCAATATGAGGTTTAGCAAGAGCGAGTGAGGGATTCCCCGCCTGGCAAGGGGCAACCCTGGCTGTATGGACAGCACAGCCCTGCAGAGAGGGATCTGGGGGTTTTGGGCGATGGCAAGTTGAATGTGATTCAAGCACGGGCCCTGGCAGCCAGGAGGGGCAACAGCATCCTGGGGTGCCTCCAGCACGGCATCGCCAGCCGCTCAGGGGCAGGGATTGCTGTGCTCTGCTCTGCGCTCTTGCAGCATCACCTCCAGTCCTGGGTGCACTTTTGGGCAGCACACTAACAGAAGGACATCAGGTTATGGGAGAGTGTCCAAAGGAGGGCTTGGAAGTGGTGGAGGATCTGGAGAGTAAGACGGATGAGGAGCACAGGAGGTGCGCGTGTTTGTTCAGCCTTCATGAGACTGAGGGGAGGCCTCATGGCGGCCGGCAGCTTCCTCACGAGGGCAGCAGAGGGGCCGGCGCTGAGCTCTGCTCTCTGGGGCCACTGACAAAACTCGAGGGAATGGCAAGGAGATGGGCCACTGGAGGCTCTGGCTGCAGCTGAGGAAAAGATTGTACACCAGCACGGGGCTTGGCCACTGAAACAGGCCTCCCAGGGAAGTGGTCATGGCAGCCAAGCTGCTGGGGTTCACCAAATGTCTGGCAAGTGCTTTCAGATTTGGTTTTTGGGGGTCACCCAGAGCGCTGGGCTCTGAGGTCACCCAGCGGTGGGCTGTGAGGTCACCCAGCAATGGGCTGTGACCTCACGGCCCTCGCTGCTTATCTTGGGGCGCCGTCAGAGCCTGGCCCAGCCTGGCTCGTGCCTGGACTCCCGCTGAGCGTTTGTGCGAGGCTTGGAGTGCCGAGCAAGGATCTCTTGGGAGATTTGTTGGAGCTGTGCTGTGGGGCCGTTGGCAGCTGCTCTCGGTGCCCGTCCCCGCAGCCAGTGCCTGCGTTTCCCCGGCCCTGCCTGGCTCAGGCAGCCGGGGCTGTGGAAGGAGTGCTCGCAGCAGTGCAGGTGAGCTGTGAGGCGACACGTGCCCCGGGGCTGGGCTTGGGGTTTTGTCCTGCTGAGGGGCCGGGGCACTGCCGCTGCCTGCCCTGGCTCAGCCACTGACCCTGGCCTCTCTCCTTCTTGCAGCGCACAGCAGCTGTGGCAGCGGTGCCAGCCAGGGGAAGCAGCTCCCCATCTGCAGCTCTCCCCAGCCCGCTGCAGCGAGCCGACACCATGGGCGCTGAGGCCCAGGACATCACCTGCCCTGTGTGCCAGGGGGTGTGCAAGGAGCCCAGCTACATCCTCCCCTGCCTGCACCAGTTCTGCTTCGGGTGCGTCATGCGCTGGCTCCAGAGAAGCAGCACCTGCCCCCTCTGCAGGCAGCGCATCACCTCCATCCGCTACTCCATCTGGGCGGAAGACGACTTCCTGGAGGTGCAGGTGGCCCCCGATGCAGAGGCGCAAGACGACAGCCCCCAGGACGAGCAGGGGGCTGCAGAGCCCATGCCCCAGCCTGCCGTGAGAGGCCTCCCGCCCGAGGAATGGGCAGCCCTCTTCAGGGAACACCTCGAAGTCCTGGGTCCGCTGCGCTCCTGGGTGCGCCAGCAAGCCAGGGAGCTCTTCGATGCTGCCTGGTGGGACCAGGACATGCTGGAGGCCACCGTCGTCGCTTGGCTGTGCCGCTGTGGGCTGGATGAGCACGCCTTGGTGCGGGAGCTGCGGCCCTTGCTGCAGGGCCACACGGTGAGCATTGTGCAGCGGCTCATCTCCATCATGGGGGAGATCTGCAGCGAGGAGTACCTCGAGGAGCTGGGCTTCCTGGAACCGCGTCCTGCCAGCCAGCTCTCCATGGACAACGGCCCTGAGGTGGACCTCGAGGGCTCCCAAGACACCTGGGAGCCAGAGCTCGAGGGCTCCGAAAACACCTGGGAGCCAGAGCTCGAAGACTCCCAAGACACCTGGGAGCCAGAGCTCGAGGGCTCCGAAAACACCTGGGAGCCAGAGCTCGAAGACTCCCAAGACACCTGGGAGCCAGAGCTCGAGGGCTCCGAAGACACCTGGGAGCCAGAAGACAGCCTGGAGGCCACCCCCAGCCCTGCTGCCTCCCCCCGGGACACTCCTGTCACCAGCCTGCTCTCCTCCAGCAGCGCGGAGGATTCTGACATCGAGGAGCTGCCCAGCGCCTCCAGTGCCACCCTGCCTGCGGGTCCAGCACCCATCCCTGAGGAGCAGGAGGAGCTCTTCTCAGAGCCTGAAGAGGAGGAAGCAGAACACGCTGCAGTGCCGGGCTGCAGCCACGGGCCCTCTCCTCCTGGCCAGGGCAGGGACAGCTCACCGGGGGGGCCCCGGCGCCCCCCGAAGAGGAGGGCCGACAGCAACCCGGACTCTCCCCAGCCCTGCAAGAGGCCCCGGCGCCTTTAGCAGGGCACATCTGGTTGTCATCAAAATAAAGAGTTGTGACCCTGCCACAGACAGTGTCTTGGGCTTCTTCGTCGAATCCCAGAATCCTACAGTCACAGAAATGTCGAGTGGCTCAGGTTGGAAGGGGCCTTAAAGACCACCTAGTTCCACTCCCCCTGCCATGGCCAGGGATGCAACTCACTGGCCTCACCCAACCTGGTGATGGGCAATGTCTGCCCACTCGCTCAGGACCCACAGGACCCAATTATAATTATTAATAACCTATTTTTAATAGGTTATTATAATTATTAAGGTAATTAATTAATTAATAATTAATACTAATTATAATAACCTATTTTTTAGAAGTAGTAATGAATATGTGTTAGTCTAGGAGCATAAAAATCAGCTACTTGATGTAACTGGTGTGCGTCCTGGTGGAGCGGAGACTCCCGGTGCACCCAGCGCTGTTTGCTTACCTCTATTCTTTTAATAAATCCTATTTTTTTATTTAATCCCATTTTGAAGACTGAGCCATTTCTAACAACCTCATTTGGTTTCTTCCTGCCCAGCTCTCCAGCCTGTCCAGGTCTCATTGTACTCAAAATTCTCATTTGTACTTTCTGTAGTACTAGTGTTATGCTAGTGCCATTTGGTTGGAAAGGTGAAATTGAGAATTTTCTTGATATTAGTAGGGACTCTATGTTCAGAATATACCCCTGGCCATTCCTGGGTAGCTTCTTAGCACAATAATTAGTACAACTGCCAGCAATTGCAAACAGTTGTCAGAGTGGCTAACAGATATGAGCACTGCTGGCATATGTCTGTCTATGAGGAAGCCCATTCCTTCTTGTACTTGCTGATCATCACTGTCCCCACTCAATATCTACATACTGAATTAATGTGATTCCAGCAGGTAACCTTACTTCTTCTAATGTCTTAGCCAATTCAGCATGTGTTGGTGCAAGTCTGTGCTTAACCCTCTGGGGTAAATGAGCAAAAAAGGCTGTATTACTTCCAAAGTAAAAGCAAATTTGTCTTGTTCCTGCCGTGGTAATGTGACCAAAAGATGTCTCTAACACCACCGACAGCCATCATTTAAATCCTGCTGTATTAAGCAGATTAGGTATGTCAGACAGACTGGGTGCTGTGGCAGTCAAGGGTTTAGTAGCTGCATTCAACTTTCTGTAGTCTACTGTAAGCCACCATGTCCTTAATATTTGTAAGTGGCCATACTGGAGAAGTTCTTTCCTCTTCCTAGGCTGCCTGCTAGCAAGTTGATTGGGAGTACAACAAGAAAAATTTTTTTAATCAACATTTGGTGTGATTTTCAGCAACACAACTGCTATGAGGACTGCAAGAAAAATGCTTGCCAGGTTTGCAGCATAATACCAGTAGCCTGAATAAGTTATAAGGCAATAGAAGTCCCCTAGTAAAGGACGGTGTAAATGCCAAAACTTAACTGGACAAGCTGTTTCCTCCTGTAAGTAGATTATTCGGGTTATTTCCTGTATTTCTTGTAACTGAAAAAACAAGCAAACAAACAAACAACAAAAAAAAACCAAAAAAACAAAAAAACAAAACAAAACAAAAAAAAAACAACCAACAATATTTACTCCAAAATTTATCCATTTTAAATAGAACACATATTTTAAAAGTCTGTTTCTGCTACAGTTATGTGAAAGATTTTATCCCAAGTCTTCATTCTATACAGTAGAATAAAAAAAAAATAATTTTCAAAGGGCAATTTTCAGATTCACATTAAGGCCGGAGTCCACCTCATGTTGTAAGTCTCTTCTACCAGGTTAGAATATCACCACTAACACCTTGGTATAATTCCTCTACAGGTAGTCAGCTCAGCTTTTGTCATTTATATTCCAATGGGACAGGAACCGATTCACTTCTCCCAAAGTTTGTGAAAAGCAATTCTCCCACGCTTATTTTATAGCCTGGCTGAGCGATGCACTGGAAGTTTTCTCTCCGGTATCAGAACATTTCAAAGCACGGAGTTCAGCCAGTGCAAGAAATCGGTTGTTCTTCCAGACATCTTTAGGTTGAGTCTATTTGGCCTTTCAGAAATTCATAAGGATATTAGCATGGTAGAAAATATCAATAAAGGTTAGGAAACACAATGAAAGGAGGAAAAAGAAAAGGCAAAATTGAGCTACAGAGCTGTACTGACAGATCTGAAATTCTGTGGGGATTCCGTAGGTTGGAAAAGCACAGCAAAACTCACGCCTGAGAATAAGGCACCATGAGGCTGCCAATACGCTCAGGTTACTTACCGTATTAGTGTCGCGTTAAAGGGGTGTAGCTGATTAACCGTTACGGGCCCGGTTGGATTCAGAGTACTGAACCAGTCGGACATTCACCAAAACCACATTAACCGCCTGGGGGTCCAGTCAGACATTCACCAAAAATGCATTAACGGTCTGGGGGTCCGTTCGGACATTCACCAAAAACGTAATAACCGCCTGGGGGTCCACTCAGACATTCACCAAAAACGTATTAACCACCTGGGGGTCCGTTCAGACATTCACCAACAATGCATTAACCGTCTGGGGGTCTGGTTAGATTCAGAACACTGAACTATCATGGATAACCACCCTCACCCTAGTTGCATTAATGAAAGCTATCACAATGCAATCAAGTATGGTTTATTACAGCAACAGATAATCAGGTTCTTTTGGATTGCCGGTGATAGTGACTATCTGCAAAAGCAAGCTAGTATGCATGAAATACACAGGTGTTATAGGTGTTACAGATGTTATACAGGTGTTGTAGGTGTTACAGATGTTATAGATGTTACAGATGTTACAGATGTTATAGATGTTATAAGTGTTACAGATGTTATAGGTGTTACAGGTGTTACAGGTGTTACGGGTGTTACAGGTGCGCAGCCTAGAAATAAACACGTTAAAAGGATCAAAGACTCTATAGAGATTTATAAGCAAATATTCAGATCTCACCCAAAGGCGTCCCAATGGGGGGGGGAAGAGAGGCTCAGCCCGTCAACTGATCCCAGGAGTCAGGAGGTCCTAAGGATGTTGTATGTCCTTGGGATGGTATCTCCCCTGACGATGGTATCTTCCCTAACATCCCCTCTCTCTTGGGCCAATTTATATTATTTTCTATCTTTTAGGTGGAGCTTGAGTGGCTCTAGTCAAGCATATCTTAGTTATGATTGGTGTAAAGTTTTCCCATCTCCGTTTAAAGTAATAGGCTCTGAGAAATTCAGAGCGCATGCTCAGTGAGGGGTGGTCGCACCTTGGAGGTGGGTAGCTTTTGGGATGGAGGTGTGTTTTGGTATTATAATGATATTATAATGAGCAAAAAGTACACTAGGGTACAGCATTTGTCAAAACATGACAGGTCTTTGGCTTAGGGTGGCAAAAAGTGCAGCTTTGTGCACAAGAACAATCGAGGCCCCACTTGGTCACAGAGCCTAGCCGTGGTGTCTCCACTCCACTCCACGCTCCGTGGTGTTCCTTAGAGCTAGCACACCAAGTTTCCCCAGCGCAATAGCATCTAAGGTTGGGAGCCTAGGGAATGCTCAGGTAATGCAGTTATGCCCTACCCTGAAAGCCTCTTCAATGCTGTACCTTTTCCTTAAAAGTGTGAATGTTAGCTTTATTTTCCTAGTTACTTCAGGCATTTACACCACATAATCCACCCCGTGACTATAGTCACTCAAGCTTCACAACGGTTGGAATATGTCAGGGATATCACATACATCCACGGATTGAGGTTTATCGAGTGTATGTACATTGTGTAGGGATGCTAAACATTTCATCATAGTATTAGCAGAACAATAACAGGGTGAAGCATCTTGTTGAAGATTCCCTTGGCAGCTGGCGACCATCCAAAGTGTCCCACCAACAGTGTCTCTCATCTCTCTTTACTCTTTCCATCACTCGATGTATTTCTTGTGCATCATGATGGACAGCAATCAGAGTCTTTTGTCCATTTTCTCGGACTTGTGTCATCAGCTGCTTCAGGTCCTCATGTACCAGCAATTTCTTCACCAAGGTGAGGTTCATTCCAATAGGAGTAGGCAGCAGTTAATTAGATGCAATAAGTTGATAAGAAGTGACAGGAGCTGAGTATTTAAAATCACATCCTAGAATTTTGGTAAAATTGCAAACACAAACATTAGAGTGATTACTGGTATCTACCACGGTATCATCTACGACTATAGAATCACAATGAGTTCTCATACAAACACAACCTTTCCCAATATATACAAGTACAGTTTTAAGGGTTTCATTAGGATGTATCTCAAAGTGGCAAATGTTTTGCTCAGTGTCAAGACAAATGTCTTGAGATTCCAGCGTGTTACTTTCACAGATGAAACCTTTTTGTTCACGCACAATGCATGCATTTACATCAATTGTTTGCCACTTTCCTCCCTTCTGATGGGCCCATACTTTATGCTCTTTAGGATAAAGTATAGTTCCATTGTGATTGAGTCCTAATGCAATGATTGGATATACATTGTATATGGTGGCATTACTTATAGTAAGTATAAAGGCAACAATTTTATCATTTTCTGCATAATGGGTAAAGTTGACCAATTGCCACCAAGCTTGAAATTCTTTTTCAAATTCTGAAGCATTATCCCAAATCAATTTTTGAATTTCAGTGGGCAAAGTTTTTTCTTCTCCCTTTCTAATAATAGCTGCTGCTACAGATTGTATCCATAACTGCGCTTGGATACAGCTCAAGGCAAGGGAGGTATTGCCTTGGGCTTTTCCAAGGGCATTTATAATTAATTGATGATCATTTTCCTCAAGCCAATAAGGATGATTTTATTGGTTGTTCCAATTTCCTTAGGTCATCTGTAGTAGCAGTTATTCTACTCATTAAGACCTCAGCAGAGGCTTCATATCCTTTGACCATGAATTCAAATAGTAATTCTGTGCCTCTGTAGCCTCAGACACAGTACACAATTATAGGTTTGGTGAAAGTAAAATTGTTTCAGTTATTTTGGAAACTGTTTCATTTTCAGTCGGCCGATTATAAGCGGATCGGTTAGTTATTCGGCAACCAATTTGTATTGTCTGTCCAGACATGGCTTGAAGTTCAGCCATTCTTAGAGAATTGTTCCAACTCCATTCATCTTTTGAAAATATTTTGTTTCCATGTAGAACTAAAGTAGAGAGATTTAGGTCCTTTCTGTTTTGAGATGTTCCAGTGACTGTGCTATACTGTGACAATACATGGTTAAATGCCATGGTGAAACACCTCAGCTCCATGCACAGCCACAGTAGCTAAGTTTCCTTTAAGGTCTGTAATTGCATCAAGGTCAGGGTAAAGCATAGCATCATTAATCCAAACTGTTGATTCGTCATCTTCCAGCTGTCCCTATACAGTTTGCTCAGGGTTCCTGTGAACACAAAAGAAAATAAAATATGCTCGGTTGTATTCAACCGGCAGGGTTAGAAAGAGGGTGAAATAGCAATCTTTGATTTCCCATGCATAGAAATATTTGGGAGTAGTTAGCGCTATTGCTACTGTTAGAAACACAGAGGGCTTTCACTATCTCTCCCATGTTTGGAACTGTGGCAGTCAAAGGACAAATGTTAGCATTTAACTGTCTGTATTCCACTGTAAAATGCCATTGCCTGGTTGTTTTCTTTACTGTCCACACTGGTGAATTGTAAGGTGAATGGGTCCTTTTAATAATGTCTCTTTTTTCCAATTCTGTTACCACCCCGTCAATCCCCATAAGTGCTGCTGCTGACAAGAGATATTGCCAATCATTAATGATTTTAAGCAGGGGATAGGGGTATGGATGTTTGTAACAGGCTCAGTCTCACGGTGCCTGAAACCCTTTGATGTGTCGCGAAACTCCACACAGTTCCATCAGGGAGTTTACCGGGACGGTGGGGATGACAAACTCCCAACCGACCCTGAACGTGTGCGGGATTTGCTACTCCACCTGGATCCCTACAAGTCCATGGGTCCAGATGGGATTCATCCCCGGGTGCTGAAGGAGCTGGCGGACATCATCGCGGAACCTCTCTCAATTATTTTTCAATGATCCTGGGAGTCTGGAGAGGTCCTGGTAGACTGGAAGCTGGCAAATGTTGTGCCGATTTTCAAGAAGGGTCAGAAAAAAGACCCTAGCAATTACAGGCCTGTCAGTCTCACATCAGTGCCTGGTAAAATCATGGAGAAGATGGTTCTCGAACGTATTGAGGCGCACCTGGGGGACAAAGCAGTCATTGGTCCCAGCCAGCATGGGTTTGTGAAGGGTAGGTCCTGCCTAACTAACCTGATTTCCTTTTATGATAAGATCACCCATATGGTGGACCAAGGGAAACCAGCTGATGTGATTTTTTTGGACTTCAGCAAGGCTTTTGACATGGTTTCCCATAGGATCCTACTGGACAAAATGTCCAGCATACAGCTAAATAAAAACATCATACGATGGGTGAGCAATTGGCTAACGGGCAGGGCCCAAAGGGTTATGGTGAATGGGGCTGAGTCAGGCTGGCGGGCGGTCACTAGTGGGGTCCCTCAAGGCTCCATTTTAGGGCCGGTACTTTTCAATATTTTTATAAACGATCTGGATGTAGGAATAGAAGGCATTTTGAGCAAGTTTGCTGATGACACCAAACGTGGAGGAGTTGTGGACTCTGTTGAGGGTGGAAAGGCCTTGCAGAGGGATCTGGATAGGTTGGAGAGCTGGGCGATCGCCAACCGCATGAAGTTCAATAAGAGCAAGTGCCGGGTCCTGCACCTGGGACGGGGAAACCCTGGCTGCACGTACAGACTGGGCGATGAGACACTGGAGAGCAGCCTAGAAGAGAGGGATCTGGGGGTCGTGGTAGACAACAAGTTGAATATGAGCCGGCAGTGTGCCCTGGCAGCCAGGAGGGCCAACCGTGTCCTGGGGTGCATCAAGCACGGCATCGCTAGTAGGTCGAGGGAGGTGATTGTCCCGCTCTGCTCTGCGCTGGTGCGGCCCCACCTCGAGTACTGTGTGCAGTTCTGGGCACCACAGTATAAAAAGGACATGAAACTGTTGGAGAGTGTCTAGAGGAGGGCTACGAAGATGGTGAAAGGCCTGGAGGGGAAGACGTACGAGGAACGGCTGAGGGCACTGGGCCTGTTCAGCCTGGAGAAGAGGAGGCTGAGGGGAGACCTCATCGCAGTCTACAACTTCCTCGTAAGGGGGTGTCGAGAGGCAGCAGACCTTTTCTCCATTAACACCAGCGACAGGACCCGAGGGAACAGGGTTAAGCTGAGGCAGGGGAAATTTAGGCTGGACATCAGGAGGGGGTTCTTCACACAGAGAGGGTGGTTGCACACTGGAACAGGCTCCCCAGGGAAGTGGTCACTGCACCGAGCCTGTCTGAATTTAAGAAGAGATTGGACTGTGCACTTAGTCACATGGTCTGAACTTTTGGGTAGACCTGTGCGGTGTCAAGAGTTGGACTTGATGATCCTTAAGGGTCCCTTCCAACTCAGGATATTCTATGATATGAGGTTTAGCAAGAGCGAGTGAGGGATTCCACGCCTGGCAAGGGGCAACCCTGGCTGTATGGACAGTTGGGGGGACGAGAGGCTGGAGCACAGCCCTGCAGAGAGGGATCTGGGGGTTTTGGTCGATGGCAAGTTGAATGTGATTCAAGCACGGGCCCTGGCAGCCAGGAGGGGCAACAGCATCCTGGGGTGCCTCCAGCACGGCATCGCCAGCCGCTCAGGGGCAGGGATTGCTGTGCTCTGCTCTGCGCTCTTGCAGCATCACCTCGAGTCCTGGGTGCACTTTTGGGCAGCACACTAACAGAAGGACATCAGGTTATGGGAGAGTGTCCAAAGGAGGGCTTGGAAGTGGTGGAGGATGTGGAGAGTAAGACGGATGAGGAGCACATGAGGTGCGCGTGTTTGTTCAGCCTGCATGAGACTGAGGGGAGGCCTCCTGGCGGCCGGCAGCTTCCTCACGAGGGCAGCAGAGGGGCCGGCGCTGAGCTCTGCTCTCTGGGGCCACTGCCAAAACTCGAGGGAATGGCAAGGAGATGGGCCACTGGAGGCTCTGGCTGCAGGTGAGGAAAAGATTGTACACCACCACGGGGCTTGGCCACTGAAACAGGCCTCCCAGGGAAGTGGTCATGGCAGCCAAGCTGCTGGGGTTCACCAAATGTCTGGCAAGTGCTTTCAGACACATGCTTTGGTTTTTGGGGGTCACCCAGAGCGCTGGGCTCTGAGGTCACCCAGCGGTGGGCTGTGAGGTCACCCAGCAACGGGCTGTGACCTCACGGCCCTCGCTGCTTATCTTGGGGCGCCGTCAGAGCCTGGCCCAGCCTGGCTCGTGCCTGGACTCCCGCTGAGCGTTTGTGCGAGGCTTGGAGTGCCGAGCAAGGATCTCTTGGGAGATTTGTTGGAGCTGTGCTGTGGGGCCGTTGGCAGCTGCTCTCGGTGCCCGTCCCCGCAGCCAGTGCCTGCGTTTCCCCGGCCCTGCCTGGCTCAGGCAGCCGGGGCTGTGGAAGGAGTGCTCGCAGCAGTGCAGGTGAGCTGTGAGGCGACACGTGCCCCGGGGCTGGGCTTGGGGTTTTGTCCTGCTGAGGGGCCGGGGCACTGCCGCTGCCTGCCCTGGCTCAGCCACTGACCCTGGCCTCTCTCCTTCTTGCAGCGCACAGCAGCTGTGGCAGCGGTGCCAGCCAGGGGAAGCAGCTCCCCATCTGCAGCTCTCCCCAGCCCGCTGCAGCGAGCCGACACCATGGGCGGTGAGGCCCAGGACATCACCTGCCCTGTGTGCCAGGGGGTGTGCAAGGAGCCCAGCTACATCCTCCCCTGCCTGCACCAGTTCTGCTTCGGGTGCGTCATGCGCTGGGTGCAGAGAAGCAGCACCTGCCCCCTCTGCAGGCAGCGCATCACCTCCATCCGCTACTCCATCTGGGCGGAAGACGACTTCCTGGAGGTGCAGGTGGCCCCCGATGCAGAGGCGCAAGACGACAGCCCCCAGGACGAGCAGGGGGCTGCAGAGCCCATGCCCCAGCCTGCCGTGAGAGGCCTCCCGCCCGAGGAATGGGCAGCCCTCTTCAGGGAACACCTCGAAGTCCTGGGTCCGCTGCGCTCCTGGGTGCGCCAGCAAGCCAGGGAGCTCTTCGATGCTGCCTGGTGGGACCAGGACATGCTGGAGGCCACCGTCGTCGCTTGGCTGTGCCGCTGTGGGCTGGATGAGCACGCCTTGGTGCGGGAGCTGCGGCCCTTGCTGCAGGGCCACACGGTGAGCATTGTGCAGCGGCTCATCTCCATCATGGGGGAGATCTGCAGCGAGGAGTACCTCGAGGAGCTGGGCTTCCTGGAACCGCGTCCTGCCAGCCAGCTCTCCATGGACAACGGCCCTGAGGTGGACCTCGAGGGCTCCCAAGACACCTGGGAGCCAGAGCTCCAGGGCTCCCAAGACACCTGGGAGCCAGAGCTCGAAGACTCCGAAGACACCTGGGAGCCAGAGCTCGAGGGCTCCCAAGACACCTGGGAGCCAGAAGACAGCCTGGAGGCCACCCCCAGCCCTGCTGCCTCCCCCCGGGACACTCCTGTCACCAGCCTGCTCTCCTCCAGCAGCGCGGATGGGTCTGACATCGAGGAGCTGCCCAGCGCCTCCAGTGCCACCCTGCCTGCGGGTCCAGCACCCATCCCTGAGGAGCAGGAGGAGCTCTTCTCAGAGCCTGAAGAGGAGGAAGCAGAACACGCTGCAGTGCCGGGCTGCAGCCACGGGCCCTCTCCTCCTGGCCAGGGCAGGGACAGCTCACCGGGGGGGCCCCGGCGCCCCCCGAAGAGGAGGGCCGACAGCAACCCGGACTCTCCCCAGCCCTGCAAGAGGCCCCGGCGCCTTTAGCAGGGCACATCTGGTTGTCATCAAAATAAAGAGTTGTGACCCTGCCACAGACAGTGTCTTGGGCTTCTTGGTCGAATCCCAGAATCCTACAGTCATAGAAATGTCGAGTGGCTCAGGTTGGAAGGGGCCTTAAAGACCACCTAGTTCCACTCCCCCTGCCATGGCCAGGGATGCAACTCACTGGCCTCACCCAACCTGGTGATGGGCAATGTCTGCCCACTCGCTCAGGACCCACAGGACCCAATTATAATTATTAATAACCTATTTTAATAGGTTATTATAATTAATAAGGTAATTAATTAATTAATTAATACTAATTATAATAATCTATTTTTTAGAAGTAGTAATGAATATGTATTAGTCTTGGAGCATAAAAATCAGCTACTTGATGTAACTGGTGTGCGTCCTGGTGGAGCGGAGACTCCCGGTGCACCCAGCGCTGTTTGCTTACCTCTATTCTTTTAATAAATCCTATTTTTTTATTTAATCCTATTTTGAAGACTGAGCCATTTCTAACAACCTCATTTGGTTTCTTCCTGCCCAGCTCTCCAGCCTGTCCAGGTCTCATTGTACTCAAAATTCTCATTTGTACTTTCTGTAGTACTAGTGTTATGCTTGTGCCATTTGGTTGGAAAGGTGAAATTGAGAATTTTCTTGATACTAGTAGGGACTCTATGTTCAGAATATACCCCTGGCCATTCATGGGTAGCTTCTTAGCACAATAATCAGTACAACTGCCAGCAATTGCAAACAGTTGTCAGAGTGGCTAACAGATATGAGCACTGCTGGCATATGTCTGTCTATGAGGAAGCCCATTCCTTCTTGTACTTGCTGCTCATCACTGTCCCCACTCGATATCTACATACTGAATTGATGTGATTCCAGTAGGTAACCTTACTTCTTCTAATGTCTTAGCCAATTCAGCATGTGTTGGTGCAAGTCTGTGCTTAACCCTCTGGGGTAAATGAGCAAAAAAGGCTGTATTATTTCCAAAGGAAAAGCAAATTTGTCTTGTTCCTGCCGTGGTAATGTGACCAAAAGATATCTCTAACACCAACGACAGCCATCATTTAAATCCTGCTGTATTAAGCAGATTAGGTATGTCAGACAGACTGGGTGCTGTGGCAGTCAAGGGTTTAGTAGCTGCATTCAACTTTCTGTAGTCTACTGTAAGCCACCATGTCCTTAATATTCGTAAGTGGCCATACTGGAGAAGTTCTTTCCTCTTCCTAGGCTGCCTGCTAGCAAGTTGATTGGGAGTACAACAAGAAAAATTTTTTTAATCAACATTTGGTGTGATTTTCAGCAACACAACTGCTATGAGGACTGCAAGAAAAGTGCTTGCCAGGTCTGCAGCATAATACAATTAGCCTGAATAAGTTATAAGGCAATAGAAGTCCTCTAGTAAAGGACGGTGTAAATGTCAAAACTTAATTGGACAAGCTGTTTCCCCCTGTAAGTAGATTATTCAGATTATTTCCTGTATTTCCTGTAACTGAAAAAACAAACAAACAAACAAACAAAAAAACAACCAACAATATTTACTCCAAAATTTATCCACTTTAAATAGAACACATATTTTAAAAGTCTGTTTCTGCTACAGTTATGTGAAAGATTTTATCCCAAGTCTTCGTTCTATACAGTAGAATAAAAAAATAAATAAATTTCAAAGGACAATTTTCAGATTCACATTAAGGCCGGAGTCCACCTCATGTTGTAAGCCTCTTCTACCAGGTTAGAATATCACCACTAACACCTTGGTACAATTCCTCTACAGGTAGTCAGCTCAGCTTTTGTCATTTATATTCCAATGGGACAGGAACTGATTCACTTCTTCCAAAGTTTGTGAAAAGCAATTCCCCCACGCTTATTTTATAGCCTGGCTGAGCGATGCACTGCAAGATTTCTCTCCGGTATCAGAACATTTCAAAGCACGGAGTTCAGCCAGTGCAAGAAATCGGTTGTTCATCCAGACATCTTTAGGTTGAGTCTATTTTGCCTTTCAGAAATTCATAAGGATATGAGCATGGTAGAAAATATCAATAAAGTTTAGGAAACACAATGACAAGAGGAAAAAGAAAAGGCAAAATTGAGCTTCAGAGCTGTACTGACAGATCTGAAATTCTGTGGGGATTCCCTAGGTTGGAAAAGCACAGCAAAACTCACGCCTGAGAATAAGGCACCATGAGGCTGCCAATACGCTCAGGTTACTTACTGTATTAGCATGCTTAATTACAACAAATTAACAACATGTAGTTCTTACCTCTGATATTAATTCCAATATACTCTCCCTGCTCTGGTTGTGAAACACGGAAAGCTCTGTCACGCAGTCCTCATCAAGGTGTCCCTGCTGCAAGAACACGGACTACATTCAAGCATGAAGCTTTCAGGTTGCCTCATCGAGACACATCTGACCATGACACTGCTGTGATATGCAGCAGGCAGAGTCCCTCATTATCCAACATTTCAGATTTTGTATTTTAGTTAGCATCATGGCTAGATGTTGCCGTGAGTAAAGGGAGAAAGTCACACAACTTCAGCGTCTCGGCCCTCCCTGGTGAGAGGTTCTGAACTCACATAGGAAAGGCTGTCTGCAGATAAGATTTTTCACTTGAGTGGAAGCTCCACTTTTATCTCTTCTTAAATATGCAAAGCTGCATCAGGCATGCACGTCTTTGCCAGAGCTGCTTAAAACTGACAGCGCACGTGCAACAAGCTGTTCTTTACCTAGACAAACAGCAGCACCCAGTGGCCAGCAGGAGGCATTGGCTGCAAATGAGCATCAGCTGCTCATCAGCACTTGGTGACAGCTGGAATTTCCCCCAAGCCCCCACACTATCCTCAACTCACACACATCAAAAGAGTTGAAGTACAGAGTGGACAAACATGCTGTCAAAGAGGTCAGCTTGTTGGCCAAACGAGCAATTCTCAGTGAGAACTAGAATTAAGATAAACCATAAGCATGTCCAAGAAAAATAATAATAACTGTTTTTTACCCCCTAAACAAAAGTATTGACCAAGGAGCCTGGAGAATCAACTGGTTGCTCACATACAGAAGTTCTGCACATTTTGGTGAGAAGCTAGCTGTTTTGCTAATTAAGCATCAACGACAGAATACAATGACAACGTACCTTGAAATGCCTCCTCAAAAGAAATGGCAAAGAACCAGTACCGTTGTGACAGCAAATAAGATTACACGAAATGCCAAGGAACCTTCTTGGCAAGTGTACTTACTGGATATTTACTTTGCCAGTGGACAGCATCTGAATAACCTTCCATGAGCCACGGGTGACTTAACAGATGCTTAACTGTAATCCGCTTCTTTGGGTCCACCTAGTGGGCAGGAAGAATCAAGTTGTTACACAAATCTGTGAGAATAGAAGAAAAAACTTATCTTTTATTCAGACCTTCTGGGTGCATAGAACGGATAGAATAGAAACCAACAATGTTTCAGAACCCCACCAAAAGGAAGGTTAAATGTCTGAGCTGTGAATAACAGTTACAGCACCTATGGTTACAGTACATGTTCCAGTAACATTCTGCAGTGACTAGACTGCCTAGATGTAGCCCGAAGGCATATTTCATATGCTCAGCTTCATTAATAAAACATCTCATTTATAAACACTTCTTAATTGTGCTGTATCAATAGAACACCCAAATGCAAGGTGCTTCAAGACTTCATTTAATTATTTACATTTTAATTTCTATATCCATGAACTATTATTACATTCTTGCATGAGAATTTTCTGCAGAAGACAAGGCTAACCTTTCCTTCAAGGATTCAGACATATAAGAGTTAATCTTCAAACACCAAATATTTTCTAAGTACTTCATAGATGTAGTATTCCGACCTAATGAAATAGCATTTTGTAGACCTATCTGAGTAGAAGCAGCACCTTTACCTGTAGCATTTGGCTAAGCAGCAGCGTACTGCTAGGAGAGAGAGCCACTTTGGAATAGTATATTTTCCTCTCTGTGGAAAAAAAAAACAAAGAGGGTGTAGAATGAACCTTGAATAGTTAGGTCAAACAGGATTATTAAATTACTTAGGTGATAGTGACATCTCTCTTCAGCCAAAAAGGAAGAACAGCCACATGCAAAAAATGTTTGAGAGTTGAGGTAAGGACAGGGAGATCACTCACCACATACCGTTATAAGGAAAACAGACTCGGCGTAATGAAGATCAATGTAATGTATTGACAAATGGTAATAAACTAGAGCAGTGAGAACTAAAAACCTCCTCCCTCTGAGCAATGCAAGGGAACAGGGCAGTCCATAATGCTTTGACCCTGCTGCTCCCTACACCTCCCTCTCTGTCCCTGCTCCCCATGGGGTCCCTTGCAGGGGATGCCGTACTTCCCAAACTGAGCCTGCGGGGGCTGCCCACAGGCAGCAGCTCTTCAGGAACTGCTCCAATATGGGTCTGCACCATGCGGTCCATCCATCGGGAGCACGCTACTCCTGCAGATGCTCTCACCAGACCTCCTGTTCCATCCTCACAAACATGGTTAGTGATATCATTAGAAACAGATGGGGGGCAGATTTCAGATTTCACAGTGCAGCTTTACTGGGAAAGTAAGGCATCAAATCCACATGATCTGCATGTGGGTCCAAGGAGCCCCATTACCCATTTTGCTTTTAATACATCACTACAGATCAGGAGACAAGGTAAAACAAGTAGCATCTCCCTGACTGAGGACAGTGCTGGAAGGCAAATACCTCGCAAGAGCTACCAGAAGCATAAGATCACTCCACAAGTATTTTCTTCTTGCAGGAGCTGTAGCACATACTTGGTTGAGTTAAGTATTCCCAAATGAAGAGATGTGGAACATTCCAGGGAAAGAAACAATGTGTAAGCACTGTGATCCTACTTCCAACCACAGGACCATGTGGGTTGAACAAGCTGTTCTTTACCTAGACAAACAGCAGCAGCCGGTGGCCAGCAGGAGGCATTGGCAAACAATGGAGAGACGGTCAGGACAAACGCTTTCAAAGAGGCCAAATCGTTAGCCGAACAAGCAATTCTCTGAGACACAGAAATGAGAAAAACCATAAGCACGTCCAATATGCTTGTATGAAAATTTGAGTTTTGCTCCATCACGGGTTCCTTTCCACGGAGGAAGAATTTCAATCATGTCTTCAAAAACCCATTAGTGAGATCTTTAGAAATGGATTGTAGGCAATTTCACAATGCTCAGGGGTTGGGGCCCTTGCTCAGTGAGGAGGGGCTGAGGCAAAGATGTTTGGTCAGACTGCAGAGGAACCTCAGGGCAGCCTTCTCATAACTACAAGGAGGGCAGCAAGACAAAGCCAAGCTATCTCAGCAGGGCATGGTGCGATGACGACAAACAGCAGGCATGGGGGTACAAATCACCAAAGGGAGATGGCAATTATTTGGGTGTTATATAAGGGTGTTCTGGTGTCCCACAGACCTTGCTGATGCTGTTTGAAAATAATTAAAAAAGTGAGGTAGGAGTTAAAATTATTTCACTTATTGCGAACACAGAAGAGTGGCTATTAAATTGGGGGAGAAAATATAGCACAAAGAAGCTGGAGATGAGAATGGTTTACTTAAAGGGCAGGGGAATGGGGAGAAAAAGAAACAAAAGAAACAGTAAAGCCACGGGGAAGCGCAGAGAGAAGGAAAAAGAAATATTCTCTACTTCCCATCAACGAGCAATGTTCAGCCATGTCCTGGGAAGCAGGGCATCAAAACATGCAGTGGTTGTTCAGGAGGAACAGCCCCCTTCCCCACGGCAACCCCCTGTTTATTGCTGAGTGTGGCATCAGGTGCTATGGAATGTCCCTTTGGTTGGTTTAGGTCAGCTGCCCTATCCATGTCCCCTCCCCATCACCGCCCACCCCCATTGATTTCCTTTGATGAAGTGGCCAACCATCTGGTTGCCCAGGGGAAGCCAGCTGATGGCACCTGTTTGGATTTCAGCACAGCTTCAAGACAGCTTCTCACTGTCTCCTTCTGGACCAATTGGGCAGCACACAGCTAGAGCAATGCATAATGTGATGGGTGAACAAGGGGCTGACGGGTCGGGCTCCAAGGGTTATTGTAAATGGGGTCGCATCAGGGTGGCGGCCAGTCATAGGGGCTTGTGCAGGCCTCCATTTTAGGGCCTGTTCTCTTCAGTGTTGTCCCGACTGACTCGCATGTAGGACTTGAGGGCATCTGGAGTCCATTTATGCATGATGCTAAACAGGAAGGAGTGGCTGACTCCATCGAGGGGAGGAAGGCTTTGCAGAGAGATCTTGACAAAGCAGAGAGCTGGGCAATCCCCAGCAATATGAGGTTTAGCAAGAGCGAGTGAGGGATTCCCCGCCTGGCAAGGGGCAACCCTGGCTGTATGGACAGCACAGCCCTGCAGAGAGGGATCTGGGGGTTTTGGTCGATGGCAAGTTGAATGTGATTCAAGCACGGGCCCTGGCAGCCAGGAGGAGCAACAGCATCCTGGGGTGCCTCCAGCACGGCATCGCCAGCCGCTCAGGGGCAGGGATTGCTGTGCTCTGCTCTGCGCTCTTGCAGCATCACCTCAAGTCCTGGGTGCACTTTTGGGCAGCACACTAACAGAAGGACATCAGGTTATGGGAGAGTGTCCAAAGGAGGGCTTGGAAGTGGTGGAGGATGTGGAGAGTAAGACGGATGAGGAGCACATGAGGTGCGCGTGTTTGTTCAGCCTGCATGAGACTGAGGGGAGGCCTCATGGCGGCCGGCAGCTTCCTCACGAGGGCAGCAGAGGGGCCGGCGCTGAGCTCTGCTCTCTGGGGCCACTGCCAAAACTCGAGGGAATGGCAAGGAGATGGGCCACTGGAGGCTCTGGCTGCAGGTGAGGAAAAGATTGTACACCACCACGGGGCTTGGCCACTGAAACAGGCCTCCCAGGGAAGTGGTCATGGCAGCCAAGCTGCTGGGGTTCACCAAATGTCTGGCAAGTGCTTTCAGACACATGCTTTGGTTTTTGGGGGTCACCCAGAGCGCTGGGCTCTGAGGTCACCCAGCGCTGGGCTGTGAGGTCACCCAGCAACGGGCTGTGACCTCACGGCCCTCGCTGCTTATCTTGGGGCGCCGTCAGAGCCTGGCCCAGCCTGGCTCGTGCCTGGACTCCCGCTGAGCGTTTGTGCGAGGCTTGGAGTGCCGAGCAAGGATCTCTTGGGAGATTTGTTGGAGCTGTGCTGTGGGGCCGTTGGCAGCTGCTCTCGGTGCCCGTCCCCGCAGCCAGTGCCTGCGTTTCCCCGGCCCTGCCTGGCTCAGGCAGCCGGGGCTGTGGAAGGAGTGCTCGCAGCAGTGCAGGTGAGCTGTGAGGCGACACGTGCCCCGGGGCTGGGCTTGGGGTTTTGTCCTGCTGAGGGGCCGGGGCACTGCCGCTGCCTGCCCTGGCTCAGCCACTGACCCTGGCCTCTCTCCTTCTTGCAGCGCACAGCAGCTGTGGCAGCGGTGCCAGCCAGGGGAAGCAGCTCCCCATCTGCAGCTCTCCCCAGCCCGCTGCAGCGAGCCGACACCATGGGCGGTGAGGCCCAGGACATCACCTGCCCTGTGTGCCAGGGGGTGTGCAAGGAGCCCAGCTACATCCTCCCCTGCCTGCACCAGTTCTGCTTCGGGTGCGTCATGCGCTGGCTCCAGAGAAGCAGCACCTGCCCCCTCTGCAGGCAGCGCATCACCTCCATCCGCTACTCCATCTGGGCGGAAGACGACTTCCTGGAGGTGCAGGTGGCCCCCGATGCAGAGGCGCAAGACGACAGCCCCCAGGACGAGCAGGGGGCTGCAGAGCCCATGCCCCAGCCTGCCGTGAGAGGCCTCCCGCCCGAGGAATGGGCAGCCCTCTTCAGGGAACACCTCGAAGTCCTGGGTCCGCTGCGCTCCTGGGTGCGCCAGCAAGCCAGGGAGCTCTTCGATGCTGCCTGGTGGGACCAGGACATGCTGGAGGCCACCGTCGTCGCTTGGCTGTGCCGCTGTGGGCTGGATGAGCACGCCTTGGTGCGGGAGCTGCGGCCCTTGCTGCAGGGCCACACGGTGAGCATTGTGCAGCGGCTCATCTCCATCATGGGGGAGATCTGCAGCGAGGAGTACCTCGAGGAGCTGGGCTTCCTGGAACCGCGTCCTGCCAGCCAGCTCTCCATGGACAACGGCCCTGAGGTGGACCTCGAGGGCTCCCAAGACACCTGGGAGCCAGAGCTCGAGGGCTCCCAAGACACCTGGGAGCCAGAGCTCGAGGGCTCCCAAGACACCGGGGAGCCAGAGCTCGAAGACTCCCAAGACACCTGGGAGCCAGAGCTCGAGGGCTCCCAAGACACCTGGGAGCCAGAAGACAGCCTGGAGGCCACCCCCAGCCCTGCTGCCTCCCCCCGGGACACTCCTGTCACCAGCCTGCTCTCCTCCAGCAGCGCGGAGGATTCTGACATCGAGGAGCTGCCCAGCGCCTCCAGTGCCACCCTGCCTGCGGGTCCAGCACCCATCCCTGAGGAGCAGGAGGAGCTCTTCTCAGAGCCTGAAGAGGAGGAAGCAGAACACGCTGCAGTGCCGGGCTGCAGCCACGGGCCCTCTTCTCCTGGCCAGGGCAGGGACAGCTCACCGGGGGGGCCCCGGCGCCCCCCGAAGAGGAGGGCCGACAGCAACCCGGACTCTCCCCAGCCCTGCAAGAGGCCCCGGCGCCTTTAGCAGGGCACATCTGGTTGTCATCAAAATAAAGAGTTGTGACCCTGCCACAGACAGTGTCTTGGGCTTCTTTGTCGAATCCCAGAATCCTACAGTCATAGAAATGTCGAGTGGCTCAGGTTGGAAGGGGCCTTAAAGACCACCTAGTTCCACTCCCCCTGCCATGGCCAGGGATGCAACTCACTGGCCTCACCCAACCTGGTGATGGGCAATGTCTGCCCACTCGCTCAGGACCCACAGGACCCAATTATAATTATTAATAACCTAATTTAATAGGTTATTATAATTAATAAGGTAATTAATTAATAATTAATTAATACAAATTTTAATAATCTATTTTTTAGAAGTAGTAATGAATATGTATTAGTCTAGGAGCATCAAAATCAGCTACTTGATGTAACTGGTGTGCGTCCTGGTGGAGCGGAGACTCCCGGTGCACCCAGCGCTGTTTGCTTACCTCTATTCTTTTAATAAATCCTATTTTTTTATTTAATCCTATTTTGAAGACTGAGCCATTTCTAACAACCTCATTTGGTTTCTTCCTGCCCAGCTCTCCAGCCTGTCCAGGTCTCATTGTACTCAAAATTCTCATTTGTACTTTCTGTAGTACTAAAAAATCACAGAATCACAGAATTTCTAGGTTGGAAGAGACCTCAAGAGCATCGAGTCCAACCTCTAACCTAACACTAACAGTCCCCACTAAACCATATCCCTAAGCTCTACATCTAAACGTCTTTTGAAGACTTCCAGGGATGGTGACTCCACCACCTCCCTGGGCATCCTGTTCCAGTGCCTCACAACCCTTTCGGTAAAGAAGTTTTTCCTAACATCTAACCTAAAACTCCCCTGGCGCAACTTTAGCCCATTCCCCCTCGTCCTGTTACCAGGCACATGGGAGAACAGGCCAACCCCCACCTCACTACAGCCTCCTTTAAGGTATCTGTAGAGAGCGATAAGGTCACCCCTGTCGTGGTTTAACCCGGCCGGCAGCTAAACACCACGCAGCCGTTCGCTCACCCTCCCCCCTTCCTCTCTGGGACAGGGGAGAGAAATGGAAAGTGAAGCCCGTGAGTTGAGATAAAGACAGTTTAATAAGACAGGAAAATAATAATAACAAAAATAATAATAACAATAATAATAATAATGATACAATGGTGATAATAGGAAAGTAATAATAATATGTACAAATAAGTGATGCACAATGCAATTGCTCACCACTCGCTGACCGATGCCCAGCCTAACCCCGAGCAGTCCGGCCCCCTCCCCACGGCTAGCCACCCCTATATATTGTTTAGCATGACGTCAGATGGTATGGAATACCCCTTTGGCTAGTTTGGGTCACCTGTCCTGGGTCTGTCCCCTCCCAGTTCTTACTGCACCCCCAGCCTGCCCGTTGGCAGGACAGAGCAAAAGGCTGAGATGTCCTTGGCTTAGTATAAGCACTGCTCTGCAACAATTAAAGCATCAGGGTGTTATCAGCACTCTTCTCATCCTAAGCCACAACACAGCATTCCACCAGCTACTAGGAAGAAAATTAATTCTAACTGAAACCAGGACATCTATCCATCCCTTATTCCATACCATTTATGTCATGCTCAGGTTACACTCTTTTCCATACATTCTAATTAGTCACCTATAGTAATCATGGTAGTGATAACATACAGTATAATATACTAATTAACATGGTACAATTGAGTTCATGGGCTATTCTCACCCATTATTAAATCTCCTTGAGGTACACACCGGACCTCTCCGTTCTTTTGCATCACCCACCAAGTGTATCCAGGTCCCTGAGCGAAAACAATTCCACGAATAGGTTTGCCTTTTCCTGAGGCAGGAGTAGCCCAGACTGTTTTACCCAGCATATTTTTTACATGCACTACAGGAACTTTATCCCCATCTACAGTACGTAACAGGTTGGATTGGGCAGGTCCAGCTCGGTTGGCAGATCCCCTAGTATTGACTAACCAGGTGGCCTTTGCCAAATGCGTATCCCAGTTTTTGAACGTCCCAGCGCCCATTGCTTTCAAGGTAGTCTTTAACAGGCCATTGTATCGTTCAACTTTTCCGGAGGCTGGTGCATGATAGGGGATGTGATACACCCATTCAATACCATGTTCTTTGGCCCACGTGTCTATAAGGTTGTTTCGGAAGTGAGTCCCATTGTCTGACTCTATTCTTTCTGGGGTGCCATGTCGCCATAGGACTTGCTTTTCAAGGCCCAGGATGGTGTTCCGGGCGGTAGCATGAGGCACAGGATATGTTTCCAGCCATCCGGTGGTTGCTTCCACCATTGTAAGTACGTGGTGCTTGCCATTGAGAGTTTGAGGGAGCGTGATGTAATCAATCTGCCAGGCCTCTCCATAGTTATATTTCAGCCATCATCCTCCATACCAAAGAGGCTTTGACCGTTTGGCTTGCTTGATTGCAGCACATGTTTCACAGTCATGAATAACCTGTGCTATAGCGTCCATGGTCAGGTCCACCCCTCGATCACGAGCCCATCTGTATGTTGCATCTCTACCTTGATGGCCTGAGGTGTCATGGGCCCATCGGGCTATAAATAATTCACCTTTATGCTGCCAATCCAGGTCCACCTGAGCTACTTCAATCTTAGCAGCCTGATCCACCTGCTGGTTGTTTTGATGTTCTTCAGTAGCCCGATTCTTGGGCACATGAGCATCTACGTGGCGTACTTTCACAGCCAGGTTCTCTACCCGAGCAGCAATATCTTGCCACAATGCAGCAGCCCAGATGGGTTTGCCCCTGCGCTGCCAGTTGTTTTGCTTCCATTGCTGTAACCATCCCCACAGGGCATTTGCTACCATCCATGAATCGGTGTAGAGATAGAGAACTGGCCATTTTTCTCGTTCAGCAATGTCTAAAGCCAGCCGAATGGCTTTCACTTCTGCAAACTGACTCGATTCACCTTCTCCCTCAGCAGCTTCTGCAACTCGTCGCGTAGGACTCCATACAGCAGCCTTCCATCTCCGATGCTTCCCCACAATACGACAGGACCCATCAGTGAACAGGGCATATTTCTTTTCATTCTCTGGTAACTGGTTGTACAGCGGGGCTTCTTCAGCACGACCCACCTCCTCCTCTGATGATATCCCAAAGTATTTGCCTTCTGGCCAGTCCATGATCACTTCCAATATTCCTGGGGGACTGGGGTTTCCTATTCGAGCCCGCTGAGTAATCAGTGCAACCCACTTGCTCCATGTAGCATCAGTTGCATGATGCGTAGAGGGGACCCTTCCCTTGAACATCCAGCCTAGTACCGGCAATCGGGGTGCTAGGAGGAGCTGCGCTTCAGTACCGACCACCTCCAAAGCAGATCGAACTCCTTCATATGCTGCCAATATCTCCTTTTCAGTTGGAGTATAGCGGGCCTCAGATCCTCTGGATCCCCGACTCCAAAACCCCAGGGGCCGACCTCGAGTTTCCCCAGGTTCTTTCTGCCAAAGGCTCCAGGTGGGGCTGTTCTCCCCGGCTGCAGGGTAGAGCACATTCTTTACATCTGGTCCTGTCTGAACTGGCCCAAGGGCTACTGCATGGACTATTTCCTGCTTGATTTGTTCAAAGGCTTGTCGTTGTTCAGGGCCCCATTCAAACTCATTCTTCTTACGGGTTACTTGGTAGAGCGGGTTTACCATCAGACTGTAATTTGGGATGTGCATTCTCCAAAAGCCCACAACACCTAGGAAAGTCTGTGTTTCTTTTTTGTTAGTTGGTGGAGACATAGCTGTTATTTTGTTGATCACATCCATTGGGATTTGACGACGTCCATCTTGCCATTTTATTCCTAAAAACTGGATCTCTCGTGCAGGTCCTTTGACTTTATTTTGTTTTATGGCAAAACCGGCTTTCAGAAGGATTTGGACTATTTTCTTCCCTTTCTCGAAAACTTCCTCTGCTGTGTCACCCCACACAATAATGTCATCGATGTACTGCAGGTGTTCAGGAGCTTCCCCCTGCTCTAGCGCAGACTGGATCAGCCCATGGCAAATGGTAGGGCTGTGTTTCCACCCCTGGGGCAGCCGAGTCCAAGTATATTGGACTCCCCTCCAAGTGAAGGCAAATTGTGGCCTGCATGCTGCTGCTAGAGGGATGGAGAAAAATGCATTAGCAATATCGATTGTGGCGTACCACTTGGCTGCCTTCGACTCAAGTTCATACTGAAGTTCCAGCATGTCCGGCACTGCAGCACTCAGTGGTGGCGTGACTTCGTTCAGGCCACGATAGTCCACTGTTAGTCTCCACTCGCCATTAGACTTTCGCACTGGCCATATGGGACTATTGAAAGGTGAATGAGTCTTGCTGATCACTCCTTGGCTCTCCAATTGACGAATTAGCTTATGGATGGGGATCAGGGAGTCTCGGTTAGTGCGATATTGCCGCCGGTGCACAGTTGTGGTAGCGATTGGCACTTGCTGTTCTTCGACCCTCAGCAACCCCACAACAGAGGGGTCCTCTGAGAGACCAGGCAAGGTAGATAATTGTTTAATGCCCTCTGTCTCTAAGGCAGCTATACCAAAAGCCCACTGGAACCCTTTTGGGTTCTTGCAATATCCTCTTCTAAGATAGTCTATGCCAAGGATACATGGAGCATCCGGGCCAGTCACAATGCGGTGCTTTTCCCACTCATTCCCAGTCAGACTTACTTCAGCCTCCAATACAGTCAACTGCTGAGATCCCCCTGTCACTCCACAAATATAGATGGGCTCTGGTCCTTTATAGCTCGATGGCATTATAGTACATTGTGCACCGGTGTCTACTAAAGCCTTATACTTCTGTGCGTGTGACGTGCCAGGCCATCGAATCCACACAGTCCAATAAACTCGATTGTCCCTTTCCTCCCCCTGGCTGGAGGCAGGGCCCCCCTAATCCTGGTCAGAATCTTCTTCGTTTCTGTGTTTGAAGGACTGTCTGCTGGAAGTTGGAGCAGCAAACTTTTCAGAGAATCCTTTTTTCCTGATTGTTTTCTTTTGCAACTCACGTACCCGTGCCTCTAGGGTTGCGGTAGATTTTCCATCCCATTTTCTCATGTCCTCTCCATGGTCTCGTAAGTAAAACCACAGGGTGGCACGGGGTGAGTACCCACCATATCGTCTTCCTTGTGTAGATGAACGCCTACCCCTGATAGCTGAGACACTGCTCTGTACAGGTACAGAGGAGAATAATCTCTCTTCAAGTTGGTGAACCTTTTCAGAAAGTTTCTCCACAGCTGAGACGCAGGCCTGTAAGGAAGAGGAGAGACTTTCTTCGTACTGCCGGAGTTGTTTAGCCACTTCATCCACTGTGGGTTCCTCATCCTCTTTCCAGGCCATTATTGCCAATGAGCTGGCATATGATGATGGTGCACTCCGTACAAACTTCCGCCACATGGGTCGTGTACACCTGACTTCATCTGGGTCTTTGGATGTTTGTCTGAGGTCTGGATCCTCATAAATCACTTCCCGTACGGCTAATTCCCTCAGGTACTGGATTCCCTTCTCCATAGTGGTCCACTTGCCTGGTAGACATAAAAGTTCTTCCTTGAAGGGATACCTTTCCCTCACAGCTGAGAGGAGACGCCTCCAGAGGCTGGTGGATTGTGCTCCAGCTGCAATTGCTTTGTCAATGCCGGCGTCTCGAGCAAGGGATCCCAGCCGCTTGGCTTCCCTGCCATCTAATTCCACACAATTGGCTCCAGAGTCCCAGCACCGGAGCAGCCAGGTGACAAGCTGCTCACCTATACAGCGACCAAAATCTTTTCGCACATCTCGTAGCTCACGTTCGTTTAGGCTTCGGGTAGTTACTGTTGCTTTTTCGGCATCCTCATCTTCCTCCTCCTGAATCCTTGATGGCCCAGCGTCGTCGTCATCTTCGTCATCTCTATACCTAGATTTGGCAGAAGCCTTACCTGGATTGGCAGAAGACTCTCTGCGTTCTAAACGACCTGAATCTCTATACCATTTTTTCACCTTCTCTACAGGGGCAGCTTGCACTGCTACTGCTCGTTTCTCTGACTTTGTTACAGGGTCTGCCACAGGGGTTGGAATACCCTCTGCAGGATCAACTTGCACTGCTACAGCTCGTTTCTCTGACCCCGTTACAGGGGTTGGAATACCCTCTGCAGGGTTATCTTGCACTGCTACAGCTCGTTTCTCTGACCCCGTTACAGGGGTTGGAATACCCTCTGCAGGGTCAACTTGCACTGCTACAGCTCGTTTTCTGACACAGCCACAGGAGCTGGAGCGGCTGCAGGAGCTGGGGCTGGAGCAGTTGCAGGAACCGAAGCTGGAGCGACTGCAGGAACTGGAGTTGGAGCAGTTGCAGGAGCTGGGACTGGAGTAGCGGCAGGAGCTGGGACTGGAGCGGCTGCAGGAGCTGGGACTGGAGAGGCTGCAGGAGCTGGGACTGGAGCGGCTGCAGGAGCTGGGACTGGAGCGGCTGCAGGAACCGGATCTGGAGCGGCTGCCGAGTCCACCGTAGGGGTCACAGTGGCCGTTGGATCTGTCACAGGGCTTGGAGTGGCCGCAGGGTCTGTCACTAAGTTGATAGCAGTATCCATGGCAGCTCGATAGGCATGAGCCAGGCCCCAGCACGTTACAATGATTTGTGTTACTTTGGAACTGCCAGAATCATGACACCTTTTTTTCAAGCATTCTGCCAGTTTTTGAGGATTTTGCCATTGTTCAGGGGTGAATTTCCAAAACACTGGGGGTGCCAACTGCTCTAGATGCCTGCCCATATCCACCCATACTCCCTGCCACCCACAACTATACTGCCTTCGGGCAGATCTCCGGATGAGCTTCCTAAGTAGTTGTTTAACTTTAAGCAGAATCTGAAGTGCATTCAGGAGGCAGAACAACAAGCCTATGGTGGTCTGAGTATCCCAAGAATATTCAATATCTTGGAGAGCTATTGTGACAAGCTCAGGGGATAAGAGGGTGGTGAAGGAGGAAAGCAGAGTGATCCAGGAGGATACAGGGGTGGTGAAGGAGAAAGGGAGAGTAATCAAGTAAGAAAAAATATCTTCCCCTTTCCCCTCCACAGATTGACTCTCTAATGGAGAAAAACAATAGGTATAATTGCTAATAGTTCCCAAGATACTGTTTCCAAAGTACAGAGTCCACAATGTTACTGAGTATAAATACCAAGTTAGAGTCATGACCAGATATCTTATCGTCTCATAAGCCATTGCTATAACACTCAGTACCATAATGATCTGAAACCAGGGCCCGGAGAGGATAAACAACACGACAGAGAGCAAATAAGGAAAATAATGTACTATAATACTCAATTTGGAAAACAGGCGCAGCAGAGTTGAGATTAAAGCAATCAGCATCATGACAAGTGACTATTAAGCAGGTCTAATCCTTACACCAATTTTAGTTTAACACACTCTGATCAGATCTGCCGTTATCTCAACATTTCGAGCCCCACGTTGGGCGCCAAAAAGACTGTCGTGGTTTAACCCGGCCGGCAGCTAAACACCACGCAGCCGTTCGCTCACCCTCTCCCCTCCCTCTCTGGGACGGGGGAGAGAAATGGAAAGTGAAGCCTGTGAGTTGAGATAAAGACAGTTTAATAAGACAGGAAAATAACAATAACAATAACAATAATAATAATAATAATAATAATAAATACAATGGTGATAATAGGAAAGTAATAATAATATGTACAAATAAGTGATGCACAATGCAATTGCTCACCACTCGCTGACCGATGCCCAGCCTAACCCCGAGCAGTCCGGCCCCCTCCCCACGGCTAGCCACCCCTATATATTGTTTAGCATGACGTCAGATGGTATGGAATACCCCTTTGGCTAGTTTGGGTCACCTGTCCTGGGTCTGTCCCCTCCCAGCTCTTACTGCACCCCCAGCCTGCCCGTTGGCAGGACAGGCAAAAGGCTGAGATGTCCTTGGCTTAGTATAAGCACTGCTCTGCAACAATTAAAGCATCGGGGTGTTATCAGCACTCTTCTCATCCTAAGCCAAAACACAGCATTCCACCAGCTACTAGGAAGAAAATTAATTCTGTTCTAACTGAAACCAGGACATCTTCGAAAACCCATTAGTGAGATCTTTAGAAATGGATTGTAGGCAATTTCACAATGCTCAGGGGTTGGGGCCCTTGCTCAGTGAGGAGGGGCTGAGGCAAAGATGTTTGGTCAGACTGCAGAGGAACCTCAGGGCAGCCTTCTCATAACTACAAGGAGGGCAGCAAGACAAAGCCAAGCTATCTCAGCAGGGCATGGTGCGATGACGACAAACAGCAGGCATGGGGGTACAAATCACCAAAGGGAGATGGCAATTATTTGGGTGTTATATAAGGGTGTTCTGGTGTCCCACAGACCTTGCTGATGCTGTTTTAAAATAATTAAAAAAGCGAGGTAGGAATTAAAATTATTTCACTTATTGCGAACACAGAAGAGTGGCTATTAAATTGGGGGAGATAATACAGCACAAAGAGGCTGGAGATGAGAATGGTTTAATTAAAGGGCAGGGGAATGGGGAGAAAAAGAAACAAAAGAAACAATAAGGCCGCGGGGAAGCACAGAGAGAAGGAAAAAGAAATATTCTCTATTTCCCATCAACGAGCAATGTTCAGCCATGTCCTGGGAAGCAGGGCATCAAAACATGCAGTGGTTGTTCAGGAGGAACAGCCCCCTTCCCCACGGCAACCCCCTGTTTATTGCTGAGTGTGGCATCAGGTGCTATGGAATGTCCCTTTGGTTGGTTTAGGTCAGCTGCCCTATCGATGTCCCCTCCCCATCACCGCCCACCCCCATTGATTTCCTTTGATGAAGTGGCCAACCATCTGGTTGCCCAGGGGAAGCCAGCTGATGGCACCTGTTTGGATTTCAGCACAGCTTCAAGACAGCTTCTCACTGTCTCCTTCTGGACAAATTGGGCAGCACACAGCTAGAGCAATGCATAATGCGATGGGTGAACAAGGGGCTGACGGGTCGGGCTCCAAGGGTTATTGTAAATGGGGTCGCATCAGGGTGGCGGCCAGTCATAGGGGCTTGCGCAGGCCTCCATTTTAGGGCCTGTTCTCTTCAGTGTTGTCCCGACTGACTCGCATGTAGGACTTGAGGGCATATGGAGTCCATTTAGGCATGATGCTAAACAGGAAGGAGTGGCTGACTCCATCGAGGGGAGGAAGGCTTTGCAGAGAGATCTTGACAAAGCAGAGAGCTGGGCAATCCCCAAGCATATTCAGGCAATTCCTAAATATCGCAAGTCAGGCAGGCGGGGCAGGAGGCCGGCGTGGCTGACCAGGAACATTCTGATGGAGATTAGGCGGAAACAGAGAGTGTTTCGCTACTGGAAGGAGGGCTGGGTGTCATGGAAAGAATACAGGGATGCTGTTCGTGTCTGTAGGAAGAAAATTCGTGTGGCCAAAGCACACCTAGAGTTGAAGCTGGCTGTGTCTGTGAGAGAAAATAAAACGGGTTTTTTTAGATATGTGAATGGAAAAAGGAGAACTAAAGAATACATAGGGCCGCTCCTTGATAGGGAAGGTCTCCTCACAGACGATGACATAGGCAAAGCAGAGACGCTTAACGCCTTCTTTGCCTCTGTCTTCAATGCCGATGATGGGCTTCGGGACCCAGGGTGCCCTGAGCTGGAGGACCGGGACGGTGGGGATGACAAACTGCCAACCGACCCTGAACGTGTGCGGGATTTGCTACTCCACCTGGATCCCTACAAGTCCATGGGTCCGGATGGGATTCATCCCCGGGTGCTGAAAGAGCTGGCGGACGTCATCGCGGAACCTCTCTCAATTATTTTTCAACGATCCTGGGAGTCTGGAGAGGTCCCGGTAGACTGGAAGCTGGCAAATGTTGTGCCGATTTTCAAGAAGGGTCAGAAAGAAGACCCTAGCAATTACAGGCCTGTCAGTCTCACGTCAGTGCCTGGTAAAATCATGGAGAAGATGGTTCTCGAACGTATTGAGGCGCACCTGGGGGACAAAGCAGTCATTGGTCCCAGCCAGCATGGGTTTGTGAAGGGTAGGTCCTGCCTAACTAACCTGATTTCCTTTTATGATAAGATCACCCGTATGGTGGACCAAGGGAAACCAGCTGATGTGATTTTTTCGGACTTCAGCAAGGCTTTTGACACGGTTTCCCATAGGATCCTACTGGACAAAATGTCCACCATACAGCTAAATAAAAACATCATGCGATGGGTGAGCAATTGGCTAACGGGCAGGGCCCAAAGGGTTATGGTGAATGGGGCTGAGTCAGGCTGGCGGGCGGTCACTAGTGGGGTCCCTCAAGGCTCCATTTTAGGGCCGGTACTTTTCAATATTTTTATAAACGATCTGGGTGTAGGAATAGAAGGCATTTTGAGCAAGTTTGCTGATGACACCAAACTTGGAGGAGTTGTGGACTCTGTTGAGGGTGGAAAGGCCTTGCAGAGGGATCTGGATAGGTTGGAGAGCTGGGCGATCGCCAACCGCATGAAGTTCAATAAGAGCAAGTGCCGGGTCCTGCACCTGGGACGGGGAAACCCTGGCTGCACGTACAGACTGGGCGATGAGACGCTGGAGAGCAGCCTAGAAGAGAGGGATCTGGGGGTCGTGGTAGACAGCAAGTTGAACATGAGCCGGCAGTGTGCCCTGGCAGCCAGGAGGGCCAACCGTGTCCTGGGGTGCATCAAGCACGGCATCGCTAGTAGGTCGAGGGAGGTGATTGTCCCGCTCTACTCTGCGCTGGTGCGGCCTCACCTCGAGTACTGTGTTCAGTTCTGGGCACCACAGTATAAAAAGGACATGAAACTGTTGGAGAGTGTCCAGAGGAGGGCTACGAAGATGGTGAAAGGCCTGGAGGGGAAGACGTACGAGGAACGGCTGAGGGCACTGGGCCTGTTCAGCCTGGAGAAGAGGAGGCTGAGGGGAGACCTCATCGCAGTCTACAACTTCCTCGTAAGAGGGTGTCGAGAGGCAGGAGACCTTTTCTCCATTAACACCAGCGACAGGACCCGCGGGAACGGGGTTAAGCTGAGGCAGGGGAAATTTAGGCTTGACATCAGGAGGGGGTTCTTCACAGAGAGGGTGGTTGCACACTGGAACAGGCTCCCCAGGGAAGTGGTCACAGCACCGAGCCTGACTGAATTTAAGAAGAGATTGGACTGTGCGCTTAGTCACATAGACTGAACTTTTGGGTAGACCTGTGCGGTGTCAAGAGTTGGACTTGATGATCCTTAAGGGTCCCTTCCAACTCAGGATATTCTATGATATGAGGTTTAGGAAGAGCGAGTGAGGGATTCCACGCCTGGCAAGGGGCAACCCTGGCTGTATGGACAGCACAGCCCTGCAGAGAGGGATCTGGGGGTTTTGGTCGATGGCAAGTTGAATGTGATTCAAGCACGGGCCCTGGCAGCCAGGAGGGGCAACAGCATCCTGGGGTGCCTCCAGCACGGCATCGCCAGCCGCTCAGGGGCAGGGATTGCTGTGCTCTGCTCTGCGCTCTTGCAGCATCACCTCAAGTCCTGGGTGCACTTTTGGGCAGCACACTAACAGAAGGACATCAGGTTATGGGAGAGTGTCCAAAGGAGGGCTTGGAAGTGGTGAAGGATGTGGAGAGTAAGATGGATGAGGAGCACATGAGGTGCGCGTGTTTGTTCAGCCTGCATGAGACTGAGGGGAGGCCTCCTGGCGGCCGGCAGCTTCCTCACGAGGGCAGCAGAGGGGCCGGCGCTGAGCTCTGCTCTCTGGGGCCACTGCCAAAACTCGAGGGAATGGCAAGGAGATGGGCCACTGGAGGCTCTGGCTGCAGGTGAGGAAAAGATTGTACACCACCACGGGGCTTGGCCACTGAAACAGGCCTCCCAGGGAAGTGGTCATGGCAGCCAAGCTGCTGGGGTTCACCAAATGTCTGGCAAGTGCTTTCAGACACATGCTTTGGTTTTTGGGGGTCACCCAGAGCGCTGGGCTCTGAGGTCAGCCAGCGGTGGGCTGTGAGGTCACAGCCCATTGCTGGGTGACCTCACTGCTTATCTTGGGGCGCCGTCAGAGCCTGGCCCAGCCTGGCTCGTGCCTGGACTCCCGCTGAGCGTTTGTGCGAGGCTTGGAGTGCCGAGCAAGGATCTCTTGGGAGATTTGTTGGAGCTGTGCTGTGGGGCCGTTGGCAGCTGCTCTCGGTGCCCGTCCCCGCAGCCAGTGCCTGCGTTTCCCCGGCCCTGCCTGGCTCAGGCAGCCGGGGCTGTGGAAGGAGTGCTCGCAGCAGTGCAGGTGAGCTGTGAGGCGACACGTGCCCCGGGGCTGGGCTTGGGGTTTTGTCCTGCTGAGGGGCCGGGGCACTGCCGCTGCCTGCCCTGGCTCAGCCACTGACCCTGGCCTCTCTCCTTCTTGCAGCGCACAGCAGCTGTGGCAGCGGTGCCAGCCAGGGGAAGCAGCTCCCCATCTGCAGCTCTCCCCAGCCCGCTGCAGCGAGCCGACACCATGGGCGGTGAGGCCCAGGACATCACCTGCCCTGTGTGCCAGGGGGTGTGCAAGGAGCCCAGCTACATCCTCCCCTGCCTGCACCAGTTCTGCTTCGGGTGCGTCATGCGCTGGGTGCAGAGAAGCAGCACCTGCCCCCTCTGCAGGCAGCGCATCACCTCCATCCGCTACTCCATCTGGGCGGAAGACGACTTCCTGGAGGTGCAGGTGGCCCCCGATGCAGAGGCGCAAGACGACAGCCCCCAGGACGAGCAGGGGGCTGCAGAGCCCATGCCCCAGCCTGCCGTGAGAGGCCTCCCGCCCGAGGAATGGGCAGCCCTCTTCAGGGAACACCTCGAAGTCCTGGGTCCGCTGCGCTCCTGGGTGCGCCAGCAAGCCAGGGAGCTCTTCAATGCTGCCTGGTGGGACCAGGACATGCTGGAGGCCACCGTCGTCGCTTGGCTGTGCCGCTGTGGGCTGGATGAGCACGCCTTGGTGCGGGAGCTGCGGCCCTTGCTGCAGGGCCACACGGTGAGCATTGTGCAGCGGCTCATCTCCATCATGGGGGAGATCTGCAGCGAGGAGTACCTCGAGGAGCTGGGCTTCCTGGAACCGCGTCCTGCCAGCCAGCTCTCCATGGACAATGGCCCTGAGGTGGACCTCGAGGGCTCCCAAGACACCTGGGAGCCAGAGCTCGAGGGCTCCCAAGACACCTGGGAGCCAGAAGACAGCCTGGAGGCCACCCCCAGCCCTGCTGCCTCCCCCCGGGACACTCCTGTCACCAGCCTGCTCTCCTCCAGCAGCGCGGAGGATTCTGACATTGAGGAGCTGCCCAGCGCCTCCAGTGCCACCCTGCCTGCGGGTCCAGCACCCATCCCTGAGGAGCAGGAGGAGCTCTTCTCAGAGCCTGAAGAGGAGGAAGCAGAACACGCTGCAGTGCCGGGCTGCAGCCACGGGCCCTCTCCTCCTGGCCAGGGCAGGGACAGCTCACCGGGGGGGCCCCGGCGCCCCCCGAAGAGGAGGGCCGACAGCAACCCGGACTCTCCCCAGCCCTGCAAGAGGCCCCGGCGCCTTTAGCAGGGCACATCTGGTTGTCATCAAAATAAAGAGTTGTGACCCTGCCACAGACAGTGTCTTGGGCTTCTTCGTCGAATCCCAGAATCCTACAGTCATAGAAATGTCGAGTGGCTCAGGTTGGAAGGGGCCTTAAAGACCACCTAGTTCCACTCCCCCTGCCATGGCCAGGGATGCCACCCACTGGATCTGGTTGCCCAGCCTGGTGATGGGCAATGTCTGCCCACTCGCTCACGACCCACAGGACCCAATTATAATTATTAATAACCTATTTTTAATAGGTTATTATAATTATTAATTAATTAAGTAAGTAAGTAAGTAAGTAATACTAATTATAATAACCTATTTTTTAGAAGTAGCAATGAATATGTATTAGTCTAGGAGCATAAAAATCAGCTACTTGATGTAACTGGTGTGCGTCCTGGTGGAGCGGAGACTCCCAGTGCACCCAGCGCTGTTTGCTTACCTCTATTCTTTTAATAAATCCTATTTTTTTATTTAATCCTATTTTGAAGACTGAGCCATTTCTAACAACCTCATTTGGTTTCTTCCTGCCCAGCTCTCCAGCCTGTCCAGGTCTCATTGTACTCAAAATTCTCATTTGTACTTTCTGTAGTACTAGTGTTATGCTTGTGCCATTTGGTTGGAAAGGTGAAATTGAGAATTTTCTTGATACTAGTAGGGACTCTATGTTCAGAATATACCCCTGGCCATTCCTGGGTAGCTTCTTAGCACAATAATCAGTACAACTGCCAGCAATTGCAAACAGTTGTCAGAGTGGCTAACAGATATGAGCACTGCTGGCATATGTCTGTCTATGAGGAAGCCCATTCCTTCTTGGACTTGCTGCTCATCACTGTCCCCACTCAATATCTACATACTGAATTAATGTGATTCCAGCAGGTAGCCTTACTTCTTCTAATGTCTTAGCCAATTCAGCATGTGTTGGTGCAAGTCTGTGCTTAACCCTCTGGGGTAAATGAGCAAAAAATGCTGTATTATTTCCAAAGTAAAAGCAAATTTGTCTTGTTCCTGCCGTGGTAATGTGACCAAAAGATGTCTCTAACACCAGCGACAGCCATCATTTAAATCCTGCTGTCTTAAGCAGATTAGGTATGTCAGACAGACTGGGTGCTGTGGCAGTCAATGGTTTAGTAGCTTGTATTGGGTCTGGCTGGAATGTTAACTTTTCCAGCAGCAGCCCATACAGTGCCGTACTCTGCAGTTGTAGCTGGAACAGCAGTGTTATCACACCAGTGTTGTGTCTGCTGCTGAGCAGCAGTGGCACAGTATTAGGCCTTTCTCTAACCCTCTTAGGGGGTGGGCAAAAGGTGAGGAGAGAAACATCACTAGGGCAGCTGACCTAAACCAATCAAAGGGATATTCCATACCATGTGATGTCACACTCAGCAATAAAAGGTGGAAACAGGAAGAAGAGGGGAGGGGTGGGCTCTCGTTTGGAAGACGTCGGTCCTCCTCTCGAACACCGGCTGCGTGCGTTGAGGCCTTGCTTCAAGGACGTGGTCAATCATCGCTCATTTGTGGGAAGTAGAGAGTAATTTCTTTCCTCTGCACTTCCATATAGCCTTCATTTATTTTGTTTGTTTGTTTTCCTCCCTTCTTTTTATTTTCCTTTTTTTCCCCTCCCTTTCCCCTTTCCCTTTTTATTTTCCCCTTAGTTAAATTGTTAGTTCCTGGTAGTCTTTATTTAATTATTATAATTATTTCCCTTTAATTAAATTATCCTTATCTCAACCCGTGAGTTGTTCTTTGCTTTACTTCTCCCCCTCCTCATCTAAAGGAGGGGGAGTGAGAGAGCGGTTGTGGGGTTTAGCTGCCCAGTACGGTAAAACCACCACAGTCCTTTTTGGCACCCAACGTGGGGCTCGAAGGGTTGAGATAACAATAGAATTGATTAAACGCATATAACTAACACGCTTGCTTGCTAGTAACCATGTACATTGCCCTGTTAATAATAATAGCTTTGTTCCTATGTCATGCAATCCGTGTCATATTCTCCTTTCTCCTATATATCCGATCCGACAAAGTGCTACAATCTGTGTTCACTTTTTTTAATTCGCTGTGCTGCCAAGCACTGACCTTGGTTTTAATCTGGAATTCAGGCTCTGCACTGTTATCATTTGGGTCCCATGGAAACTATCTTTCAGAGAATATTCAGAACTACACTGCCTTCCTTTTCTCATCTGGACACCAGTTTATTAATAGTATTAAGAATGGTACCTTTCCCTCCTTTCACAGTGGGCTAATTACAACCGTTTGGGAGTATTTTGAAGATCCATCTGTAACCCATGTATTGCTATTTCTAATTCTGAACAACCAGTTTCATTTTCTCTCTAAGATTAGTCGATTGTTTAGAAAACTTACTTGGGAATCTGTCCCGAAACAGTCTTGTGGTGAGTGGCTAGGTGTGTGGGATGATGTTAGCAGATACCTGTCACGAGTGTCTCCTCCAATAGTTTTGAACTTCACCCCTGAGCAAGTGCTAAATCCTAAAAAATTAGTAGAATGTTTGAGAGTTGTATGTCCTGACCCTGATAATGCCGGAGAACGACAGCTTGCAGCATTGTGCTGGGTCCTGGCTTATTCCTATCAAACACTGTTTAACATCATCCAGCAACTTGAAGAGAGGGAGGAAGTCTCTGAATATGATGACCAAGTAACACACGATGTGGCTGACCCAAAAGACCAACCAACTATGGTATCAGTCGCCCCCATAGTCAAGTCAAAAAGATGGAAACGGAGGTCAGCTCGTTTAGTAAGGGAAGAAGGCTCTCCTAAGGAGGAGGAAGAAGGGGAAATGGCAGGCACCTCTAAAGCAGGGCCATCACAAAAACAGCAGGAAGACGAGACAGAAATCATAAAGGAATCAGAAATCACTCGATCCTTATCCCTGAGTGAGATGCGAGAAATACGAAAGGATTATGGTCGACGCCCAGGTGAACACATCCTCACTTGGCTGCTTCGATGCTGGGATGCTGGGGCCAATAGCCTACAATTAGAAGGCAATGAAGCCAAGCAGCTGGGATCCCTCTCTAGAGAAAGGGTAATCGACAAAGTAATCGGGAGAGGAGCACAGGCCCTCAGCCTCTGGAGACGACTCCTGGTGGCTGTGAGAGAAAGATATCCCCATAAGGAAGATATTGTATATCAAATAGGCAAGTGGACCACTATAGATAAAGGTCTCCAGCATCTGCGGGAATTAGCTGTGCGGGAGATGATTTATAGTGATTTGGACAATGCCCAGATACCTCAAGACCCCGATGAAGTCCAGTGCACAACATCCATGTGGCGTAGATTTGTGCGGAGTGCACCACCAGCACATGCCAGTACCCTGGCATCAATTAACTGGGATGAGGGGATGGGACCAACATTGTATGATATGTCCTGCCAGCTTCAAAAATATGAAGACAATCTCTCTGCTCCGCTACAGTCCAGTGTCTCAGCTGTGGAGAAACTGTCTAAAGGACTTGACAAGCTCGTGGAACGAGTGGAACGAGTATATTCCCCCTCATTTAGACAGAGTGATACTTCAGCCACTAAGAATCAGCATTCACGCGCTCAAGAGAGAGAGTACCCAAGACGTACACCACGTGGCACCTTGTGGTTTTTTCTGCGTGACCATGGGGAAGATATGAGGAAATGGGATGGTGTACCTACTTCAACCCTAGCTGCTCGGGTACGTGAACTGAAAGGAAATACAGCAGCAAGAAGAGGGGTTCCTAAGAGAAATGCTGCTCCAGTTTCCATGGGGCAGTACCCCAGAGGCAGTAGAAGAGCTGATGTTATTCTTGACCCTGATGAAGAGACCTCTACCTCTCATTTGCAAGAATTAAGTGGCAGACGCTCCAGCCAGGACTAGAGGGGCCCTGCCTCTGGCCAGGTAGAGGAGAGGGATAACCGGATTTATTGGACTGTGTGGATCCGATGGCCTGGAACATCAGAACCACAAGAATACAAAGCTTTAGTGGACACTGGCGCACAATGTACCATAATGCCATCAGGCTACCAAGGGACAGAACTCACCTGTATCTCCGGAGTGACAGGGGGATCCCAACAACTATCTGTACTGGAAGCTGAAGTGAGTCTAACTGGGAATGAGTGGCAAAAGCATCCCATTGTGACTGGCCCAGAGGCTCCATGTATCCTTGGCATAGACTATCTCAAGAGAGGGTACTTCAAGGATCCAAAAGGATACCGGTGGGCTTTTGGCATAGCTGCTTTGAGCACAGAAAAGATTAGGCAGCTGTCTACCTTGCCTGGCCTTTCAGAAGACCCTTCTGTTGTAGGATTGCTGAAGGTTGAAGAACAACAGGTACCAATTGCTACTACAACAGTGCACCGACGGCAATATCGCACCAACCGAGACTCCCTGATTCCCATCCATGAGTTGATTCACCGACTGGAGAGTCAAGGAGTAATCAGCAAGACTCGCTCACCCTTTAATAGTCCTATATGGCCAGTACGAAAGTCTAATGGCGAGTGGAGGCTAACAGTGGACTACCGCGGCCTGAATGAAGTCACGCCACCACTGAGTGCTGCAGTACCGGACATGCTGGAACTTCAGTACGAACTAGAGTCAAAGGCAGCCAAGTGGTATGCCACAATTGATATTGCTAATGCATTTTTCTCCATCCCTTTGGCAGCAGCATGCAGGCCGCAGTTTGCTTTCACTTGGAGGGGCATCCAATACACCTGGAATCGGCTGCCCCAGGGGTGGAAACACAGCCCTACCATTTGCCATGGACTGATCCAGTCTGCACTGGAGCAAGGGGGAGCCCCTGAGCACCTTCAGTACATTGACGACATCCTCGTGTGGGGCAACACAGCAGAAGAAGTTTTCGAGAAAGGGAAGAAAATAATCCAAATTCTCCTGAAAGCTGGTTTTGCCATTAAACAGAGCAAGGTCAAGGGGCCTGCACAGGAAATCCAGTTCTTGGGGGTAAAATGGCAGGATGGACGTCGCCATATTCCAATGGATGTGATCAATAAAATAACAGCAATGTCTCCGCCAACTAGCAAAAAAGAAACGCAAGCTTTCCTAGGCCTCGTGGGATTCTGGAGAATGCATGTGCCAGGCTATAGTCAGCTTGTGAATCCTCTATATCGAGTGACTCGAAAGAGAAACTATTTCGAGTGGGGCCCTGAGCAACAACAGGCATTTGAACAAATCAAACAAGAAATAGCTGGTGCAGTAGCCCTTGGGCCTGTCCGTACTGGACCAGCTGTGCAAAATATACTGTACACTGCAGCTGGGGAGCATGGCCTCACCTGGAGCCTTTGGCAGAAAACCCCAGAAGAAACTCGAGGCCGACCTCTGGGCTTCTGGAGTTGGGGCTATCGAGGATCAGAAGCCAATTACACCCCAACTGAAAAGGAAATATTAACAGCATATGAGGGTGTTCGAGCTGCTTCAGAAGTTGTGGGTACAGAGGCACAGCTCCTCTTGGCACCGCGGTTACCTGTGTTACATTGGATGTTCAAAGAGAAAATTCCCACTACACACCATGCAACTGATGCTGCGTGGAGTAAATGGGTAGCGTTAATTACACAGCGGGCTCGAATGGGAAAACCCAGCCGCCCGGGAATCCTGGAAGAGATCATGGACTGGCCAGAGGGCAGGGATTTCGGAGCACCAACAGAAGAAGTAACTCGTGCTGAAGAGGCACCACCATACAATGAGTTGCCAGAAGACAGAAAGCAGTGTGTGTTGTTTACTGACGGATCCTGCCGTGTGGTAGGGAGCCATCGGAAGTGGAAAGCTGCTGTGTGGAGTCCCACACGACAAGTTGTGGAGGCCATGGAAGGGGAAGGTGGGTCGAGTCAGTATGCAGAAGTGAAAGCTATACAACTGTCCCTAGAAATTGCTGAAAGAGAAAAGTGGCCGGTACTGTATCTCTACACTGACTCATGGATGGTGGCAAATGCCCTGTGGGGGTGGCTGCAACAATGGAAACAGAACAACTGGCAGCGCAGAGGTAAAGCTATCTGGGCTGCTACCCTGTGGCAAGATATTGCTGCCCGGGTAGAAAACCTGGCTGTAAAGGTACGTCATGTAGATGCCCACATGCCTAAGAATCGTGCTACCGAAGAACATCAGAACAATGAAGAAGTAGACAGAGCTTCAAAAATTGAAATAGCTCAGGTGGACCTGGACTGGGGACGTAAGGGTGAGCTGTTTGTAGCTCGATGGGCCCGTGAAACATCAGGACATCTGGGGAGGGATGCCACTTACAGATGGGCTCGTGATCGAGGGGTGGACCTGACCATTGAGGCCATCACACAGGTTACCCATGAGTGTGAGACCTGTGCTGCAATCAAACGAGCCATGAGGGTAAAGTCTCCCTGGAATAGGGGGAGATGGCTTGGATTTCGGTATGGTGAGGCCTGGCAGATTGACTACATCGCACCACTTCCACAAACCCGCCAAGGTAAACGGTCCATACTCACCATGGTAGAAGCAACTACTGGGTGGCTGGAAACATATCCAGTAAAGCATGCCACGGCCCGAAACACTATCTTGGGCCTGGAAAGACAAGTGCTGTGGCGACATGGTACACCAGAAAGAATTGAGTCCGACAATGGGAGTCACTTCCGAAATAATTTGCTCACTTCCTGGGCCAAGAGACATGGCACTGAATGGGTGTACCACATCCCTTATCAGCCACAAGCCTCTGGGAAGGTTGAGAGGTACAATGGACTGTTAAAAACTATGCTGCGAGCATTGGGTGCTGGGACATGGAAACATTGGGCTATAAATCTACCAGAGGCCACTTGGCTAGTTAACAACAGGGGGTCTGAAAGCCGTCCTGGTCCTGCTAAAACAAAACCCCTACACACTGTGGGAGAAGCTAAAGTCCCTGGAGTGCATGTGGGGAAGTGGATGGGGAAGGCAGTGTGGGTTGCCCCTGCCATGGGAAAAGGCAAACCCACTCGTGGGATTGTCTTTGCCCAAGGACCAGGGTATACCTGGTGGGTAATGCAGAAAGATGGGGATATCAAGTGTGTGCCACAAGGAGATTTAACACTGGGAGAAAATTAATCTGTTATCCAAGTTATGTGTTGTAGGAGGACACTGCAGAACCAACGACAGGTCAACTTGGCAAGGAACCGGGCAAGTGCAACAGTGATGTGAGCTAAGCTGATGCTGGTGTCAAGAAAACCAACTTCACCTGCCCTGAGCGACCACTTTGACAGATGAAGCTGAAACCATCAACAGTTTTTATGAGCATTTTGGGAAAAGACCTATAGGAGAAAGAGAAGTACAGACATAAAAATGCTTCAATGGACAGAAAACAATGGTGATGAGAACATCTATATATTAAACTGTACCTGATTGTGACACAAATGTTATGGAATAAGGGGTGGAAGTTGTGTTGGGTCTGTCTGAGCTGGAGTCACCTTTTCCCTGCAGCAGCCCGCACAGTGCTGTGCTCTGCACTCGTAGCTGGAACAGCACTGATAGCACTCCAGTGTTGTGTCTATTGCTGCGTAGTGCTGGCACAGCATCAGGACTCCTAAGCCCACAAGAGCCAGCAGGCTGGGGGTGGGCAAGTGATGGGGAGGGGACATTGCCGGGGCAGTTGACCTAAACCAACCAAAGGGATATTCCATAACACCTGATGTCACACTCAGCAATAAACGGGGGGGCTCTCGTGGGGGAGGGGGCTGTTCCTCCTGAACAACCACTACGCGTTTGACGCCCTGCTTCCCAGGACGTGGCCGAACACCGCTCGCTGATGGGAAGTAGAGAATAATTTTTCTCTCTCTCTGTGCTTCCGCGCGGACTGATTGTTTCTTTTGTATCTGTTTTTCCTTCCCATTCCCTTTCCCTTTAATTAAACCTTTCTCATCTCAAACCTCGAGTTCTCTGTGTTGTATTTTCTCCCCCTTCCTTCTGAGGAGAGGGGGAGGGAGAGAGCGGTTGTGGTGGAGCTTGGCTGCCCACCTCAGTAAAACCACCACGTCTTCAAAAACCCATTAGTGAGATCTTTAGAAATGGATTGTAGGCAATTTCACAATGCTCAGGGGTTGGGGCCCTTGCTCAGTGAGGAGGGGCTGAGGCAAAGATGTTTGGTCAGACTGCAGAGGAACCTCAGGGCAGCCTTCTCATAACTACAAGGAGGGCAGCAAGACAAAGCCAAGCTATCTAAGCAGGGCATGGTGCGATGACGACAAACAGCAGGCATGGGGGTACAAATCACCAAAGGGAGATGGCAATTATTTGGGTGTTCTATAAGGGTGTTCTGGTGTCCCACAGACCTTGATGATGCTGTTTTAAAAGAATTAAAAAAGCGAGGTAGGAATTAAAATTATTTCACTTATTGCGAACACAGAAGAGTGGCTATTAAATTGGGGGAGAAAATACAGCACAAAGAGGCTGGAGATGAGAATGGTTTACTTAAAGGGCAGGGGAATGGGGAGAAAAAGAAACAAAAGAAACAATAAGGCCGCGGGGAAGCGCAGAGAGAAGGAAAAAGAAATATTCTCTACTTCCCATCAACGAGCAATGTTCAGCCATGTCCTGGGAAGCAGGGCATCAAAACATGCAGTGGTTGTTCAGGAGGAACAGCCCCCTTCCCCACGGCAACCCCCTGTTTATTGCTGAGTGTGGCATCAGGTGCTATGGAATGTCCCTTTGGTTGGTTTAGGTCAGCTGCCCTATCGATGTCCCCTCCCCATCACCGCCCACCCCCATTGATTTCCTTTGATGAAGTGGCCAACCATCTGGTTGCCCAGGGGAAGCCAGCTGATGGCACCTGTTTGGATTTCAGCACAGCTTCAAGACAGCTTCTCACTGTCTCCTTCTGGACAAATTGGGCAGCACACAGCTAGAGCAATGCATAATGCGATGGGTGAACAAGGGGCTGACGGGTCGGGCTCCAAGGGTTATTGTAAATGGGGTCGCATCAGGGTGGCGGCCAGTCATAGGGGCTTGTGCAGGCCTCCATTTTAGGGCCTGTTCTCTTCAGGGTTGTCCCGACTGACTCGCATGTAGGACTTGAGGGCATATGGAGTCCATTTATGCATGATGCTAAACAGGAAGGAGTGGCTGACTCCATCGAGGGGAGGAAGGCTTTGCAGAGAGATCTTGACAAAGCAGAGAGCTGGGCAATCCCCAGCAATATGAGGTTTAGGAAGAGCGAGTGAGGGATTCCACGCCTGGCAAGGGGCAACCCTGGCTGTATGGACAGCACAGCCCTGCAGAGAGGGATCTGGGGGTTTTGGGCGATGGCAAGTTGAATGTGATTCAAGCACGGGCCCTGGCAGCCAGGAGGGGCAACAGCATCCTGGGGTGCCTCCAGCACGGCATCGCCAGCCGCTCAGGGGCAGGGATTGCTGTGCTCTGCTCTGCGCTCTTGCAGCATCACCTCAAGTCCTGGGTGCACTTTTGGGCAGCACACTAACAGAAGGACATCAGGTTATGGGAGAGTGTCCAAAGGAGGGCTTGGAAGTGGTGGAGGATCTGGAGAGTAAGACGGATGAGGAGCACATGAGGTGCGCGTGTTTGTTCAGCCTGCATGAGACTGAGGGGAGGCCTCATGGCGGCCGGCAGCTTCCTCACGAGGGCAGCAGAGGGGCCGGCGCTGAGCTCTGCTCTCTGGGGCCACTGCCAAAACTCGAGGGAATGGCAAGGAGATGGGCCACTGGAGGCTCTGGCTGCAGGTGAGGAAAAGATTGTACACCACCACGGGGCTTGGCCACTGAAACAGGCCTCCCAGGGAAGTGGTCATGGCAGCCAAGCTGCTGGGGTTCACCAAATGTCTGGCAAGTGCTTTCAGACACATGCTTTGGTTTTTGGGGGTCACCCAGAGCGCTGGGCTCTGAGGTCAGCCAGCGGTGGGCTCTGAGGTCACCCAGCAATGGGCTGTGACCTCACGGCCCTCGCTGCTTATCTTGGGGCGCCGTCAGAGCCTGGCCCAGCCTGGCTCGTGCCTGGACTCCCGCTGAGCGTTTGTGTGAGGCTTGGAGTGCCGAGCAAGGATCTCTCGGGAGATTTGTTGGAGCTGTGCTGTGGGGCCATTGGCAGCTGCTCTCGGTGCCCGTCCCCGCAGCCAGTGCCTGCGTTTCCCCGGCCCTGCCTGGCTCAGGCAGCCGGGGCTGTGGAAGGAGTGCTCGCAGCAGTGCAGGTGAGCTGTGAGGCGACACGTGCCCCGGGGCTGGGCTTGGGGTTTTGTCCTGCTGAGGGGCCGGGGCACTGCCGCTGCCTGCCCTGGCTCAGCCACTGACCCTGGCCTCTCTCCTTCTTGCAGCGCACAGCAGCTGTGGCAGCGGTGCCAGCCAGGGGAAGCAGCTCCCCATCTGCAGCTCTCCCCAGCCCGCTGCAGCGAGCCGACACCATGGGCGCTGAGGCCCAGGACATCACCTGCCCTGTGTGCCAGGGGGTGTGCAAGGAGCCCAGCTACATCCTCCCCTGCCTGCACCAGTTCTGCTTCGGGTGCGTCATGCGCTGGGTCCAGAGAAGCAGCACCTGCCCCCTCTGCAGGCAGCGCATCACCTCCATCCGCTACTCCATCTGGGCGGAAGACGACTTCCTGGAGGTGCAGGTGGCCCCCGATGCAGAGGCGCAAGACGACAGCCCCCAGGACGAGCAGGGGGCTGCAGAGCCCATGCCCCAGCCTGCCGTGAGAGGCCTCCCGCCCGAGGAATGGGCAGCCCTCTTCAGGGAACACCTCGAAGTCCTGGGTCCGCTGCGCTCCTGGGTGCGCCAGCAAGCCAGGGAGCTCTTCGATGCTGCCTGGTGGGACCAGGACATGCTGGAGGCCACCGTCGTCGCTTGGCTGTGCCGCTGTGGGCTGGATGAGCACGCCTTGGTGCGGGAGCTGCGGCCCTTGCTGCAGGGCCACACGGTGAGCATTGTGCAGCGGCTCATCTCCATCATGGGGGAGATATGCAGCGAGGAGTACCTCGAGGAGCTGGGCTTCCTGGAACCGCGTCCTGCCAGCCAGCTCTCCATGGACAACGGCCCTGAGGTGGACCTCGAGGGCTCCCAAGACACCTGGGAGCTAGAGCTCGAGGGCTCCCAAGACACCTGGGAGCCAGAGTTCGAGGGCTCCGAAGACACCGGGGAGCCAGAGGTCGAGGGCTCCCAAGACACCTGGGAGCCAGAGCTCGAGGGCTCAGAAGACACCTGGGAGCCAGAGCTCGAGGGCTCCCAAGACACCTGGGAGCCAGAAGACAGCCTGGAGGCCACCCCCAGCCCTGCTGCCTCCCCCCGGGACACTCCTGTCACCAGCCTGCTCTCCTCCAGCAGCGCGGAGGGTTCAGACATCGAGGAGCTGCCCAGCACCTCCAGTGCCACCCTGCCTGCGGGTCCAGCACCCATCCCTGAGGAGCAGGAGGAGCTCTTCTCAGAGCCTGAAGAGGAGGAAGCAGAACACGCTGCAGTGCCGGGCTGCAGCCACGGGGCCTCTCCTCCTGGCCAGGGCAGGGACAGCTCACCGGGGGGGCCCCGGCGCCCCCCGAAGAGGAGGGCCGACAGCAACCCGGACTCTCCCCAGCCCTGCAAGAGGCCCCGGCGCCTTTAGCAGGGCACATCTGGTTGTCATCAAAATAAAGAGTTGTGACCCTGCCACAGACAGTGTCTTGGGCTTCTTGGTCGAATCCCAGAATCCTACAGTCATAGAAATGTCGAGTGGCTCAGGTTGGAAGGGGCCCTAAAGACCACCTAGTTCCACTCCCCCTGCCATGGCCAGGGATGCAACTCACTGGCCTCACCCAACCTGGTGATGGGCAATGTCTGCCCACTCGCTCAGGACCCACAGGACCCAATTATAATTATTAATAACCTATTTTAATAGGTTATTATAATTAATAAGGTAATTAATTAATTAATTAATACTAATTATAATAATCTATTTTTTAGAAGTAGTAATGAATATGTATTAGTCTTGGAGCATCAAAATCAGCTACTTGATGTAACTGGTGTGCGTCCTGGTGGAGCGGAGACTCCCGGTGCACCCAGCGCTGTTTGCTTACCTCTATTCTTTTAATAAATCCTATTTTTTTAATTAATCCTATTTTGAAGACTGAGCCATTTCTAACAACCTCATTTGGTTTCTTCCTGCCCAGCTCTCCAGCCTGTCCAGGTCTCATTGTACTCAAAATTCTCATTTGTACTTTCTGTAGTACTAGTGTTATGCTTGTGCCATTTGGTTGGAAAGGTGAAATTGAGAATTTTCTTGATACTAGTAGGGACTCTATGTTCAGAATATACCCCTGGCCATTCATGGGTAGCTTCTTAGCACAATAATCAGTACAACTGCCAGCAATTGCAAACAGTTGTCAGAGTGGCTAACAGATATGAGCACTGCTGGCATATGTCTGTCTATGAGGAAGCCCATTCCTTCTTGTACTTGCTGCTCATCACTGTCCCCACTCGATATCTACATATTGAATTGATGTGATTCCAGCAGGTAACCTTACTTCTTCTAATGTCTTAGCCAATTCAGCATGTGTTGGTGCAAGTCTGTGCTTAACCCTCTGGGGTAAATGAGCAAAAAAGGCTGTATTACTTCCAAAGTAAAAGCAAATTTGTCTTGTTCCTGCCGTGGTAATGTGACCAAAAGATATCTCTAACACCAACGACAGCCATCATTTAAATCCTGCTGTCTTAAGCAGATTAGGTATGTCAGACAGACTGGGTGCTGTGGCAGTCAATGGTTTAGTAGCTGCATTCAACTTTCTGTAGTCTACTGTAAGCCACCATGTCCTTAATATTTGTAACTGGCCATACTGGAGAAGTTCTTTCCTCTTCCTAGGCTGCCTGCTAGCAAGTTGATTGGGAGTACAACAAGAAAAATTTTTTTAATCAACATTTGGTGTGATTTTCAGCAACACAACTGCTATGAGGACTGCAAGAAAAGTGCTTGCCAGGTCTGCAGCATAATACAATTAGCCTGAATAAGTTATAAGGCAATAGAAGTCCTCTAGTAAAGGACGGTGTAAATGCCAAAACTTAATTGGACAAGCTGTTTCCTCCTGTAAGTAGATTATTCAGATTATTTCCTGTATTTCCTGTAACTGAAAAAACAAACAAACAAACAAACAAACAAAAAAACAACCAACAATATTTACTCCAAAATTTATCCACTTTAAATAGAACACATATTTTAAAAGCCTGTTTCTGCTACAGTTATGTGAAAGATTTTATCCCAAGTCCTCGTTCTATACAGTAGAATAAAAAAATAAATAAATTTCAAAGGACAATTTTCAGATTCACATTAAGGCCGGAGTCCACCTCATGTTGTAAGTCTCTTCTACCAGGTTAGAATATCACCACTAACACCTTGGTACAATTCCTCTACAGGTAGTCAGCTCAGCTTTTGTCATTTATATTCCAATGGGACAGGAACTGATTCACTTCTTCCAAAGTTTGTGAAAAGCAATTCCCCCACGCTTATTTTATAGCCTGGCTGAGCGATGCACTGGAAGTTTTCTCTCCGGTATCAGAACATTTCAAAGCACGGAGTTCAGCCAGTGCAAGAAATCGGTTGTTCATCCAGACATCTTTAGGTTGAGTCTATTTTGCCTTTCAGAAATTCATAAGGATATGAGCATGGTAGAAAATATCAATAATATCAATCGCTTCTCGGCCTTTTGGCTAAGATCATGTGTAGTATCTGTTCTTATCAGTTTAATATCTGATTTTTTGGTTGCCATCACGGAAACGTGGTGGGACCAGTCTCATGACTGGAGTGCTGCAATGCCTGGCTATAGGCTCTTCAGAAGGGACAGGCAGCACAGAAGGGGTGGCGGTGTGGCTCTCTATATTAGAGAGTCTTTCGATGTTGTAGAACTCGAGGCTAGGAATGACAAGATCGAGTCCCTTTGGGTTAGGATCGGCAGGGACAACAAGGCTAGTGTCCTGGTCGGGGTCTGCTATAGACCGCCGAACCAGGATGAGGAGACGGATGAGGAGTTCTACAGGCAGCTGACAGAAGTTGCGAAATCTTCAGCGCTTGTACTCGTGGGGGACTTCAACTTCCCTGACATATCCTGGAAGCACAACACAGCCCAGAGGAAGCAGTCTAGGAGGTTTCTGGAGGAAGTGGAAGATCGCTTCCTGACACAGCTGGTTAGTGAGCCTACCAGGGGTGGTGCCCCGCTAGACCTTCTCTTCACAAACAGAGAAGGACTGGTGGAGGATGTGATTGTCAGGAGCTGTCTTGGGCAGAGTGACCACGAAATGGTGGAGTTCTCCATTCTTGGCGAGGCCAGGAAGGGGACCAGTAAAACCTCTGTATTGGACTTTCGGAGGGCTGACTTTAGGCTGCTCAGGACACTAGTTGGTGGAATCCCTTGGGAGGCGGTTCTGAAGGGCAGAGGGGTCCAGGAAGGCTGGGCGCTCTTCAAGAGGCAAATCCTAATGGCGCAGGAGCGGTCTGTTCCCAATTGCCCAAAGATGAGCCAGCGGGGAAGAAGACCAGCCTGGCTCAACAGAGAACTGTGGCTTGAGCTTAGGAGAAAAAAGAGGGTTTATAATCTTTGGAAAAGTGGACAGGCCACTAGGGAGGACTATAAGGATGTAACGAGGCTGTGCAGGGACAAAATTAGGAAGGCCAAAGCTCATCTGGAGCTCAATCTGGCTACTGCCGTTAAAGATAACAAAAAACGCTTTTATAAATACATCAACACAAAAAGGAGGACTAGGGAGAATCTCCATCCTTTACTGGATGCGGGGGGAAACGTAGTTACAAGAGATGAGGAAAAGGCGGAGGTGCTCAATGCCTTCTTCGCCTCAGTCTTTAGCGGCAATACCGCTTGTTCTCTGGATACCCAGTACCCTGAGCTGGTGGAAGGGGATGGGGAGCAGGATGTGGCCCTCACCATCCACGAAGAACTGGTTGGTGACCTGCTACGGCACTTGGATGTGCACAAGTCGATGGGGCCGGATGGGATCTACCCAAGAGTACTGAGAGAACTGGCAGAGGAGCTGGCCAAGCCCCTATCCATCATTTATCAGCAGTCCTGGCTATCGGGGGAGGTCCCAGCTGACTGGCGGCTAGCGAATGTGACGCCCATCTACAAGAAGGGCCGGAGGGCAGACCCGGGGAACTACAGGCCTGTCAGTTTGACCTCAGTACCAGGGAAGCTCATGGAGCAGATCCTCTTGAGAGTCATCATGCGGCACTTGCAGGGCAAGCAGGCGATCAGGCCCAGTCAGCATGGCTTTATGGAAGGCAGATCCTGCTTGATGAACCTGATCTCCTTCTATGACAAAGTGACGCGCTGGGTGGACGAGGGAAAGGCTGTGGATGTGGTCTACCTTGACTTCAGCAAGGCTTTTGACACCGTCTCCCACAGCATTTTCCTCAAGAAACTGGCTGCTCTTGGCTTGGACTGGCACACGCTTCCTTGGGTTAGAAACTGGCTGGATAGCCGGGCCCAAAGAGTTGTGGTAAATGGAGTCAAGTCCAGTTGGAGGCCAGTCACTAGTGGCGTTCCCCAGGGCTCGGTGCTGGGGCCGGTCCTCTTTAACATCTTCATCCATGATCTGGACGAGGGCATTGAGTGCACCCTCAGTAAGTTTGCAGATGACACCAAGTTAGGTGCGTGTGTCGATCTGCTCAAGGGTAGGAAGGCTCTGCAGGAGGATCTGGATAGGCTGCACCGATGGGCTGAGGTCAACTGCATGAAGTTCAACAAGGCCAAGTGCCGGGTCCTGCACCTGGGGCACAATAACCCCAAGCAGAGCTACAGGCTGGGAGACGAGTGGTTGGAGAGCTGCCTGGCAGAGAAGGACCTGGGAGTGATGGTGGACGGTAGGCTGAATATGAGCCAGCAGTGTGCTCAGGTGGCCAAGAAGGCCAACGGCATCCTGGCTTGTATCAGAAACAGCATGACCAGCAGGGCTAGGGAGGTGATCGTCCCCCTGTACTCGGCTCTGGTGAGGCCGCACCTCGAGTACTGTGCTCAGTTTTGGGCCCCTCGCTACAAGAAGGACATGGAGGTGCTTGAGCGGGTCCAGAGAAGGGCGACAAAGCTGGTGAGGGGCCTGGAGAACAAGTCCTATGAGGAGCAGCTGAAGGAGCTGGGCTTGTTCAGCCTAGAGAAGAGGAGGCTCAGGGGCGACCTTATTGCTCTCTACAGATACCTTAAAGGAGGCTGTAGAGAGGTGGGGGTTGGCCTGTTCTCCAACGTGCCTGGTGACAGAACGAGGGGGAATGGGCTAAAGTTGCGCCAGGGGAGTTTTAGGTTAGATGTTAGGAAGAGCTTCTTTACTGAAAGGGTTGTGAGGCATTGGAACGGGCTGCCCAGGGAGGTGGTGGAGTCACCATCCCTGGAAGTCTTCAAAAGACGTTTAGATGTAGAGCTTAGGGATGTGGTTTAGTGGGGACTGTTAGCGTTAGGTTAGAGGTTGGACTCGATGATCTTGAGGTCTCTTCCAACCTAGAAATTCTGTGATTTTGTGATTCTGTGAATAAAGTTTGGGAAACACAATGAAAGGAGAAAAAAAGAAAAGGCAAAATTGAGCTTCAGAGCTGTACTGACAGATCTGAAATTCTGGGGGGATTCCCTAGGTTGGAAAAGCACAGCAAAACTCACGCCTGAGAATAAGGCACCATGAGGCTGCCAATACGCTCAGGTTACTTACTGTATTAGCATGCTTAATTACAACAAATTAACAACATGTAGTTCTTACCTCTGATATTAATTCCAATATACTCTCCCTGCTCTGGTTGTGAAACACGGAAAGCTCTGTCACGCAGTCCTCGTCAAGGTGTCCCTGCTGCAAGAACACGGACTACATTCAAGCATGAAGCTTTCAGGTTGTCTCATCGAGACACATCTGACCATGACACTGCTGTGATATGCAGCAGGCGGAGTCCCTCATTATCCAACATTTCAGATTTTGTATTTTAGTTAGCATCATGGCTAGATGTTGCCGTGAGTAAACGGAGAAAGTCACACAACTTCAGCATCTCGGCCCTCCCTGGTGAGAGGTTCTGAACTCACGTAGGAAAGGCTGTCTGCAGATAAGATTTTTCACTTGAGTGGAAGCTCCACTTTTATCTCTTCTTAAATATGCAAAGCTGCATCAGGCATGCACGTCTTTGCCAGAGCTGCTTAAAACTGACAGCGCACGTGCAACAAGCTGTTCTTTACCTAGACAAACAGCAGCAGCCAGTGGCCAGCAGGAGGCATTGGCTGCAAATGCTTGCTCATATACAGAAGTTCTGCACATTTTGATGAGAAGCTAGCTGTTTTGCTAATTAAGCATCAACGACAGAATACAATGACAACGTACCTTGAAATGCCTCCTCAAAAGAAATGGCAAAGAACCAGTACCGTTGTGACAGCAAATAAGATTACATGAAATGCCAAGGAACCTTCTTGGCAAGTGTACTTACTGGATATTTACTTTGCCAGTGGACAGCATCTGAATAACCTTCCATGAGCCACGGGTGACTTAACAGATGCTTAACTGTAATCGCTTCTTTGGGTCCACCTAGTGGGCAGGAAGAATCAAGTTGTTACACAAATCTGTGAGAATAGAAGAAAAAACTTATCTTTTATTCAGACCTTCTGGGTGCTTAGAAGGGATAGAATAGAAACCAACAACAATGTTTCAGAACCCCACCAAAAGGAAGGTTAAATGTCTGAGCTGTGAATAACAGTTACAGCACCTATGGTTACAGTACATGTTCCAGTAACATTCTGCAGTGACTAGACTGCCTAGATGTAGCCCGAAGGCATATTTCATATGCTCAGCTTCATTAATAAAACATCTCATTTATAAACACTTCTTAATTGTGCTGTATCAATAGAACACCCAAATGCAAGGTGCTTCAAGACTTCATTTAATTATTTACATTTTAATTTCTATATTCATGAACTATTATTACATTCTTGCATGAGAATTTTCTGCAGAAGACAAGGCTAACCTTTCCTTCAAGGATTCAGACGTATAAGAGTTAATCTTCAAACACCAAATATTTTCTAAGTACTTCATAGATGTAGTATTCCGACCTAATGAAATAGCATTTTGTAGACCTATCTGAGTAGAAGCAGCACCTTTACCTGTAGCATTTGGCTAAGCAGCAGCGTACTGCTAGGAGAGAGCCACTTTGGAATAGTATATTTTCCTCTCTGTGGAAAAAAAAAAAAACAAAGAGGGTGTAGAATGAACCTTGAATAGTTAGGTCAAACAGGATTATTAAATTACTTAGGTGATAGTGACATCTCTCTTCAGCCAAAAAGGAAGAACAGCCACATGCAAAAAATGTTTGAGAGTTGAGATAAGGACAGGGAGATCACTCACCACATACCGTTATAAGGAAAACAGACTCGGCGTAATGAAGATCAATGTAATGTATTGACAAATGGTAATAAACTAGAGCAGTGAGAACTAAAAACCTCCTCCCTCTGAGCAATGCAAGGGAACAGGGCAGTCCATAGTGCTTTGTCCCTGCTGCTCCCTACACCTCCCTCTCTGTCCCTGCTCCCCATGGGGTCCCTTGCAGGGGATGCCGTACTTCCCAAACGGAGCCTGCGGGGGCTGCCCACAGGCAGCAGCTCTTCAGGAACTGCTCCAATATGGGTCTGCACCATGCGGTCCATCCATCGGGAGCACGCTACTCCTGCAGATGCTCTCACCAGACCTCCTGTTCCATCCTCACAAACATGGTTAGTGATATCATTAGAAACAGATGGGGGGCAGATTTCAGATTTCACAGTGCAGCTTTACTGGGAAAGTAAGGCATCAAATCCACATGATCTGCATGTGGGTCCAAGGAGCCCCATTACCCATTTTGCTTTTAATATATCACTACAGATCAGGAGACAAGGTAAAACAAGTAGCATCTCCCTGACTGAGGACAGTGCTGGAAGGCAAATACCTCACAAGAGCTACCAGAAGCATAAGATCACTCCAGAAGTATTTTCTTCTTGCAGGAGCTGTAGCACATACTTGGTTGACTTAAGTATTCCCAAATGAAGAGATGTGGAACATTCCAGGGAAAGAAACAAGGTGTGCAAGCACTGTGATCCTACTTCCAACCACAGGACCATGTGGGTTGGGAAAGACCTCTAAGATCAGCTGGTCCATCCTTTAACCTCACACTGCCAAGCCCACCATTAAACCATGTCACCAAGCACCTCATCTACATGGTTTTTGAATGCCTCCTGAGTGGTGACTCAACCACTTCCCTGGGCTGCCTGTTCCAATACCTCTCAACTCTTTCAATAAGGAAATTTTTCCTAATAGCCAAGCCAAACCTCCTGCAGAGCAACGTGAGGCCATTTCCTCTTGTCTTATCACTCGGTGCTTGGGGACACCCGTCCCCATCTCGCTAGAGCCTCCTTTAAGGTAATTGTAGAGCTTAGATTCAAGCAGCAGCCTTCCAACAGCCTTGAGCTGAGATTACAGTACATTTCAGCATCTGTAACCTGTGAAATTCAATTCCACAAGCATATCTAAGTGTCTCCATTTCAAGCAATTTTCATCTCGCAGCCACACAGAATTAAAACAAATTCAGAGCAGAAATAGCAAGCCTGCATCTTAACACCTGTGAGACTTCCCTCTTCCACTGCACTCAGACTGAGTTTTAAAACTTGCTCATCTCTGTTCACCTCAACAAGTTCCACTGGCCAATGTTTCACCTCTCCAAAGAATGCAGCTCCTGCTTCTCGTGAAGTGAGGCCTCAACTCTGCAGAAACCATCCTTGAAGACTCCAAAAGATCTCCTGTCCCCTCCTACCACCACAGTCCTTGAATCCTCTTCAGGATGCTCTACTTTCCAGTCATACCAATCTCTTGGTCAGGGAAGGAGAAGCAGGTAGAGGAAGCCAAAGACCTCAGCCAACACAGCTGTTCCACACTCCGCTGGCTTACTGGAGGCTTTGTGAACAGAAATTTGCTGGCAGCCTGCAAGTGGTTTGTGGAGGTGTCTACAGGATGCCAAACAGCAGCTGTTCAGCTGTACTGGGAGGAATTTACAGGGAAACAGAACCAACGACTCAATGCTGTTACTTACTACCTATTCAGCCTTTTCTCTTGGAGGCAACTTATGGGGTCTTGCATTTCCTCCTCATTCTGGACAGAGAAGTGCTGACAGACAGCACACTGAATGTAAGCCAGGGGTGTCTTCTGGCAGAAAAGATGCCCAACACTACCGTGGGCTGAATTAGGAAGCAGCACCAACACACCAGGGGGCTGAGCCCTCTGCTCAGCTCTTGTTGGATGACATCTACAATGCTGCACCTAGGTTTCAGCCCCCTTCAGGAAAAGCATCAAATGGAAGAAAGCTCTTTGCATGCTCATTCTGGAGGAGGAAATCTCAATAGCGGTGGCAGAATCCTGCCCTTCCCAGAGAGGAGAATAGCTGGTATTCAAGAACAGTCAGTCTTGGAAAATCCAATGGCAGATGTACGGTTCTGTCACAGCATATGGAGAAGGCAGATGAAGGATCCCCCCCCAAAAATCCAGCCCATTGACAAGAAAATTCTTCTTCTGAAACTCCGCTTGCTATCATCCACCAGTTGCACCAGGCTAGTGTACCGGGAAGGCCAATGGAAGAAATGCACAAAATGCTAGGAAGAGCAGCAGAAAGGGACAAAATTCAGCACAAAGTCCATTTTGCCTTAGGCAAAGCCTAGCAGGTTCTGTCACCAGAAAAGCAAACCTCTTGCAACACTCAGCCATGTCCCTCCTAGCACAACCAATACCTACCATTATCCTCTGTAGACTGCCATGACGTTGTCATCATCAAAAGGGAGAAAGCCACACAGCAGAGCATACAGCAGTACACCCATGCTCCAAATATCTGCCTAAAAAATAAAAGTGCGTAGATGTTCACAAAGCAGATGTATCCAAAAGGGCTTCATGACAGACCATATTGTCCGCCCTTGGCAAAGTCCCCACACACTTCATGAAGAGTAGGCTCATCTTGTTTAAAAAAAAAAAAAAAAAGCAGCAAGAATCAGAGGCCAACAACAGCAGTGCAAAGCTGTGAGAGCAAACAAAAGACTGACTCCATCCTAATAGCAAAGCAACTTAAGAAGCTTGAAGGGATTCCCATTACAGCATTTTGGATAGATTAACAAGTGCAAATTGCAAGTAGGCCCAGAGTTTCAGGTATGAAATCAAAGCTGAGAAACCTTTTCACATTTTCTGCGCCCTGTTTTTTATAACATTGTGCAACAAAAAGGGACCAAGTCTTCATGCACAACTTGCAAGCTAAAGAAAAGCCTGACGAATCATTAAAACTTTGAGATTGCACAAAAATTTGTGACAAGTGAGGAGTAATTGACAGAGGACAGTGCTCTTTCAAAGATTTTGTAGTAGAAGAACGTTACTGTTTTGTAGGGCACTAAAAGATGGAGCAACTGGTAGAGGTAGGTAAGGATTAGCCAGAGATAAACCAGCCAGCTACCTGACCTGTGGCCAACAGTACTGTTTGAGTCTGCGACTGCTAAGGCTAGTTGAGGCAGCTGTGGGAAGTACCAAAGTAATGCTGTCCAGGGGCATTCAGGAGGGAAACCAAGTGAGCATACCCCAACTTCACTGCCTTTACAAACAGGGCACCAGAGGAGAAAAAAAAAAATTAAAAAAAAAAATCACATACTACAACTCTGCTACATACCTCTGATCCAATATATGCTTTGCCCTGAATCAGCTCCGGCGCTGCATACGCTGGGCTTCCACAGCAGGTGTTCAGATGGTAATCAAGGCCTCCCTAGAATAACACAGAAATCGGAATAATCACACTGAAGCCTTGGCTCTAACACGCTTTATGTCATCTAGTAATGACACAGTAGAAGCCTCAGAGGCTCCCTCTTTTTCTGCAATGCATCTATGTTCACCTTTTATTTTGCTTTGTTGTAACTTATGAATTTACTAAGCAAATAGTCTAAGACCATAAACATCTAAAACCACAAACATGTTCTGATCCCAAACTGCTCCTTTATCTATGTTCCTTGGCAAGATGCATTCTTTTCCTTAGCTCCTCATGTATTAAGATGAATTCCTTGTGCAAACATGCAGATAAGAGATACAAACCTGTGACGAAGTGATCTAAGAGCTACTGAGCATGAGGCTAGATGGTTATTTATGACAATATTTAATGCAATAACTTTTCAAAGACCCCCTGATAAAACACTTTCTTATCAAAACCGTGTTATTATTTCACATGCACTGTCTTCTACACAGATCACAATAAGATGATGTTATTCCACTGAACTGATGCTCTGTTGGTCCTGATTACCAGCATGATGCTCTAACTTGCTCTATTGAGTCAAACAAAACAATCTGAGGGTGAATAACTCCCTTGAAATCCCTAAAACTGTCTCCTTGTTACATTGATCCTCACCAGCACCCACCTTGCATGTTAAAAAGGCAAACAGAAAAGGCTCCCCAAAACTGGTTCTAGGATCAAGAAACAATTCAGGACAAACACACAGAAACAGAGGATCTGCATCTGTCACCTGTATAAACTTGTTGGTTCTATCCACAATATCCATCTCCACAAAAATCTTTTGAAGAAAGACATACACAGGTGAAAAATGCATGAAGGAAAAGTGCATGCCAACCTGATATTACGGGCCCTTGTATGAGACAGAAGGTGCTGTACATACCAGATGATCTCTGCCTTAGATTACAAAAATATCAAGTCTACATGGAGAAAACGATTTAACAGGCTGCTCAGAGCCACAGCTGTTAACTGTTCTCTTGCGCAGTTCAGTCCCTTCCAAGGAAGCAGTAATTGCATCCCAACCACATCAATGGCTTTACTTTAGGGTGTTTGGGCAAGTCACTGCATTGCATTCTGTGGTCAAACATGCATTTCTTGGGTGCACATAGTATTGGATCGAGCAGATACTCTTACCTTTGGCTTTGCACAGAGCCCAAGGTCTATCAGCTTCAGATTATGTTCCTCGTCAATCAGCAGATTTTCCTGGTGAAAGAGAAAGCAGCAAGTAATGCTTTTCAGCTGAGCATCCAAGGAACCACCTTTTCTTGTACTAGGGCTTGGAGATGGCACGGGATAAAGCCCTCAGACACTGCGTCTGACTCTGCTTTGAGCAGCAGGTTCAAGCAGAAACTGCTGCAGTCGCTTCCAAGCCAAGTTACCGTATCCTCCTCCGGATTCACCAGCTCATTGTCTAGAAGCCAATTCCTTGCAAAAGGCACAAACAGAGCTTTCTTTTTTTTGCAGAAAAGCTCTTTGGAGACAAAGATCTCATCAGCTGTCTGGGAAATTGCCTGAGCTCCAAGGGTTTGTTTTTCTCAGAGATATCAGCATCTCTAAAAAATGTAAAGTTCTATCCAATTTGTGGAGAAACACTCAAATCTTCCAACCACTAAAACAATGCTTAATCTGCAAAGACAGAGAAGCTATAGGATGGGGCCAGTAGCGTGCATCTTATTCTGCACCCTCTCTATACGTATCCTTCATTTAAGCTATCTGACTCTGTTTCTTGAGGCACAAAACCATAAGTGTGCACAACAGATTGACACCATCAAGACTCTCTCCAGGTGCATACTGGAACAAACAGCGTAACAGAAACACCTAACCAACATCCAAATTAGTTCCATGTCTCTGCTCTGCTCCCATTTAGAGCATGAGCAGAGAATCACAGAACGGTTTGCATTGGAAGGGACCTTAAAGATCCTCTTATTCCACTCCCCCTGCCACAGGCAGGGACACCTCCTGCTAGACCAGGCTGCCCAAAGCCCCCTCCAGCCTGGTCTTAATCCACAGCTTCTCTTGGCAACCTCTTCCAGTGTGTCACACTCCTCAGAGTAAAGAATTTCTTCCTTATAGCTAATCGAAATCTACACTCTCAGTTTAAAACCACTACTCCTTGTCCTATCCCTACATCCGCAACGAAGAGTCCCTCCACAGACTTCCTTTGGCCCCCTTTAGGTATTGGAAAGTTGTTATAAGGTCTCCCTGGAGCCTTCTCTTCGCCAGGCTGAACAACCCCAACTCCTGACTTTATAGGAGAGGTGCTCCAGCCCTTCATCATCTCTGTGGCCTCCTCTGGACTTGTTCTAATACTTCCATGTCCTTGTGCTGGAGGCCTCAGAGCTGAATGCAGTACTCTCAGTACTATGTTCTATTTCAGAGGAAAATCCCTTCTCAGGGTCAGCCACATCCAGCTCAGCTGAGGCACACAGTAGCAAGCAGAAACAATACATTTCCAGAAGGCATCAGATCATTTGTTATTTACAGAAATGTGACTACTATTCAGGCTTACTGGTTTGAGGTCCCTGTGGGCATATCCCTTACTGTGAACATAAGCAATTGCTGAAACAATCTGCCGAAAAAATACACGAGCTTCTTCTTCTGAAAGACGGTCCTTGGAAATAATGTAATCAAACAGCTCTCCTCCAGGACAATACTGCAATAAGAAGGTAAAGCGCAAAAGAGAATATGTTTAGAGCATAACCAGGAAGTCTAAGTACCAAGGAGAGCACAGAAAGCACTGGACAGCAGCTATAGGACTCTCTGCATATTCCCTTTGCTTTATCAGTACCCAAAAGTTTGGCATGGGTCACCACTGCAGCAAACCACACAAGCCAAGAAGTCTGACCCTTGCCTCAAATTTTGTATCCAAGACATTACACTCTTGTCATGGGTGGTGCAAATCACCCAGGAGACGACAATGACTTGGGAGTTCTGGTGTCTCACAGACCTTGCTGGTGCTATTTTAAAATAATTGAAATGCAAGGTAGGAATTAAACTTATTTCACTTTTTGTGAACACCAAAGAGTGGCTTTTACGAGAAGACAGAATATGTATTTTCAGCTTAATGTTTAAAGTAATGAATCTTGAACAAACTCATCAATTAGATAACCTCTTAAGAAATGCATCATTTCAACTTTACTGTTATATTATCGCATACTGCTAAAGCGGACAGATTGTGTACTGTAACCTCAAGCGTGGCAGAAACACCGTTTCTTACCTCTAAGACCATGAATATTTTCTTGGATGTCTCTATTACATGATACAACCGGCAAATATGTTGGTGACTTAAATTCTTCATGGCATCAATTTCTGTTTTAACACGAGGCAAGTCATCCTAAGAGACCATGAACATAAGGTATGAATTTGGTGACTACTTACAACAGTAAACTGCAAACTATTGCAGAAGTCAAAATTTCACAGCACGTTTCTGACAGCATACGATTCAACATCAACTCATCTACAGCTCTTCCATTCCCCCTATATAATTCTGATCAGCAAAACCTGAAGACATAAAATATCTAGTGTTTTCATCAGCATTTTGTTTGAATTATTGTAATAATTTTCAACTTCCTCCATTTTACAGCGAGTGAATGCTGCGCACTTCACAAGAAGGCACAACGTTTCCGGTGCTTTGTTAACATTCCTTGAACTCTGCAGCATCCTTTAAAAGGCAGCAGGGCTAGTAGGCAGCATCTTTATGTACCGCACCCCTTTGCTCTTGAGAACTGCACAAGAAACAGATGATGCTATCAAATGTTACATGCTTTTGACTTACCCCTAGAGCAAGCTTGTCCATGATTTTTATTGCAACTTTTTCACCGGTAAGAAGATGTCGTCCAAGCTTTACCTTCGCAAACCCACCTAAAAGTGAAAACACAGCCGTTTAAAGCTCAGCATGATAACATGCGTTCATCCTTTTAATCCCGCTTGTAGAGCAGAGTACGCAGCACGAATTGTGTGCAATGCCTTCATCAGAGGAAGAGGCGATTTGAGTTACGGGCTGCCAACTAGCTTCAGAATTGTGCTCCAAAATTCACGGGCTTGAAGTCACTCTGTACTCAGGCAGACAGCAGGCAGGCGCCTTTGTTCAGAGATCGCTCCTACCCGTCCCAATCGTTTCGCGCAACTCGTAGTACTTCAGAATCTCCTCATCGCTGCTGACAGACATCCTGAGGCCAGCAGGCGCCTGCCCTTCTGCCCAGCACCTGCAACGACAAAGCGCCACCCGTGGCTGCGCTGCCCTCAGAGCACGGCCCGAGGCGCGGAGGGGCCGCTTGCAGCACCGGGACCCACCGGGACCCACCGGGACCCACCGGGACCCACCGGGACCCACCGGGACCCACCGGGACCCACCGGGACCCCTGCTCAGCGCCTGGGCGCTGCTGCCCGGCCCCCCCCCACCCCGCCGGGCCCGGCCCGGCCCCCGCCTCACCGCTCCGCCACAGCGCCCGGCGCGGCCGTTGCCATTTGAACCGCCCGCCCCGCCCGCCCGCCGGCAGCACGGGGCCAATGGCGGCCGCCGCGCGGCGCCCAACGGGAGGGAGGGAGGGAAGGAGGGAGGGAGGCGCGGCAGGGCGGCCATGTTGGGAGGGTCGGCGCTGCTGCTCCGCGCCCTGCAGGGTCTGGGGGAGGGTGGGGAAGAAGGAACATGGTGATGCGCAAGTCCAGGGGACCTGAGGAGATGGATCTGCGGGTCCTGAGCGAGTGGGCAGACATTGCCCATCACCAGGTTGGGTGAGGCCAGTGAGTTGCATCCCTGGCCATGGCAGGGGGAGTGGAACTAGGTGGTCTTTAAGGCCCCTTCCAACCTGAGCCACTCGACATTTCTATGACTGTAGGATTCTGGGATTCGACGAAGAAGCCCAAGACACTGTCTGTGGCAGGGTCACAACTCTTTATTTTGATGACAACCACATTTGCCCTGCTAAAGGCGCCGGGGCCTCTTGCAGGGCTGGGGAGAGTCCGGGTTGCTGTCGGCCCTCCTCTTCGGGGGGCGCCGGGGCCCCCCCGGTGAGCTGTCCCTGCCCTGGCCAGGAGAAGAGGGCCCGTGGCTGCAGCCCGGCACTGCAGCGTGTTCTGCTTCCTCCTCTTCAGGCTCTGAGAAGAGCTCCTCCTGCTCCTCAGGGATGGGTGCAGCGGGCGGCTGGCCAGGACGCGCAGGCAGGGCGGCACTGGAGGTATTGGGCAGCTCCTCGACGTCAGAATCCTCTGCGCTGCTGGAGGAGAGCAGGCTGGTGACAGGAGTGTCCCGGGGGGAGGCAGCAGGGCTGGGGGTGGCCTCCAGGCTGTCTTCTGGCTCCCCGGTGTCTTCGGAGCCCTCGAGCTCTGGCTCCCAGGTGTCTTGGGAGCCTTCGAGCTCTGGCTCCCAGGTGTCTTGGGAGCCCTCGAGCTCTGGCTCCCAGGTGTCTTGGGAGCCCTCGAGCTCTGGCTCCCAGGTGTCTTGGGAGCCCTCGAGGTCCACCTCAGGGCCGTTGTCCATGGAGAGCTGGCTGGCAGGACGCGGTTCCAGGAAGCCCAGCTCCTCGAGGTACTCCTCGCTGCAGATCTCCCCCATGATGGAGATGAGCCGCTGCACAATGCTCACCGTGTGGCCCTGCAGCAAGGGCCGCAGCTCCCGCACCAAGGCGTGCTCATCCAGCCCACAGCGGCACAGCCAAGCGACGACGGTGGCCTCCAGCATGTCCTGGTCCCACCAGGCAGCATCGAAGAGCTCCCTGGCTTGCTGGCGCACCCAGGAGCGCAGCGGACCCAGGACTTCGAGGTGTTCCCTGAAGAGGGCTGCCCATTCCTCGGGCGGGAGGCCTCTCACGGCAGGCTGGGGCATGGGCTCTGCAGCCCCCTGCTCGTCCTGGGGGCTGTCGTCTTGCGCCTCTGCATCGGGGGCCACCTGCACCTCCAGGAAGTCGTCTTCCGCCCAGATGGAGTAGCGGATGGAGGTGATGCGCTGCCTGCAGAGGGGGCAGGTGCTGCTTCTCTGGACCCAGCGCATGACGCACCCGAAGCAGAACTGGTGCAGGCAGGGGAGGATGTAGCTGGGCTCCTTGCACACCCCCTGGCACACAGGGCAGGTGATGTCCTGGGCCTCAGCGCCCATGGTGTCGGCTCGCTGCAGCGGGCTGGGGAGAGCTGCAGATGGGGAGCTGCTTCCCCTGGCTGGCACCGCTGCCACAGCTGCTGTGCGCTGCAAGAAGGAGAGAGGCCAGGGTCAGTGGCTGAGCCAGGGCAGGCAGCGGCAGTGCCCCGGCCCCTCAGCAGGACAAAACCCCAAGCCCAGCCCCGGGGCACGGGTCGCCTCACAGCTCACCTGCACTGCTGCGAGCACTCCTTCCACAGCCCCGGCTGCCTGAGCCAGGCAGGGCCGGGGAAACGCAGGCACTGGCTGCGGGGACGGGCACCGAGAGCAGCTGCCAACGGCCCCACAGCACAGCTCCAACAAATCTCCCAAGAGATCCTTGCTCGGCACTCCAAGCCTCGCACAAACGCTCAGCCAGAGTCCAGGCACGAGCCAGGCTGGGCCAGGCTCTGACGGCGCCCCAAGATAAGCAGCGAGGGCCGTGAGGTCACAGCCCATTGCTGGGTGACCTCACAGCCCACCGCTGGCTGACCTCAGAGCCCAGCGCTCTGGGTGACCCCCAAAAACCAAAGCATGTGTCTGAAAGCACTTGCCAGACATTTGGTGAACCCCAGCAGCTTGGCTGCCATGACCACTTCCCTGGGAGGCCTGTTTCAGTGGCCAAGCCCCGTGGTGGTGTACAATCTTTTCCTCACCTGCAGCCAGAGCCTCCAGTGGCCCATCTCCTTGCCATTCCCTCGAGTTTTGTCAGTGGCCCCAGAGAGCAGAGCTCAGCGCCGGCCCCTCTGCTGCCCTCGTGAGGAAGCTGCCGGCCGCCATGAGGCCTCCCCTCAGTCTCATGCAGGCTGAACAAACACGCGCACCTCATGTGCTCCTCATCCGTCTTACTCTCCACATCCTCCACCACTTCCAAGCCCTCCTTTGGACACTCTCCCATAACCTGATGTCCTTCTGTTAGTGTGCTGCCCAAAAGTGCACCCAGGACTTGAGGTGATGCTGCAAGAGCGCAGAGCAGAGCACAGCAATCCCTGCCCCTGAGCGGCTGGCGATGCCGTGCTGGAGGCACCCCAGGATGCTGTTGCCCCTCCTGGCTGCCAGGGCCCGTGCTTGAATCACATTCAACTTGCCATCGACCAAAACCCCCAGATCCCTCTCTGCAGGGCTGTGCTGTCCATACAGCCAGGGTTGCCCCTTGCCAGGCGGGGAATCCCTCACTCGCTCTTGCTAAACCTCATATTGCTGGGGATTGCCCAGCTCTCTGCTTTGTCAAGATCTCTCTGCAAAGCCTTCCTCCCCTCGATGGAGTCAGCCACTCCTTCCTGTTTAGCATCATGCATAAATGGACTCCAGATGCCCTCAAGTCCTACATGCGAGTCAGTCGGGACAACACTGAAGAGAACAGGCCCTAAAATGGAGGCCTGCGGAAGCCCCTATGACTGGCCGCCACCCTGATGCGACCCCATTTACAATAACCCTTGGAGCGCGACCCGTCAGCCCCTTGTTCACCCATCGCATTATGCATTGCTCTAGCTGTGTGCTGCCCAATTGGTCCAGAAGGAGACAGTGAGAAGCTGTCTTGAAGCTGTGCTGAAATCCAAACAGGTGCCATCAGCTGGCTTCCCCTGGGCAACCAGATGGTTGGCCACTTCATCAAAGGAAATCAATGGGGGTGGGCGGTGATGGGGAGGGGACATGGATAGGGCAGCTGACCTAAACCAACCAAAGGGACATTCCATAGCACCTGATGCCACACTCAGCAATAAACAGGGGGTTGCCGTGGGGAAGGGGGCTGTTCCTCCTGAACAACCACTGCATGTTTTGATGCCCTGCTTCCCAGGACATGGCTGAACATTGCTCGTTGATGGGAAGTAGAGAATATTTCTTTTTCCTTCTCTCTGTGCTTCCCCGCGGCCTTATCGTTTCTTTTGTTACTTTTTCTCCCCATTCCCCTGCCTTTTCATTAAACCATTCTCATCTCCAGCCTCTTTGTGCTGTATTTTCTCCCCCAATTTAATAGCCACTCTTCTGCGTTCGCAATAAGTGAAATAATTTTAATTCCTACCTCGCTTTTTTAATTATTTTCAAACAGCATCAGCAAGGTCTGTGGGACACCAGAACACCCTTATATAACACCCAAATAATTGCCATCTCCCTTTGGTGATTTGTACCCCCATGCCTGCTGTTTGTCATCATCGCACCATGCCCTGCTGAGATAGCTTGGCTTTGTCTTGCTGCCCTCCTTGTAGTTATGAGAAGGCTGCCCTGAGGTTCCTCTGCAGTCTGACCAAACATCTTTGCCTCAGCCCCTCGTCACTGAGCAAGGGCCCCAACCCCTGAGCATTGTGAAATTGCCTACAATCCATTTCTAAAGATCTCACTAATGGGTTTTTGAAGATGTGGTGGTTTTACTGAGGTGGGCAGCCAAGCTCCACCACAACCGCTCCCTCACTCCCCCTCTCCTCAGAAGGAAGGGGGAGAAAATACAACACAGAGAACTCGAGGTTTGAGATGAGAAAGGTTTAATTAAAGGGAAAGGGAATGGGAAGGAAAAACAGATACAAAAGAAACAGTCCGCGCGGAAGCACAGAGAGAGAGAAAAATTATTCTCTACTTCCCATCAGCGAGCGGTGTTCGGCCACGTCCTGGGAAGCAGGGCCTCAAACGTGTAGTGGTTGTTCAGGAGGAACAGCCCCCTCCCCCACGAGAGCCCCCCCTTTTATTGCTGAGTGTGACATCAGGTGTTATGGAATATCCCTTTGGTTGGGTTAGGTCAACTGCCCCGGCAATGTCCCCTCCCCATCACTTGCCCACCCCCAGCCTGCTGGCTCTTGGGGGCTTGGAAGGAGTCCTGATGCTGTGCCAGCACTACGCAGCAATAGACACAACACTGGAGTGCTATCAGTGCTGTTCCAGCTACGAGTGCAGAGCACAGCACTGTGCGGGCTGCTGCAGGGAAAAGGTGACTCCAGCTCAGACAGACCCAACACAGAAGACATGATTGAAATTCTTCCTCCGTGGAAAGGAACCCGTGATGGAGCAAAACACAAGTTTTCCTACAAGCATATTGGACGTGCTTATGGTTTTTCTCATTTGTACGTCTCAGAGAATTGCTTGTTCGGCTAACGATTTGGCCTCTTTGAAAGCCTTTGTCCTGACCGTCTCTCCATTGTTTGCCAATGCCTCCTGCTGGCCCCTGGCTGCTGCTGTTTGTCTAGGTAAAGAACAGCTTGTTCAACCCACATGGTCCTGTGGTTGGAAGTAGGATCACAGTGCTTGCACACCTTGTTTCTTTCCCTGGAATGTTCCACATCTCTTCATTTGGGAATACTTAAGTCAACCAAGTATCTGCTATAGGTCCTGCAAGAAGAAAATACTTCTGGAGTGATCTTATGCTTCTGGTAGCTCTTGCGAGGTATTTGCCTTCCAGCACTGTCCTCAGTCAAGGAGATGCTACTTGTTTTACCTTGTCTCCTGATCTGTAGTGATATATTAAAAGCAAAATGGGTAATGGGGCTCCTTGGACCCACATGCAGATCATGTGGATTTGATGCCTTACTTTCCCAGTAAAGCTGCACTGTGAAATCTGAAATCTGCCCCCATCTGTTTCTAATGATATCACTAACCATGTTTGTGAGGATGGAACAGGAGGTCTGGTGAGAGCATCTGCAGGAGTAGCGTGCTCCCGATGGATGGACCGCATGGTGCAGACCCATATTGGAGCAGTTCCTGAAGAGCTGCTGCCTGTGGGCAGCCCCCGCAGGCTCCGTTTGGGAAGTACGGCATCCCCTGCAAGGGACCCCATGGGGAGCAGGGACAGAGAGGGAGGTGTAGGGAGCAGCAGGGACAAAGCATTATGGACTGCCCTGTTCCCTTGCATTGCTCAGAGGGAGGAGGTTTTTAGTTCTCACTGCTCTAGTTTATTACCATTTGTCAATACATTACATTGATCTTCATTACGCCGAGTCTGTTTTCCTTATAACGGTATGTGGTGAGTGATCTCCCTGTCCTTATCTCAACTCTCAAACATTTTTTGCATGTGGCTGTTCTTCCTTTTTGGCTGAAGAGAGATGTCACTATCACCTAAGTAATTTAATAATCCTGTTTGACCTAACTATTCAAGGTTCATTCTACACCCTCTTTGTTTTTTTTTTTTTCCACAGAGAGGAAAATATACTATTCCAAAGTGGCTCTCTCCTAGCAGTACGCTGCTGCTTAGCCAAATGCTACAGGTAAAGGTGCTGCTTCTACTCAGATAGGTCTACAAAATGCTATTTCATTAGGTCGGAATACTACATCTATGAAGTGCTTAGAAAATATGTGGTGTTTGAAGATTAACTCTTATATGTCTGAATCCTTGAAGGAAAGGTTAGCCTTGTCTTCTGCAGAAAATTCTCATGCAAGAATGTAATAATAGTTCATGGATATAGAAATTAAAATGTAAATAATTAAATGAAGTCTTGAAGCACCTTGCATTTGGGTGTTCTATTGATACAGCACAATTAAGAAGCGTTTATAAATGAGACGTTTTATTAATGAAGCTGAGCATATGAAATATGCCTTCGGGCTACATCTAGGCAGTCTAGTCACTGCAGAATGTTACTGGAACATGTACTGTAACCATAGGTGCTGTAACTGTTATTCACAGCTCAGACATTTAACCTTCCTTTTGGTGGGGTTCTGAAACATTGTTGTTGGTTCCTATTCTATCCGTTCTAAGCACCCAGAAGGTCTGAATAAAAGATAAGTTTTTTCTTCTATTCTCACAGATTTGTGTAACAACTTGATTCTTCCTGCCCACTAGGTGGACCCAAAGAAGCGGATTACAGTTAAGCATCTGTTAAGTCACCCGTGGCTCATGGAAGGTTATTCAGATGCTGTCCACTGGCAAAGTAAATATCCAGTAAGTACACTTGCCAAGAAGGTTCCTTGGCATTTCATGTAATCTTATTTGCTGTCACAACGGTACCGGTTCTTTGCCATTTCTTTTGAGGAGGCATTTCAAGGTACGTTGTCATTGTATTCTGTCGTTGATGCTTAATTAGCAAAACAGCTAGCTTCTCATCAAAATGTGCAGAACTTCTGTATGTGAGCAACCAGTTGATTCTCCAGGCTCCTTGGTCAATATTTTGTTTAGGGGGTAAAAAACAGTTATTATTATTTTTCTTGGACATGCTTATGGTTTATCTTAATTCTAGTTCTCACTGAGAATTGCTCGTTTGGCCAACAAGCTGACCTCTTTGACAGCATGTTTGTCCTCTCTGTACTTCAACTCTTTTGATGTGTGTGAGTTGAGGATAGTGTGGGGGCTTGGGGGAAATTCCAGCTGTCACCAAGTGCTGATGAGCAGCTGATGCTCATTTGCAGCCAATGCCTCCTGCTGGCCACTGGGTGCTGCTGTTTGTCTAGGTAAAGAACAGCTTGTTGCACGTGCGCTGTCAGTTTTAAGCAGCTCTGGCAAAGACGTGCATGCCTGATGGAGCTTTGCATATTTAAGAAGAGATAAAAGTGTAGCTTCCACTCAAGTGAAAAATCTTATCTGCAGACAGCCTTTCCTACGTGAGTTCAGATCCTCTCACCAGGGAGGGCCGAGACGCTGAAGTTGCTGAAGTTGTGTGACTTTCTCCGTTTACTCATGGCAACATTTAGCCATGATGCTACCTAAAATACAAAATCTGAAATCTTGGATAATGAGGGACTCCGCCTGCTGCATATCACAGCAGTGTCATGGTCAGATGTGTCTCGATGAGACAACCTGAAAGCTTCATGCTTGAATGTAGTCCATGTTCTTGCAGCAGGGACACCTTGATGAGGACTGCGTGACAGAGCTTTCCGTGTTTCACAACCAGAGCAGGGAGAGTATATTGGAATTAATATCAGAGGTAAGAACTACATGTTGTTAATTTGTTGTAATTAAGCATGCTAATACAGTAAGTAACCTGAGCGTATTGGCAGCCTCATGGCGCCTTATTCTCAGGCGTGAGTTTTGCTGTGCTTTTCCAACCTAGGGAATCCCCACAGAATTTCAGATCTGTCAGTACAGCTCTGAAGCTCAATTTTGTCTTTTCTTTTTCCTCCTTTCATTGTGTTTCCCAAACTTTATTGATATTTTCTACCATGCTCATATCCTTATGAATTTCTGAAAGGCAAAATAGACTCAACCTAAAGATGTCTGGATGAACAACCGATTTCGGCAGGATTGCTATGGATAATCTACTGCAAAAATATATATGTGCCCCTTCCCAGGCAGGGAAGGAGTTTTCCCAAAAGTTTTGGAAAGATGAGGAGAAAGTGGTAGAGCGCATTGAGCAGTGTCAGGCTTCACGAAAGATTGGTCAAAGAAAGTGTAAAGGTGCAATTTGTGCTGTGTTAGGAGCTTGTTTGTCTTGTGCTCAGCAAGAAGCTAAGGAAACTCCTGCTCCCAAACTGATCTCTGATGCGGAACATACAGCTTTGAAATCAGAGATTGAGGTGTTGAAGTCATCATTGGCCTTTGAAAGGGAGACAGGAAAAACATTAGGAATCAGAGTGGGTAAACTTTTGGATGAAAATGATAAACTTGTGCATGAGAATAATCATGTTAAACAATTGCTGGAGAGGGTTAGTCATCTGTTAAATAAAGTACAGCCTTGCGCTCCGGTCAAGCAGATTCGTGGAGTGCTGCATAGTGCAGAACCTGAAAGCTGGGACAGTGATTTCTGGTCTGACAGTGACGATGGTGTTGAAGAGATTTCTGATTCTGAACCTCAATTGATTTCCTTGAGACCTTTGGTTAAGACTGAGACTACTGTTGATGATAATGATGAAATCTGCACTACTGTGCGAACGATTCCGTTGCCACCGCCAGAGTTGGTTGAAATACAGGAGAAGTTCTCAAGGCGGTCAGGGGAATCAGAAGTTGAGTATGTGTGTCGAGTTTCTCTTAAAGAAGGAGATCGAATGATGTTGAGTGAGGAAGAAGTAGGAGGCTTTTGGAGACCTGGAGTATTTTTAACCACCAGCTCCTGGTCAGCTCCTGGTCATTAAGACCTCCTGCTGAGGTCTTAATGAGTAGAATAACTGCTACTACAGATGACCTAAGGAAATTGGAACAACCAATAAAATCATCCTTATTGGCTTGAGGAAAATGATCATCAATTAATTATAAATGCCCTTGGAAAAGCCCAAGGCAATACCTCCCTTGCCTTGAGCTGTATCCAAGCGCAGTTATGGATACAATCTGTAGCAGCAGCTATTATTAGAAAGGGAGAAGAAAAAACTTTGCCCACTGAAATTCGAAAATTGATTTGGGATAATGCTTCAGAATTTGAAAAAGAATTTCAAGCTTGGTGGCAATTGGTCAACTTTACCCATTATGCAGAAAATGATAAAATTGTTGCCTTTATACTTACTATAAGTAATGCCACCATATACAATGTATATCCAATCATTGCATTAGGACTCAATCACAATGGAACTATACTTTATCCTAAAGAGCATAAAGTATGGGCCCATCAGAAGGGAGGAAAGTGGCAAACAATTGATGTAAATGCATGCATTGTGCGTGAACAAAAAGGTTTCATCTGTGAAAGTAACACGCTGGAATCTCAAGACATTTGTCTTGACACTGAGCAAAACATTTGCCACTTTGAGATACATCCTAATGAAACCCTTAAAACTGTACTTGTATATATTGGGAAAGGTTGTGTTTGTATGAGAACTCATTGTGATTCCATAGTCGTAGATGATACCGTGGTAGATACCAGTAATCACTCTAATGTTTGTGTTTGCAATTTTACCAAAATTCTAGGATGTGATTTTAAATACTCAGCTCCTGTCACTTCTTATCAACTTATTGCATCTAATTATATTCTGCTTCATGAACTGCTGCCTACTCCTATTGGAATGAACCTCACCTTGGTGAAGAAATTGCTGGTACATGAGGACCTGAAGCAGCTGATGACACAAGTCCGAGAAAATGGACAAAAGACTCTGATTGCTGTCCATCACGATGCACAAGAAATACATCGAGTGATGGAAAGAGTAAAGAGAGATGAGAGACACTGTTGGTGGGACACTTTGGATGGTCGCCAGCTGCCAAGGGAATCTTCAACAAGATGCTTCACCCTGTTATTGTTCTGCTAATAATATGATGAAATGTTTAGCATCCCTACACAATGTACATACACTCGATAAACCTCAATCCGTGGATGTATGTGATATCCCTGACATATTCCAACCGTTGTGAAGCTTGAGTGACTATAGTCACGGGGTGGATTATGTGGTGTAAATGCCTGAAGTAACTAGGAAAATAAAGCTAACATTCACACTTTTAAGGAAAAGGTACAGCATTGAAGAGGCTTTCAGGGTAGGGCATAACTGCATTACCTGAGCGTTCCCTAGGCTCCCAACCTTAGATGCTATCGTGCTGGGGAAACTTGGTGTGCTAGCTCTAAGGAACACCACGGAGCGTGGAGTGGAGTGGAGACACCACGGCTAGGCTCTGTAATCAGGTGGGGCCTCGATTGTTCTTGTGCACAAAGCTGCACTTTTTGCCACCCTAAGCCAAAGACCTGTCATGTTTTGACAAATGCTGTACCCTAGTGTACTTTTTGCTCATTATAATATCATTATAATACCAAAACACACCTCCATCCCAAAAGCTACCCACCTCCAAGGTGTGACCACCCCTCACTGAGCATGCGCTCTGAATTTCTCAGAGCCTATTACTTTAAACGGAGACGGGAAAACTTTACACCAATCATAACTAAGATATGCTTGACTAGAGCCACTCAAGCTCCACCTAAAAGATAGAAAATAATATAAATTGGCCCAAGAGAGAGGGGATGTGAGGGAAGATACCATCGTCAGGGGAGATACCATCCCAAGGACATACAGCATCCCTAGGACCTCCTGACTCCTGGGATCAGTTGACGGGCTGAGCCTCTCTTCCCCCCCCCATTGGGACGCCTTTGGGTGAGATCTGAATATTTGCTTATAAATCTCTACAGAGTCTTTGATCCTTTTAACGCGTTTATTTCTAGGCTGCGCACCTGTAACACCCGTAACACCTGTAACACCTATAACATCTGTAACACTTATGACATCTATAACATCTGTAACATCTGTAACACCTACAACACCTATAACACCTGTGTATTTCATGCATACTAGCTTGCTTTTGCAGATAGTCACTATCACCGGCAATCCAAAAGAACCTGATTATCTGTTGCTGTAATAAACCATACTTGATTGCATTGTGATAGCTTTCATTAATGCAACTAGGGTGAGGGTGGTTATCCGTGATAGTTCAGTGTTCTGAATCTAACCAGACCCCCAGACGGTTAATGCATTGTTGGTGAATGTCTGAACGGACCCCCAGGTGGTTAATACGTTTTTGGTGAATGTCTGAGTGGACCCCCAGGCGGTTATTACGTTTTTGGTGAATGTCCGAACGGACCCCCAGACCGTTAATGCATTTTTGGTGAATGTCTGACTGGACCCCCAGGCGGTTAATGTGGTTTTGGTGAATGTCCGACTGGTTCAGTACTCTGAATCCAACCGGGCCCGTAATGGTTAATCAGCTACACCCCTTTAACGCGACACTAATACGGTAAGCAATCTGAGCGTATTGGCAGCCTCATGGTGCCTTATTCTCAGGCGTGAGTTTTGCTGTGCTTTTCCAACCTAGGGAATCCCCCCAGAATTTCAGATCTGTCAGTACAGCTCTGTAGCTCAATTTTGCCTTTTCTTTTTCCTCCTTTCATTGTGTTTCCTAACCTTTATTGATATTTTCTACCATGCTCATATCCTTATGAATTTCTGAAAGGCCAAATAGACTCAACCTAAAGATGTCTGGAAGAACAACCGATTTCTTGCACTGGCTGAACTCTGTGCTTTGAAATGTTCTGATACCGGAGAGAAAACTTCCAGTGCATCGCTCAGCCAGGCTATAAAATAAGCGTGGGGGAATTGCTTTTCACAAACTTTGGAAGAAGTGAATCAGTTCCTGTCCCATTGGAATATAAATGACAAAAGCTGAGCTGACTACCTGTAGAGGAATTGTACCAAGGTGTTAGTGGTGATATTCTAACCTGGTAGAAGAGACTTACAACATGAGGTGGACTCCGGCCTTAATGTGAATCTGAAAATTGTCCTTTGAAATTTATTTTTTTTATTCTACTGTATAGAATGAAGACTTGGGATAAAATCTTTCACATAACTGTAGCAGAAACAGACTTTTAAAATATATGTTCTATTTAAAATGGATAAATTTTGGAGTAAATATTGTTCGTTGGTTTTTTTGTTTGTTTTGTTTTGTTTTGTATTTTTTTTTTCAGTTACAGGAAATACAGGAAATAATCTGAATAATCTACTTACAGGAGGAAACAGCTTGTCCAATTAAGTTTTGGCATTTACACCGTCCTTTACTAGGGGACTTCTATTGCCTTATAACTTATTCAGGCTACTGGTATTATGCTGCAAACCTGGCAAGCATTTTTCTTGCAGTCCTCATAGCAGTTGTGTTGCTGAAAATCACACCAAATGTTGATTAAAAAAAATTTTCTTGTTGTACTCCCAATCAACTTGCTAGCAGGCAGCCTAGGAAGAGGAAAGAACTTCTCCAGTATGGCCAGTTACAAATATTAAGGACATGGTGGCTTACAGTAGACTACAGAAAGTTGAATGCAGCTACTAAACCATTGACTGCCACAGCACCCAGTCTGTCTGACATACCTAATCTGCTTAAGACAGCAGGATTTAAATGATGGCTGTCGTTGGTGTTAGAGATATCTTTTGGTCACATTACCACGGCAGGAACAAGACAAATTTGCTTTTACTTTGGAAATAATACAGCCTTTTTTGCTCATTTACCCCAGAGGGTTAAGCACAGACTTGCACCAACACATGCTGAATTGGCTAAGACATTAGAAGAAGTAAGGCTACCTGCTGGAATCACATCAATTCAGTATGTAGATATTGAGTGGGGACAGTGATGAGCAGCAAGTACAAGAAGGAATGGGCTTCCTCATAGACAGACATATGCCAGCAGTGCTCATATCTGTTAGCCACTCTAATAACTGTTTGCAATTGCTGGCAGTTGTACTGATTATTGTGCTAAGAAGCTACCCATGAATGGCCAGGGGTATATTCTGAACATAGAGTCCCTACTAGTATCAAGAAAATTCTCAATTTCACCTTTCCAACCAAATGGCACAAGCATAACACTAGTACTACAGAAAGTACAAATGAGAATTTTGAGTACAATGAGACCTGGACAGGCTGGAGAGCTGGGCAGGAAGAAACCAAATGAGGTTGTTAGAAATGGCTCAGTCTTCAAAATAGGATTAATTAAAAAAATAGGATTTATTAAAAGAATAGAGGTAAGCAAACAGCGCTGGGTGCACCGGGAGTCTCCGCTCCACCAGGACGCACACCAGTTACATCAAGTAGCTGATTTTGATGCTCCTAGACTAATCCATATTCATTGCTACTTCTAAAAAATAGATTATTATAATTAGTATTAATTAATTAATTAATTACCTTATTAATTATAATAACCTATTAAAATAGGTTATTAATAATTATAATTGGGTCCTGTGGGTCCTGAGCGAGTGGGCAGACATTGCCCATCACCAGGTTGGGTGAGGCCAGTGAGTTGCATCCCTGGCCATGGCAGGGGGAGTGGAACTAGGTGGTCTTTAAGGCCCCTTCCAACCTGAGCCACTCGACATTTCTATGACTGTAGGATTCTGGGATTCGACCAAGAAGCCCAAGACACTGTCTGTGGCAGGGTCACAACTCTTTATTTTGATGACAACCAGATGTGCCCTGCTAAAGGCGCCGGGGCCTCTTGCAGGGCTGGGGAGAGTCCGGGTTGCTGTCGGCCCTCCTCTTCGGGGGGCGCTGGGGCCCCCCAGGTGAGCTGTCCCTGCCCTGGCCAGGAGGAGAGGGCCCGTGGCTGCAGCCCGGCACTGCAGCGTGTTCTGCTTCCTCCTCTTCAGGCTCTGAGAAGAGCTCCTCCTGCTCCTCAGGGATGGGTGCTGGACCCGCAGGCAGGGCGGCACTGGAGGCGCTGGGCAGCTCCTCGATGTCAGACCCATCCGCGCTGCTGGAGGAGAGCAGGCTGGTGACAGGAGTGTCCCGGGGGGAGGCAGCAGGGCTGGGGGTGGCCTCCAGGCTGTCTTCTGGCTCCCAGGTGTCTTGGGAGTCTTCGAGCTCTGGCTCCCAGGTGTCTTGGGAGCCCTCGAGCTCTGGCTCCCAGGTGTCTTGGGAGCCCTCGAGGTCCACCTCAGGGCCGTTGTCCATGGAGAGCTGGCTGGCAGGACGCGGTTCCAGGAAGCCCAGCTCCTCGAGGTACTCCTCGCTGCATATCTCCCCCATGATGGAGATGAGCCGCTGCACAATGCTCACCGTGTGGCCCTGCAGCAAGGGCCGCAGCTCCCGCACCAAGGCGTGCTCATCCAGCCCACAGCGGCACAGCCAAGCGACGACGGTGGCCTCCAGCATGTCCTGGTCCCACCAGGCAGCATCGAAGAGCTCCCTGGCTTGCTGGCGCACCCAGGAGCGCAGCGGACCCAGGACTTCGAGGTGTTCCCTGAAGAGGGCTGCCCATTCCTCGGGCGGGAGGCCTCTCACGGCAGGCTGGGGCATGGGCTCTGCAGCCCCCTGCTCGTCCTGGGGGCTGTCGTCTTGCGCCTCTGCATCGGGGGCCACCTGCACCTCCAGGAAGTCGTCTTCCGCCCAGATGGAGTAGCGGATGGAGGTGATGCGCTGCCTGCAGAGGGGGCAGGTGCTGCTTCTCTGGACCCAGCGCATGACGCACCCGAAGCAGAACTGGTGCAGGCAGGGGAGGATGTAGCTGGGCTCCTTGCACACCCCCTGGCACACAGGGCAGGTGATGTCCTGGGCCTCAGCGCCCATGGTGTCGGCTCGCTGCAGCGGGCTGGGGAGAGCTGCAGATGGGGAGCTGCTTCCCCTGGCTGGCACCGCTGCCACAGCTGCTGTGCGCTGCAAGAAGGAGAGAGGCCAGGGTCAGTGGCTGAGCCAGGGCAGGCAGCGGCAGTGCCCCGGCCCCTCAGCAGGACAAAACCCCAAGCCCAGCCCCGGGGCACGTGTCGCCTCACAGCTCACCTGCACTGCTGCGAGCACTCCTTCCACAGCCCCGGCTGCCTGAGCCAGGCAGGGCCGGGGAAACGCAGGCACTGGCTGCGGGGACGGGCACCGAGAGCAGCTGCCAACGGCCCCACAGCACAGCTCCAACAAATCTCCCAAGAGATCCTTGCTCGGCACTCCAAGCCTCGCACAAACGCTCAGCGGGAGTCCAGGCACGAGCCAGGCTGGGCCAGGCTCTGACGGCGCCCCAAGATAAGCAGCGAGGGCCGTGAGGTCACAGCCCATTGCTGGGTGACCTCACAGCCCACCGCTGGCTGACCTCAGAGCCCAGCGCTCTGGGTGACCCCCAAAAACCAAAGCATGTGTCTGAAAGCACTTGCCAGACATTTGGTGAACCCCAGCAGCTTGGCTGCCATGACCACTTCCCTGGGAGGCCTGTTTCAGTGGCCAAGCCCCGTGGTGGTGTACAATCTTTTCCTCACCTGCAGCCAGAGCCTCCAGTGGCCCATCTCCTTGCCATTCCCTCGAGTTTTGTCAGTGGCCCCAGAGAGCAGAGCTCAGCGCCGGCCCCTCTGCTGCCCTCGTGAGGAAGCTGCCGGCCGCCATGAGGCCTCCCCTCAGTCTCATGCAGGCTGAACAAACACGCGCACCTCATGTGCTCCTCATCCGTCTTACTCTCCACATCCTCCACCACTTCCAAGCCCTCCTTTGGACACTCTCCCATAACCTGATGTCCTTCTGTTAGTGTGCTGCCCAAAAGTGCACCCAGGACTTGAGGTGATGCTGCAAGAGCGCAGAGCAGAGCACAGCAATCCCTGCCCCTGAGCGGCTGGCGATGCCGTGCTGGAGGCACCCCAGGATGCTGTTGCCCCTCCTGGCTGCCAGGGCCCGTGCTTGAATCACATTCAACTTGCCATCGACCAAAACCCCCAGATCCCTCTCTGCAGGGCTGTGCTGTCCATACAGCCAGGGTTGCCCCTTGCCAGGCGGGGAATCCCTCACTCGCTCTTGCTAAACCTCATATTGCTGGGGATTGCCCAGCTCTCTGCTTTGTCAAGATCTCTCTGCAAAGCCTTCCTCCCCTCGATGGAGTCAGCCACTCCTTCCTGTTTAGCATCATGCATAAATGGACTCCAGATGCCCTCAAGTCCTACATGCGAGTCAGTCGGGACAACACTGAAGAGAACAGGCCCTAAAATGGAGGCCTGCGGAAGCCCCTATGACTGGCCGCCACCCTGATGCGACCCCATTTACAATAACCCTTGGAGCGCGACCCGTCAGCCCCTTGTTCACCCATCGCATTATGCATTGCTCTAGCTGTGTGCTGCCCAATTGGTCCAGAAGGAGACAGTGAGAAGCTGTCTTGAAGCTGTGCTGAAATCCAAACAGGTGCCATCAGCTGGCTTCCCCTGGGCAACCAGATGGTTGGCCACTTCATCAAAGGAAATCAATGGGGGTGGGCGGTGATGGGGAGGGGACATCGATAGGGCAGCTGACCTAAACCAACCAAAGGGACATTCCATAGCACCTGATGCCACACTCAGCAATAAACAGGGGGTTGCCGTGGGGAAGGGGGCTGTTCCTCCTGAACAACCACTGCATGTTTTGATGCCCTGCTTCCCAGGACATGGCTGAACATTGCTCGTTGATGGGAAGTAGAGAATATTTCTTTTTCCTTCTCTCTGTGCTTCCCCGCGGCCTTATCGTTTCTTTTGTTACTTTTTCTCCCCATTCCCCTGCCTTTTCATTAAACCATTCTCATCTCCAGCCTCTTTGTGCTGTATTTTCTCCCCCAATTTAATAGCCACTCTTCTGCGTTCGCAATAAGTGAAATAATTTTAATTCCTACCTCGCTTTTTTAATTATTTTCAAACAGCATCAGCAAGGTCTGTGGGACACCAGAACACCCTTATATAACACCCAAATAATTGCCATCTCCCTTTGGTGATTTGTACCCCCATGCCTGCTGTTTGTCATCATCGCACCATGCCCTGCTGAGATAGCTTGGCTTTGTCTTGCTGCCCTCCTTGTAGTTATGAGAAGGCTGCCCTGAGGTTCCTCTGCAGTCTGACCAAACATCTTTGCCTCAGCGCCTCCTCACTGAGCAAGGGCCCCAACCCCTGAGCATTGTGAAATTGCCTACAATCCATTTCTAAAGATCTCACTAATGGGTTTTTGAAGATGTGGTGGTTTTACTGAGGTGGGCAGCCAAGCTCCACCACAACCGCTCCCTCACTCCCCCTCTCCTCAGAAGGAAGGGGGAGAAAATACAACACAGAGAACTCGAGGTTTGAGATGAGAAAGGTTTAATTAAAGGGAAAGGGAATGGGAAGGAAAAACAGATACAAAAGAAACAGTCCGCGCGGAAGCACAGAGAGAGAGAAAAATTATTCTCTACTTCCCATCAGCGAGCGGTGTTCGGCCACGTCCTGGGAAGCAGGGCCTCAAACGTGTAGTGGTTGTTCAGGAGGAACAGCCCCCTCCCCCACGAGAGCCCCCCCTTTTATTGCTGAGTGTGACATCAGGTGTTATGGAATATCCCTTTGGTTGGGTTAGGTCAACTGCCCCGGCAATGTCCCCTCCCCATCACTTGCCCACCCCCAGCCTGCTGGCTCTTGGGGGCTTGGAAGGAGTCCTGATGCTGTGCCAGCACTACGCAGCAATAGACACAACACTGGAGTGCTATCAGTGCTGTTCCAGCTACGAGTGCAGAGCACAGCACTGTGCGGGCTGCTGCAGGGAAAAGGTGACTCCAGCTCAGACAGACCCAACACAGAAGACATGATTGAAATTCTTCCTCCGTGGAAAGGAACCCGTGATGGAGCAAAACACAAGTTTTCCTACAAGCATATTGGACGTGCTTATGGTTTTTCTCATTTCTACGTCGCAGAGAATTGCTTGTTCGGCTAACGATTTGGCCTCTTTGAAAGCCTTTGTCCTGACCGTCTCTCAATTGTTTGCCAATGCCTCCTGCTGGCCCCTGGCTGCTGCTGTTTGTCTAGGTAAAGAACAGCTTGTTCAACCCACATGGTCCTGTGGTTGGAAGTAGGATCACAGTGCTTGCACACCTTGTTTCTTTCCCTGGAATGTTCCACATCTCTTCATTTGGGAATACTTAAGTCAACCAAGTATCTGCTATAGGTCCTGCAAGAAGAAAATACTTCTGGAGTGATCTTATGCTTCTGGTAGCTCTTGCGAGGTATTTGCCTTCCAGCACTGTCCTCAGTCAAGGAGATGCTACTTGTTTTACCTTGTCTCCTGATCTGTAGTGATATATTAAAAGCAAAATGGGTAATGGGGCTCCTTGGACCCACATGCAGATCATGTGGATTTGATGCCTTACTTTCCCAGTAAAGCTGCACTGTGAAATCTGAAATCTGCCCCCATCTGTTTCTAATGATATCACTAACCATGTTTGTGAGGATGGAACAGGAGGTCTGGTGAGAGCATCTGCAGGAGTAGCGTGCTCCCGATGGATGGACCGCATGGTGCAGACCCATATTGGAGCAGTTCCTGAAGAGCTGCTGCCTGTGGGCAGCCCCCGCAGGCTCCGTTTGGGAAGTACGGCATCCCCTGCAAGGGACCCCATGGGGAGCAGGGACAGAGAGGGAGGTGTAGGGAGCAGCAGGGACAAAGCATTATGGACTGCCCTGTTCCCTTGCATTGCTCAGAGGGAGGAGGTTTTTAGTTCTCACTGCTCTAGTTTATTACCATTTGTCAATACATTACATTGATCTTCATTACGCCGAGTCTGTTTTCCTTATAACGGTATGTGGTGAGTGATCTCCCTGTCCTTATCTCAACTCTCAAACATTTTTTGCATGTGGCTGTTCTTCCTTTTTGGCTGAAGAGAGATGTCACTATCACCTAAGTAATTTAATAATCCTGTTTGACCTAACTATTCAAGGTTCATTCTACACCCTCTTTGTTTTTTTTTTTTTCCACAGAGAGGAAAATATACTATTCCAAAGTGGCTCTCTCCTAGCAGTACGCTGCTGCTTAGCCAAATGCTACAGGTAAAGGTGCTGCTTCTACTCAGATAGGTCTACAAAATGCTATTTCATTAGGTCGGAATACTACATCTATGAAGTGCTTAGAAAATATGTGGTGTTTGAAGATTAACTCTTATATGTCTGAATCCTTGAAGGAAAGGTTAGCCTTGTCTTCTGCAGAAAATTCTCATGCAAGAATGTAATAATAGTTCATGGATATAGAAATTAAAATGTAAATAATTAAATGAAGTCTTGAAGCACCTTGCATTTGGGTGTTCTATTGATACAGCACAATTAAGAAGCGTTTATAAATGAGACGTTTTATTAATGAAGCTGAGCATATGAAATATGCCTTCGGGCTACATCTAGGCAGTCTAGTCACTGCAGAATGTTACTGGAACATGTACTGTAACCATAGGTGCTGTAACTGTTATTCACAGCTCAGACATTTAACCTTCCTTTTGGTGGGGTTCTGAAACATTGTTGTTGGTTCCTATTCTATCCGTTCTAAGCACCCAGAAGGTCTGAATAAAAGATAAGTTTTTTCTTCTATTCTCACAGATTTGTGTAACAACTTGATTCTTCCTGCCCACTAGGTGGACCCAAAGAAGCGGATTACAGTTAAGCATCTGTTAAGTCACCCGTGGCTCATGGAAGGTTATTCAGATGCTGTCCACTGGCAAAGTAAATATCCAGTAAGTACACTTGCCAAGAAGGTTCCTTGGCATTTCATGTAATCTTATTTGCTGTCACAACGGTACCGGTTCTTTGCCATTTCTTTTGAGGAGGCATTTCAAGGTACGTTGTCATTGTATTCTGTCGTTGATGCTTAATTAGCAAAACAGCTAGCTTCTCATCAAAATGTGCAGAACTTCTGTATGTGAGCAACCAGTTGATTCTCCAGGCTCCTTGGTCAATATTTTGTTTAGGGGGTAAAAAACAGTTATTATTATTTTTCTTGGACATGCTTATGGTTTATCTTAATTCTAGTTCTCACTGAGAATTGCTCGTTTGGCCAACAAGCTGACCTCTTTGACAGCATGTTTGTCCTCTCTGTACTTCAACTCTTTTGATGTGTGTGAGTTGAGGATAGTGTGGGGGCTTGGGGGAAATTCCAGCTGTCACCAAGTGCTGATGAGCAGCTGATGCTCATTTGCAGCCAATGCCTCCTGCTGGCCACTGGGTGCTGCTGTTTGTCTAGGTAAAGAACAGCTTGTTGCACGTGCGCTGTCAGTTTTAAGCAGCTCTGGCAAAGACGTGCATGCCTGATGGAGCTTTGCATATTTAAGAAGAGATAAAAGTGTAGCTTCCACTCAAGTGAAAAATCTTATCTGCAGACAGCCTTTCCTACGTGAGTTCAGATCCTCTCACCAGGGAGGGCCGAGACGCTGAAGTTGCTGAAGTTGTGTGACTTTCTCCGTTTACTCATGGCAACATTTAGCCATGATGCTACCTAAAATACAAAATCTGAAATCTTGGATAATGAGGGACTCCGCCTGCTGCATATCACAGCAGTGTCAAGGTCAGATGTGTCTCAATGAGACAACCTGAAAGCTTCATGCTTGAATGTAGTCCATGTTCTTGCAGCAGGGACACCTTGATGAGGACTGCGTGACAGAGCTTTCCGTGTTTCACAACCAGAGCAGGGAGAGTATATTGGAATTAATATCAGAGGTAAGAACTACATGTTGTTAATTTGTTGTAATTAAGCATGCTAATACAGTAAGTAACCTGAGCGTATTGGCAGCCTCATGGCGCCTTATTCTCAGGCGTGAGTTTTGCTGTGCTTTTCCAACCTAGGGAATCCCCACAGAATTTCAGATCTGTCAGTACAGCTCTGAAGCTCAATTTTGTCTTTTCTTTTTCCTCCTTTCATTGTGTTTCCCAAACTTTATTGATATTTTCTACCATGCTCATATCCTTATGAATTTCTGAAAGGCAAAATAGACTCAACCTAAAGATGTCTGGATGAACAACCGATTTCGGCAGGATTGCTATGGATAATCTACTGCAAAAATATATATGTGCCCCTTCCCAGGCAGGGAAGGAGTTTTCCCAAAAGTTTTGGAAAGATGAGGAGAAAGTGGTAGAGCGCATTGAGCAGTGTCAGGCTTCACGAAAGATTGGTCAAAGAAAGTGTAAAGGTGCAATTTGTGCTGTGTTAGGAGCTTGTTTGTCTTGTGCTCAGCAAGAAGCTAAGGAAACTCCTGCTCCCAAACTGATCTCTGATGCGGAACATACAGCTTTGAAATCAGAGATTGAGGTGTTGAAGTCATCATTGGCCTTTGAAAGGGAGACAGGAAAAACATTAGGAATCAGAGTGGGTAAACTTTTGGATGAAAATGATAAACTTGTGCATGAGAATAATCATGTTAAACAATTGCTGGAGAGGGTTAGTCATCTGTTAAATAAAGTACAGCCTTGCGCTCCGGTCAAGCAGATTCGTGGAGTGCTGCATAGTGCAGAACCTGAAAGCTGGGACAGTGATTTCTGGTCTGACAGTGACGATGGTGTTGAAGAGATTTCTGATTCTGAACCTCAATTGATTTCCTTGAGACCTTTGGTTAAGACTGAGACTACTGTTGATGATAATGATGAAATCTGCACTACTGTGCGAACGATTCCGTTGCCACCGCCAGAGTTGGTTGAAATACAGGAGAAGTTCTCAAGGCGGTCAGGGGAATCAGAAGTTGAGTATGTGTGTCGAGTTTCTCTTAAAGAAGGAGATCGAATGATGTTGAGTGAGGAAGAAGTAGGAGGCTTTTGGAGACCTGGAGTATTTTTAACCACCAGCTCCTGGTCAGCTCCTGGTCATTAAGACCTCCTGCTGAGGTCTTAATGAGTAGAATAACTGCTACTACAGATGACCTAAGGAAATTGGAACAACCAATAAAATCATCCTTATTGGCTTGAGGAAAATGATCATCAATTAATTATAAATGCCCTTGGAAAAGCCCAAGGCAATACCTCCCTTGCCTTGAGCTGTATCCAAGCGCAGTTATGGATACAATCTGTAGCAGCAGCTATTATTAGAAAGGGAGAAGAAAAAACTTTGCCCACTGAAATTCGAAAATTGATTTGGGATAATGCTTCAGAATTTGAAAAAGAATTTCAAGCTTGGTGGCAATTGGTCAACTTTACCCATTATGCAGAAAATGATAAAATTGTTGCCTTTATACTTACTATAAGTAATGCCACCATATACAATGTATATCCAATCATTGCATTAGGACTCAATCACAATGGAACTATACTTTATCCTAAAGAGCATAAAGTATGGGCCCATCAGAAGGGAGGAAAGTGGCAAACAATTGATGTAAATGCATGCATTGTGCGTGAACAAAAAGGTTTCATCTGTGAAAGTAACACGCTGGAATCTCAAGACATTTGTCTTGACACTGAGCAAAACATTTGCCACTTTGAGATACATCCTAATGAAACCCTTAAAACTGTACTTGTATATATTGGGAAAGGTTGTGTTTGTATGAGAACTCATTGTGATTCCATAGTCGTAGATGATACCGTGGTAGATACCAGTAATCACTCTAATGTTTGTGTTTGCAATTTTACCAAAATTCTAGGATGTGATTTTAAATACTCAGCTCCTGTCACTTCTTATCAACTTATTGCATCTAATTATATTCTGCTTCATGAACTGCTGCCTACTCCTATTGGAATGAACCTCACCTTGGTGAAGAAATTGCTGGTACATGAGGACCTGAAGCAGCTGATGACACAAGTCCGAGAAAATGGACAAAAGACTCTGATTGCTGTCCATCACGATGCACAAGAAATACATCGAGTGATGGAAAGAGTAAAGAGAGATGAGAGACACTGTTGGTGGGACACTTTGGATGGTCGCCAGCTGCCAAGGGAATCTTCAACAAGATGCTTCACCCTGTTATTGTTCTGCTAATAATATGATGAAATGTTTAGCATCCCTACACAATGTACATACACTCGATAAACCTCAATCCGTGGATGTATGTGATATCCCTGACATATTCCAACCGTTGTGAAGCTTGAGTGACTATAGTCACGGGGTGGATTATGTGGTGTAAATGCCTGAAGTAACTAGGAAAATAAAGCTAACATTCACACTTTTAAGGAAAAGGTACAGCATTGAAGAGGCTTTCAGGGTAGGGCATAACTGCATTACCTGAGCGTTCCCTAGGCTCCCAACCTTAGATGCTATCGTGCTGGGGAAACTTGGTGTGCTAGCTCTAAGGAACACCACGGAGCGTGGAGTGGAGTGGAGACACCACGGCTAGGCTCTGTAATCAGGTGGGGCCTCGATTGTTCTTGTGCACAAAGCTGCACTTTTTGCCACCCTAAGCCAAAGACCTGTCATGTTTTGACAAATGCTGTACCCTAGTGTACTTTTTGCTCATTATAATATCATTATAATACCAAAACACACCTCCATCCCAAAAGCTACCCACCTCCAAGGTGTGACCACCCCTCACTGAGCATGCGCTCTGAATTTCTCAGAGCCTATTACTTTAAACGGAGACGGGAAAACTTTACACCAATCATAACTAAGATATGCTTGACTAGAGCCACTCAAGCTCCACCTAAAAGATAGAAAATAATATAAATTGGCCCAAGAGAGAGGGGATGTGAGGGAAGATACCATCGTCAGGGGAGATACCATCCCAAGGACATACAGCATCCTTAGGACCTCCTGACTCCTGGGATCAGTTGACGGGCTGAGCCTCTCTTCCCCCCCCCATTGGGACGCCTTTGGGTGAGATCTGAATATTTGCTTATAAATCTCTACAGAGTCTTTGATCCTTTTAACGCGTTTATTTCTAGGCTGCGCACCTGTAACACCCGTAACACCTGTAACACCTATAACATCTGTAACACTTATGACATCTATAACATCTGTAACATCTGTAACACCTACAACACCTATAACACCTGTGTATTTCATGCATACTAGCTTGCTTTTGCAGATAGTCACTATCACCGGCAATCCAAAAGAACCTGATTATCTGTTGCTGTAATAAACCATACTTGATTGCATTGTGATAGCTTTCATTAATGCAACTAGGGTGAGGGTGGTTATCCGTGATAGTTCAGTGTTCTGAATCTAACCAGACCCCCAGACGGTTAATGCATTGTTGGTGAATGTCTGAACGGACCCCCAGGTGGTTAATACGTTTTTGGTGAATGTCTGAGTGGACCCCCAGGCGGTTATTACGTTTTTGGTGAATGTCCGAACGGACCCCCAGACCGTTAATGCATTTTTGGTGAATGTCTGACTGGACCCCCAGGCGGTTAATGTGGTTTTGGTGAATGTCCGACTGGTTCAGTACTCTGAATCCAACCGGGCCCGTAATGGTTAATCAGCTACACCCCTTTAACGCGACACTAATACGGTAAGCAATCTGAGCGTATTGGCAGCCTCATGGTGCCTTATTCTCAGGCGTGAGTTTTGCTGTGCTTTTCCAACCTAGGGAATCCCCCCAGAATTTCAGATCTGTCAGTACAGCTCTGTAGCTCAATTTTGCCTTTTCTTTTTCCTCCTTTCATTGTGTTTCCTAACCTTTATTGATATTTTCTACCATGCTCATATCCTTATGAATTTCTGAAAGGCCAAATAGACTCAACCTAAAGATGTCTGGAAGAACAACCGATTTCTTGCACTGGCTGAACTCTGTGCTTTGAAATGTTCTGATACCGGAGAGAAAACTTCCAGTGCATCGCTCAGCCAGGCTATAAAATAAGCGTGGGGGAATTGCTTTTCACAAACTTTGGAAGAAGTGAATCAGTTCCTGTCCCATTGGAATATAAATGACAAAAGCTGAGCTGACTACCTGTAGAGGAATTGTACCAAGGTGTTAGTGGTGATATTCTAACCTGGTAGAAGAGACTTACAACATGAGGTGGACTCCGGCCTTAATGTGAATCTGAAAATTGTCCTTTGAAATTTATTTTTTTTATTCTACTGTATAGAATGAAGACTTGGGATAAAATCTTTCACATAACTGTAGCAGAAACAGACTTTTAAAATATATGTTCTATTTAAAATGGATAAATTTTGGAGTAAATATTGTTCGTTGGTTTTTTTGTTTGTTTTGTTTTGTTTTGTATTTTTTTTTTCAGTTACAGGAAATACAGGAAATAATCTGAATAATCTACTTACAGGAGGAAACAGCTTGTCCAATTAAGTTTTGGCATTTACACCGTCCTTTACTAGGGGACTTCTATTGCCTTATAACTTATTCAGGCTACTGGTATTATGCTGCAAACCTGGCAAGCATTTTTCTTGCAGTCCTCATAGCAGTTGTGTTGCTGAAAATCACACCAAATGTTGATTAAAAAAAATTTTCTTGTTGTACTCCCAATCAACTTGCTAGCAGGCAGCCTAGGAAGAGGAAAGAACTTCTCCAGTATGGCCAGTTACAAATATTAAGGACATGGTGGCTTACAGTAGACTACAGAAAGTTGAATGCAGCTACTAAACCATTGACTGCCACAGCACCCAGTCTGTCTGACATACCTAATCTGCTTAAGACAGCAGGATTGAAATGATGGCTGTCGTTGGTGTTAGAGATATCTTTTGGTCACATTACCACGGCAGGAACAAGACAAATTTGCTTTTACTTTGGAAATAATACAGCCTTTTTTGCTCATTTACCCCAGAGGGTTAAGCACAGACTTGCACCAACACATGCTGAATTGGCTAAGACATTAGAAGAAGTAAGGCTACCTGCTGGAATCACATCAATTCAGTATGTAGATATTGAGTGGGGACAGTGATGAGCAGCAAGTACAAGAAGGAATGGGCTTCCTCATAGACAGACATATGCCAGCAGTGCTCATATCTGTTAGCCACTCTAATAACTGTTTGCAATTGCTGGCAGTTGTACTGATTATTGTGCTAAGAAGCTACCCATGAATGGCCAGGGGTATATTCTGAACATAGAGTCCCTACTAGTATCAAGAAAATTCTCAATTTCACCTTTCCAACCAAATGGCACAAGCATAACACTAGTACTACAGAAAGTACAAATGAGAATTTTGAGTACAATGAGACCTGGACAGGCTGGAGAGCTGGGCAGGAAGAAACCAAATGAGGTTGTTAGAAATGGCTCAGTCTTCAAAATAGGATTAATTAAAAAAATAGGATTTATTAAAAGAATAGAGGTAAGCAAACAGCGCTGGGTGCACCGGGAGTCTCCGCTCCACCAGGACGCACACCAGTTACATCAAGTAGCTGATTTTGATGCTCCTAGACTAATCCATATTCATTGCTACTTCTAAAAAATAGATTATTATAATTAGTATTAATTAATTAATTAATTACCTTATTAATTATAATAACCTATTAAAATAGGTTATTAATAATTATAATTGGGTCCTGTGGGTCCTGAGCGAGTGGGCAGACATTGCCCATCACCAGGTTGGGTGAGGCCAGTGAGTTGCATCCCTGGCCATGGCAGGGGGAGTGGAACTAGGTGGTCTTTAAGGCCCCTTCCAACCTGAGCCACTCGACATTTCTATGACTGTAGGATTCTGGGATTCGACCAAGAAGCCCAAGACACTGTCTGTGGCAGGGTCACAACTCTTTATTTTGATGACAACCAGATGTGCCCTGCTAAAGGCGCCGGGGCCTCTTGCAGGGCTGGGGAGAGTCCGGGTTGCTGTCGGCCCTCCTCTTCGGGGGGCGCTGGGGCCCCCCAGGTGAGCTGTCCCTGCCCTGGCCAGGAGGAGAGGGCCCGTGGCTGCAGCCCGGCACTGCAGCGTGTTCTGCTTCCTCCTCTTCAGGCTCTGAGAAGAGCTCCTCCTGCTCCTCAGGGATGGGTGCTGGACCCGCAGGCAGGGCGGCACTGGAGGCGCTGGGCAGCTCCTCGATGTCAGACCCATCCGCGCTGCTGGAGGAGAGCAGGCTGGTGACAGGAGTGTCCCGGGGGGAGGCAGCAGGGCTGGGGGTGGCCTCCAGGCTGTCTTCTGGCTCCCAGGTGTCTTGGGAGTCTTCGAGCTCTGGCTCCCAGGTGTCTTGGGAGCCCTCGAGCTCTGGCTCCCAGGTGTCTTGGGAGCCCTCGAGGTCCACCTCAGGGCCGTTGTCCATGGAGAGCTGGCTGGCAGGACGCGGTTCCAGGAAGCCCAGCTCCTCGAGGTACTCCTCGCTGCATATCTCCCCCATGATGGAGATGAGCCGCTGCACAATGCTCACCGTGTGGCCCTGCAGCAAGGGCCGCAGCTCCCGCACCAAGGCGTGCTCATCCAGCCCACAGCGGCACAGCCAAGCGACGACGGTGGCCTCCAGCATGTCCTGGTCCCACCAGGCAGCATCGAAGAGCTCCCTGGCTTGCTGGCGCACCCAGGAGCGCAGCGGACCCAGGACTTCGAGGTGTTCCCTGAAGAGGGCTGCCCATTCCTCGGGCGGGAGGCCTCTCACGGCAGGCTGGGGCATGGGCTCTGCAGCCCCCTGCTCGTCCTGGGGGCTGTCGTCTTGCGCCTCTGCATCGGGGGCCACCTGCACCTCCAGGAAGTCGTCTTCCGCCCAGATGGAGTAGCGGATGGAGGTGATGCGCTGCCTGCAGAGGGGGCAGGTGCTGCTTCTCTGGACCCAGCGCATGACGCACCCGAAGCAGAACTGGTGCAGGCAGGGGAGGATGTAGCTGGGCTCCTTGCACACCCCCTGGCACACAGGGCAGGTGATGTCCTGGGCCTCAGCGCCCATGGTGTCGGCTCGCTGCAGCGGGCTGGGGAGAGCTGCAGATGGGGAGCTGCTTCCCCTGGCTGGCACCGCTGCCACAGCTGCTGTGCGCTGCAAGAAGGAGAGAGGCCAGGGTCAGTGGCTGAGCCAGGGCAGGCAGCGGCAGTGCCCCGGCCCCTCAGCAGGACAAAACCCCAAGCCCAGCCCCGGGGCACGTGTCGCCTCACAGCTCACCTGCACTGCTGCGAGCACTCCTTCCACAGCCCCGGCTGCCTGAGCCAGGCAGGGCCGGGGAAACGCAGGCACTGGCTGCGGGGACGGGCACCGAGAGCAGCTGCCAACGGCCCCACAGCACAGCTCCAACAAATCTCCCAAGAGATCCTTGCTCGGCACTCCAAGCCTCGCACAAACGCTCAGCGGGAGTCCAGGCACGAGCCAGGCTGGGCCAGGCTCTGACGGCGCCCCAAGATAAGCAGCGAGGGCCGTGAGGTCACAGCCCATTGCTGGGTGACCTCACAGCCCACCGCTGGCTGACCTCAGAGCCCAGCGCTCTGGGTGACCCCCAAAAACCAAAGCATGTGTCTGAAAGCACTTGCCAGACATTTGGTGAACCCCAGCAGCTTGGCTGCCATGACCACTTCCCTGGGAGGCCTGTTTCAGTGGCCAAGCCCCGTGGTGGTGTACAATCTTTTCCTCACCTGCAGCCAGAGCCTCCACTGGCCCATCTCCTTGCCATTCCCTCGAGTTTTGGCAGTGGCCCCAGAGAGCAGAGCTCAGCGCCGGCCCCTCTGCTGCCCTCGTGAGGAAGCTGCCGGCCGCCAGGAGGCCTCCCCTCAGTCTCATGCAGGCTGAACAAACACGCGCACCTCATGTGCTCCTCATCCGTCTTACTCTCCACATCCTCCACCACTTCCAAGCCCTCCTTTGGACACTCTCCCATAACCTGATGTCCTTCTGTTAGTGTGCTGCCCAAAAGTGCACCCAGGACTTGAGGTGATGCTGCAAGAGCGCAGAGCAGAGCACAGCAATCCCTGCCCCTGAGCGGCTGGCGATGCCGTGCTGGAGGCACCCCAGGATGCTGTTGCCCCTCCTGGCTGCCAGGGCCCGTGCTTGAATCACATTCAACTTGCCATCGACCAAAACCCCCAGATCCCTCTCTGCAGGGCTGTGCTGTCCATACAGCCAGGGTTGCCCCTTGCCAGGCGGGGAATCCCTCACTCGCTCTTGCTAAACCTCATATTGCTGGGGATTGCCCAGCTCTCTGCTTTGTCGAGATCTCTCTGCAAAGCCTTCCTCCCCTCGATGGAGTCAGCCACTCCTTCCTGTTTAGCATCATGCATAAATGGACTCCAGATGCCCTCAAGTCCTACATGCGAGTCAGTCGGGACAACACTGAAGAGAACAGGCCCTAAAATGGAGGCCTGCACAAGCCCCTATGACTGGCCGCCACCCTGATGCGAGCCCATTTACAATAACCCTTGGAGCCCGACCCGTCAGCCCCTTGTTCACCCATCGCATTATGCATTGCTCCAGCTGTGTGCTGCCCAATTTGTCCAGAAGGAGACAGTGAGAAGCTGTCTTGAAGCTGTGCTGAAATCCAAACAGGTGCCATCAGCTGGCTTCCCCTGGGCAACCAGATGGTTGGCCACTTCATCAAAGGAAATCAATGGGGGTGGGCGGTGATGGGGAGGGGACATGGATAGGGCAGCTGACCTAAACCAACCAAAGGGACATTCCATAGCACCTGATGCCACACTCAGCAATAAACAGGGGGTTGCCGTGGGGAAGGGGGCTGTTCCTCCTGAACAACCACTGCATGTTTTGATGCCCTGCTTCCAGGACATGGCTGAACATTGCTCGTTGATGGGAAGTAGAGAATATTTCTTTTTCCTTCTCTCTGCGCTTCCCCGCGGCCTTATTGTTTCTTTTGTTTCTTTTTCTCCCCATTCCCCTGCCCTTTAATTAAACCATTCTCATCTCCAGCCTCTTTGTGCTGTATTTTCTCCCCCAATTTAATAGCCACTCTTCTGTGTTCGCAATAAGTGAAATAATTTTAATTCCTACCTCGCTTTTTTAATTCTTTTAAAACAGCATCAGCAAGGTCTGTGGGACACCAGAACACCCTTATATAACACCCAAATAATTGCCATCTCCCTTTGGTGATTTGTACCCCCATGCCTGCTGTTTGTCGTCATCGTACCATGCCCTACTGAGATAGCTTGGCTTTGTCTTGCTGCCCTCCTTGTAGTTATGAGAAGGCTGCCCTGAGGTTCCTCTGCAGTCTGACCAAACATCTTTGCCTCAGCCCCTCCTCACTGAGCAAGGGCCCCAACCCCTGAGCATTGTGAAATTGCCTACAATCCATTTCTAAAGATCTCACTAATGGGTTTTTGAAGACGTGGTGGTTTTACTGAGGTGGGCAGCCAAGCTCCACCACAACCGCTCTCTCACTCCCCCTCTCCTCAGAAGGAAGGGGGAGAAAATACAACACAGAGAACTCGAGGTTTGAGATGAGAAAGGTTTAATTAAAGGGAAAGGGAATGGGAAGGAAAAACAGATACAAAAGAAACAATCAGTCCGTGCGGAAGCACAGAGAGAGAGAAAAATTATTCTCTACTTCCCATCAGCGAGCGGTGTTCGGCCACGTCCTGGGAAGCAGGGCCTCAAACGCGTAGTGGTTGTTCAGGAGGAACAGCCCCCTCCCCCACAAGAGCCCCCCCTTTTATTGCTGAGTGTGACATCAGGTGTTATGGAATATCCCTTTGGTTGGTTTAGGTCAACTGCCCCAGCAATGTCCCCTCCCCATCACTTGCCCACCCCCAGCCTGCTGGCTCTTGGGGGCTTAGGAGTCCTGATGCTGTGCCAGCACTGCGCAGCAATAGACACAACACTGGAGTGCTATCAGTGCTGTTCCAGCTACGAGTGCAGAGCACAGCACTGTGCGGGCTGCTGCAGGGAAAAGGTGACTCCAGCTCAGACAGACCCAAGACAACTTCCACCCCTTATTCCATAACATTTGTGTCACAATCAGGTACAGTTTAGTATATAGATGTTCTCATCACCATTGTTTTCTGTCCATTGAAACATTTTTATGTCTGTACTTCTCTTTATTCTATAGGTCTTTTCCCAAAATGCTCATAAAAACTGTTGATGGTTTCAGCTTCATCTGTCAAAGTGGTCACTCAGGGCAGGCGAAGTTGGTTTTCTTGACACCAGCACCAGCTTAGCTCACATCACTGTTGCACTTGCCCGGTTCCTTGCCAAGTTGACCTGTCGTTGGTTCTGCAGTGTCCTCCTACAACACATAACTTGGATAACAGATTAATTTTCTCCCAGTGTTAAATCTCCTTGTGGCACACACTTGATATCCCCATCTTTCTGCATTACCCACCAGGTATACCCTGGTCCTTGGGCAAAGACAATCCCACGAGTGGGTTTGCCTTTTCCCATGGCAGGGGCAACCCACACTGCCTTCCCCATCCACTTCCCCACATGCACTCCAGGGACTTTAGCTTCTCCCACAGTGTGTAGGGGTTTTGTTTTAGCAGGACCAGGACGGCTTTCAGACCCCCTGTTGTTAACTAGCCAAGTGGCCTCTGGTAGATTTATAGCCCAATGTTTCCATGTCCCAGCACCCAATGCTCGCAGCATAGTTTTTAACAGTCCATTGTACCTCTCAACCTTCCCAGAGGCTTGTGGGTGATAAGGGATGTGGTACACCCATTCAGTGCCATGTCTCTTGGCCCAGGAAGTGATCAAATTATTTCGGAAGTGACTCCCATTGTCGGACTCAATTCTTTCTGGTGTACCATGTCGCCACAGCACTTGTCTTTCCAGGCCCTAGATAGTGTTTCGGGCCGTGGCATGCTTTACTGGATATGTTTCCAGCCACCCAGTAGTTGCTTCTACCATGGTGAGTATGGAACATTTGCCTTGGCGGGTTTGTGGAAGTGGTGCGATGTAGTCAATCTGCCAGGCCTCACCATACCGAAATCCAAGCCATCTCCCCCTATTCCAGGGAGACTTTACCCTCATGGCTCGTTTGATTGCAGCACAGGTCTCACACTCATGGGTAACCTGTGTGATGGCCTCAATGGTCAGGTCCACCCCTCGATCACGAGCCCATCTGTAAGTGGCATCCCTCCCCAGATGTCCTGATGTTTCACGGGCCCATCGAGCTACAAACAGCTCACCCTTACGTCCCCAGTCCAGGTCCACCTGAGCTATTTCAATTTTTGAAGCTCTGTCTACTTCTTCATTGTTCTGATGTTCTTCGGTAGCACGATTCTTAGGCATGTGGGCATCTACATGACGTACCTTTACAGCCAGGTTTTCTACCCGGGCAGCAATATCTTGCCACAGGGTAGCAGCCCAGATAGCTTTACCTCTGCGCTGCCAGTTGTTCTGTTTCCATTGTTGCAGCCACCCCCACAGCGCATTTGCCACCATCCATGAGTCAGTGTAGAGATACAGTACCGGCCACTTTTCTCTTTCAGCAATTTCTAGGGCCAGTTGTATAGCTTTCACTTCTGCATACTGACTCGACCCACCTTCCCCTTCCATGGCCTCCACAACTTGTCGTGTGGGACTCCACACAGCAGCTTTCCACTTCCGATGGCTCCCTACCACACGGCAGGATCCGTCAGTAAACAACACACACTGCTTTCTGTCTTCTGGCAACTCATTGTATGGTGGTGCCTCTTCAGCACGAGTTACTTCTTCTGTTGGTGCTCCGAAATCCCTGCCCTCTGGCCAGTCCATGATCTCTTCCAGGATTCCCGGGCGGTTGGGTTTTCCCATTCGAGCCCGCTGTATAATTAACGCTACCCATTTACTCCACGCAGCATCAGTTGCATGATGTGTAGTGGGGATTTTCTCTTTGAACATCCAATGTAACACAGGTAGCCGTGGGGCCAAGAGAAGTTGTGCTTCTGTACCAACAACTTCTGAAGCGGCTCGAATCCCCTCATATGCTGTTAATATTTCCTTTTCAGTTGGGGTGTAATTGGCTTCTGATCCTCGATAGCCCCGGCTCCAGAACCCCAAAGGTCGGCCTCGAGTTTCTCCTGGGGTCTTCTGCCAGAGGCTCCAGGTGAGCCCATGCTCCCCAGCTGCAGTGTACAGTATGTTTTGCACAGCTGGTCCAGTACGGACAGGCCCAAGGGCTACTGCACGAGCTATTTCTTGTTTGAGTTGTTCAAAGGCCTCTTGTTGCTCAGGGCCCCACTCGAACGAGTTCCTCTTCCGAGTCACTCGATATAGAGGACTCACAAGCTGACTATAGCCGGGCACATGCATTCTCCAAAATCCCACAAGACCTAGGAAAGCTTGTGTTTCTTTTTTGCTACTTGGCGGAGACATAACTGTTATTTTGTTGATCACATCCGTCGGAATGTGGCGACGTCCATCCTGCCATTTTAACCCCAAGAACTGGATTTCCTGTGCAGGTCCTTTGACCTTATTCTGTTTAATGGCAAAGCCAGCTTTCAAGAGAATTGGAATTATTTTCTTCCCTTTCTCAAAAACTTCTTCTGCTATGTTACCCCATCCAATGATATCATCGATGTACTGCAGGTGTTCAGGAGCGTTCCCCTATTCCAGTGTCGTCTGGATCAGCCCATGGCAAATGGTAGGGCTGTGTTTCCACCCCTGGGGCAGTCGATTCCAAGTATACTGAATGCCCCTCCAAGTGAAAGCAAATTGTGGCCTGCATGCTGCTGCTAGAGGGATAGAGAAAAATGCATTAGCAATATTGATTGTAGCATACCACTTGGCTGCCTTTGACTCTAGTTCGTACTGGAGTTCTAGCATGTCTGGCACTGCTGCACTTAGTGGTGGTGTGACTTCATTCAGGCCCCGATAGTCCACTGTTAGCCTCCAGTCGCCATTGGACTTTCGCACTGGCCATATAGGACTGTTAAAAGGTGAATGAGTCTTGCTGATGACTCCTTGGCTCTCCAGATGGTGAACTAACTCATGGATAGGAATCAGGGAGTCTCGGTTGGTGCGATATTGCCGCCGGTGCACAGTTGTAGTCGCAATTGGCACTTGCTGTTCTTCAATCCTCAGCAGTCCTACAGCAGAAGGGTCTTGTGAGAGACCAGGCAGGGTAGACAGCTGCTTAATCTTCTCTGTGCTCAAGGCAGCTATGCCAAAAGCCCACCGGTACCCTTTTGGATCCTTGAAGTACCCTTTCCTGAGGTAGTCTATGCCGAGGATGCACGGAGCCTCTGGGCCAGTCACAATGGGGTGCTTTTGCCACTCCTTCCCAGTTAGACTCACTTCAGCTTCCAATATGGTTAGCTCTTGGGATCCCCCCGTCACTCCAGAGATAGAGATGGCTTCTGCCCCTTGGTGGCCTGACGGCATTAGGGTACACTGTGCGCCTGTGTCCACTAAAGCTTTCTATTTTTGCGGTTCCGGTGTGCCAGGCCATCGAATCCACACAGTCCAGTAAATCCGGTTGTCCCTCTCCTCTACCTGGCCAGAGGCAGGAACCCACTAGTCTTGGTCGAAGTATCTATCAATTACTTCTTCCAAATGTGAAGCAGAAGTCTCTTCGTCAGGGTCAGGAGTAATACTATTCCTTCTACTGCCTCTGGGGGACTGTTCAACAGAAACTGGAGCAGCAATCCTCTTAGGGGCCCTCTTTGTTGCTGCTGTGTCTTTCCGTAGCTCACGTACCCGAGCAGCTAGGGCCGAGGTCGCTTCACCATCCCACTTCCTCATATCTTCCCCATGGTCACGTAAATAAAACCACAAGGTGCCTTGCGGTATGCGTCCCGGATTCTCCCTTGTTTGAGCCGGGGACTGCTGGCGCTTGATGGCCGAAAGATTTTTTCGTTTAGGTGAGGACGAAGCTACGTGTTCATCTAGCCGTTGGGACAGTCTGTCCACAGCTGAAATGCAGCCCCGTACTGGGGCAGAGAGATTTTCTTCCTATTTATGAAGTTGATTGGACACGGTGTCCACAGTTGGCCCCATCCCCTCCTCCCAACCCATTACTGCCAGTGTGCTGGCATGTGTTAGGGGTGCCGCCCGTACAAACTTCCGCCACATGGATGTTGTGCATTGAACTTCATCGGGGTCTTTAGGTACCTGGGCGTTGTTTAAATCACCATAAAGCATCTCCAGCACAGCTAATTCCCGCAGCTGCGGGAGGCCCTGATCCATTTGTTTACTTGGTAGACAATAGCCTCTTGATGGGGATACCTTTCTTTCACAGCTGTTAGGATTCGCCTCCAGAGGCTGATAACTTGTGCCTCTCTTCCAATTACTCTATCAATGAGCCGTTCTCTGGAAAGGGATCCCAGCTGCTTGTCTTCGTTGCCTTCTAGCTGTTGGGTATTGGCCCCACTATCCCAGTACCGAAGCAGCCAGGTGAGGATGTGCTCACCTGGATGGCGACTGAAGTCTTTTCGTAGTTCTCGCAGCTCACTCAAGGATAGAGACCGAGTAGTTTCTGATTCATCTATGATTTCAGTCTCTTCTTTGTGATGTTGCCGTGATAACGCTGCTTTAGAGCTGCTTGCCTTTTCTTCTTCTCCCTCATCTGTAGGAGGAGCTTCTTCCCGTACTAAACGACCTGATCTCCGTTTCCACTCTTTCGTCTTTACTACAGGGGCGACTGATACCATAGATGGTCGGTCCTCTGGGGTGGTCACAGTGTGTGCTGTCTCATCATCAAATTCAAGAACCTCCCTATCCCCTTGAGGGTGCTGGGCAATGTTAATTGACATCTGATAGGCGTAAGCCAGACCCCAGCAGAGTGCAGCAAGCTGGTGGAGTTCTCTAGTATTGCCAGGGTCAGGGCATACGTCTTTCAAACATTGTAGCAGTTTTCTTGGATTTTGTAGTTGTTCAGGGGTGAAATTTAGAACCATTGGAGGAGAAAACCGTGATAGGTACCTGCCCAAATCCCCCCACACACCTTGCCACCCACAACTTTGTCTTGGGACAGGTCCTTGTTTTTGAAGACATGATTGAAATTCTTCCTCCGTGGAAAGGAACCCGTGATGGAGCAAAACACAAGTTTTCATACAAGCATATTGGACGTGCTTATGGTTTTTCTCATTTCTACGTCTCAGAGAATTGCTTGTTCGGCTAACGATTTGGCCTCTTTGAAAGCGTTTGTCCTGACCGTCTCTCCATTGTTTGCCAATGCCTCCTGCTGGCCACTGGCTGCTGCTGTTTGTCTAGGTAAAGAACAGCTTGTTGCACGTGCGCTGTCAGTTTTAAGCAGCTCTGGCAAAGACGTGCATGCCTGATGGAGCTTTGCATATTTAAGAAGAGATAAAAGTGTAGCTTCCACTCAAGTGAAAAATCTTATCTGCAGACAGCCTTTCCTATGTGAGTTCAGATCCTCTCACCAGGGAGGGCCGAGACGCTCAAGTTGCTGAAGTTGTGTGACTTTCTCCGTTTACTCACGGCAACGTCTAGCCATGATGCTAACTAAAATACAAAATTTGAAATGTTGGATAATGAGGGACTCCGCCTGCTGCATAGCACAGCAGTGTCAAGGTCAGATGTGTCTCGATGAGACAACCTGAAAGCTTCATGCTTGAATGTAGTCCGTGTTCTTGCAGCAGGGACACCTTGATGAGGACTGCGTGACAGAGCTTTCCGTGTTTCACAACCAGAGCAGGGAGAGTATATTGGAATTAATATCAGAGGTAAGAACTACATGTTGTTAATTTGTTGTAATTAAGCATGCTAATACAGTAAGTAACCAGAGCGTATTGGCAGCCTCATGGCGCCTTATTCTCAGGCGTGAGTTTTGCTGTGCTTTTCCAACCTAGGGAATCCCCACAGAATTTCAGACCTGTCAGTACAGCTCTGTAGCTCAATTTTGTCTTTTCTTTTTCCTCCTTTCATTGTGTTTCCTAACCTTTATTGATATTTTCTACCATGCTAATATCCTTATGAATTTCTGAAAAGCAAAATAGACTCAACCTAAAGATGTCTGAATGAACAACCGATTTCTTGCACTGGCTGAACTCCGTGCTTTGAAACGTTCTGATACCGGAGAGAAAACTTGCAGTGCATCGCTCAGCCAGGCTATAAACTAAGCGTGGGGGAATTGCTTTTCACAAACTTTGGAAGAAGTGAATCAGTTCCTGTCCCATTGGAATATAAATGACAAAAGCTGAGCTGGCTACCTGTAGAGGAATTGTACCAAGGTGTTAGTGGTGATATTCTAACCTGGTAGAAGAGACTTACAACATGAGGTGGACTCCGGCCTTAATGTGAATCTGAAAATTGTCCTTTGAAATTTATTTTTTTTTATTCTACTGTATAGAATGAAGACTTGGGATAAAATCTTTCACATAACTGTAGCAGAAACAGACTTTTAAAATATGTGTTCTATTTAAAATGGATAAATTTTGGAGTAAATATTGTTGGTTGTTTTTTTGTTCGTTTGTTTTGTGTTTGTTTGTTTGTTTGTTTTTTCAGTTACAGGAAATACAGGAAATAATCTGAATAATCTACTTACAGGAGGAAACAGCTTGTCCAATTAAGTTTTGGCATTTACACCGTCCTTTACTAGGGGACTTCTATTGCCTTATAACTTATTCAGGCTAATGGTATTATGCTGCAGACCTGGCAAGCATTTTTCTTGCAGTCCTCATAGCAGTTGTGTTGCTGAAAATCACACCAAATGTTGATTAAAAAAAATTTTCGTATTGTACTCCCAATGAACTTGCTAGCAGGCAGCCTAGGAAGAGGAAAGAACTCGACTCCGTGTACACACTATGCAGAAACAACTAAAACATTGGTCTGTTATCAGCACTACTTCCATTACAAATCTAAACATAGCTCCACATGAGCTACTATGGACAAAATTAAATCTATCATAACCAATACAGCACATACAGGAACAATGGTGGTCTGTCAAACCTTCCTGGCCCTGAGTTGACCATGAGGGTAATGATTTAAAAAACTAGGTGATGAGGTGATTCCTGCACCTGTTTGAGCCTCTGGTATGGGTATAATAAGGGATTGTCCCCAGAATTAGCAATGACAGTGAAAGACAGGCTCCAGTTAACTTTTCTAATCAATACAGAAGCCTAAGTGCACATAGTTGATGAAGAACAGTATAGTGGAACTGCTCCATTAAAAAGGTAACCATAATCCATTGTGGGAATTAATGGAAAGGTAACAATAGATACCCAAAGATAAAGCTGAATTGGAATTAGCTGATTGTCACGAGATACAATCCCTCTTGTTATTAGGGGAAAAAAATGAATATCCTTGGGGTGGAGGTTTTTCAGGGACAGTGATGGCTAGTTTTGTTTGGGAATGAAAAATTGCTGTCCTGCAGAGATTTGACCTCATGGGTCATTCCCCATTACAACTGTTTTTCTTACAAATGACTAAACTGCTGCCCAGCAGCAAAGAAACAAATACCCTGCAGTAAAGGATTCCACCAGAGACATGAAAGCCAGGCAATGAATTAACAAAATATTTGGCGGAGAGGGGAACTGTTAAAAAAAATCCATTCTCCTTTTAATTCTCCAGTATGGCCAGTTACAAATATTAAGGACATGGTGGCTTACAGTAGACTACAGAAAGTTGAATGCAGCTACTAAACCATTGACTGCCACAGCACCCAGTCTGTCTGACATACCTAATCTGCTTAATACAGCAGGATTTAAATGATGGCTGTCGTTGGTGTTAGAGATATCTTTTGGTCACATTACCACGGCAGGAACAAGACAAATTTGCTTTTACTTTGGAAATAATACAGCCTTTTTTGCTCATTTACCCCAGAGGGTTAAGCACAGACTTGCACCAACACATGCTGAATTGGCTAAGCCATTAGAAGAAGTAAGGTTACCTGCTGGAATCACATCAATTCAATATGTAGATATCGAGTGGGGACAGTGATGAGCAGCAAGTACAAGAAGGAATGGGCTTCCTCATAGACAGACATATGCCAGCAGTGCTCATATCTGTTAGCCACTCTCACAACTGTTTGCAATTGCTGGCAGTTGTACTGATTATTGTGCTAAGAAGCTACCCATGAATGGCCAGGGGTATATTCTGAACCTAGAGTCCCTACTAGTATCAAGAAAATTCTCAATTTCACCTTTCCAACCAAATGGCACAAGCATAACACTAGTACTACAGAAAGTACAAATGAGAATTTTGAGTACAATGAGACCTGGACAGGCTGGAGAGCTGGGCAGGAAGAAACCAAATGAGGTTGTTAGAAATGGCTCAGTCTTCAAAATAGGATTAAATACAAAAAATAGGATTTATTAAAAGAATACAGGTAAGCAAACAGCGCTGGGTGCACCAGGAGTCTCCGCTCTACCAGGACGCACACCAGTTACATCAAGTAGCTGATTTTTATGCTCCTAGACTAATCCATATTCATTACTACTTCTAAAAAAATAGGTTATTATCATTAGTATTAATTAATTAATTAATTACCTTATTAATTATAATAACCTATTAAAATAGGTTATTAATAATTATAATTGGGTCCTGTGGGTCCTGAGCGAGTGGGCAGACATTGCCCATCACCAGGTTGGGTGAGGCCAGTGAGTTGCATCCCTGGCCATGGCAGGGGGAGTGGAACTAGGTGGTCTTTAAGGCCCCTTCCAACCTGAGCCACTCGACATTTCTATGACTGTAGGATTCTGGGATTCGACGAAGAAGCCCAAGACACTGTCTGTGGCAGGGTCACAACTCTTTATTTTGATGACAACCAGATGTGCCCTGCTAAAGGCGCCGGGGCCTCTTGCAGGGCTGGGGAGAGTCCGGGTTGCTGTCGGCCGTCCTCTTCGGGGGGCGCCGGGGCCCCCCCGGTGAGCTGTCCCTGCCCTGGCCAGGAGAAGAGGGCCCGTGGCTGCAGCCCGGCACTGCAGCGTGTTCTGCTTCCTCCTCTTCAGGCTCTGAGAAGAGCTCCTCCTGCTCCTCAGGGATGGGTGCTGGACCCGCAGGCAGGGTGGCACTGGAGGCGCTGGGCAGCTCCTCGATGTCAGACCCATCCGCGCTGCTGGAGGAGAGCAGGCTGGTGACAGGAGTGTCCCGGGGGGAGGCAGCAGGGCTGGGGGTGGCCTCCAGGCTGTCTTCTGGCTCCCAGGTGTCTTGGGAGCCCTCGAGCTCTGGCTCCCAGGTGTCTTCGGAGCCCTCGAGCTCTGGCTCCCAGGTGTCTTGGGAGCCCTCGAGGTCCACCTCAGGGCCGTTGTCCATGGAGAGCTGGCTGGCAGGACGCGGTTCCAGGAAGCCCAGCTCCTCGAGGTACTCCTCGCTGCAGATCTCCCCCATGATGGAGATGAGCCGCTGCACAATGCTCACCGTGTGGCCCTGCAGCAAGGGCCGCAGCTCCCGCACCAAGGCGTGCTCATCCAGCCCACAGCGGCACAGCCAAGCGACGACGGTGGCCTCCAGCATGTCCTGGTCCCACCAGGCAGCATCGAAGAGCTCCCTGGCTTGCTGGCGCACCCAGGAGCGCAGCGGACCCAGGACTTCGAGGTGTTCCCTGAAGAGGGCTGCCCATTCCTCGGGCGGGAGGCCTCTCACGGCAGGCTGGGGCATGGGCTCTGCAGCCCCCTGCTCGTCCTGGGGGCTGTCGTCTTGCGCCTCTGCATCGGGGGCCACCTGCACCTCCAGGAAGTCGTCTTCCGCCCAGATGGAGTAGCGGATGGAGGTGATGCGCTGCCTGCAGAGGGGGCAGGTGCTGCTTCTCTGCACCCAGCGCATGACGCACCCGAAGCAGAACTGGTGCAGGCAGGGGAGGATGTAGCTGGGCTCCTTGCACACCCCCTGGCACACAGGGCAGGTGATGTCCTGGGCCTCACCGCCCATGGTGTCGGCTCGCTGCAGCGGGCTGGGGAGAGCTGCAGATGGGGAGCTGCTTCCCCTGGCTGGCACCGCTGCCACAGCTGCTGTGCGCTGCAAGAAGGAGAGAGGCCAGGGTCAGTGGCTGAGCCAGGGCAGGCAGCGGCAGTGCCCCGGCCCCTCAGCAGGACAAAACCCCAAGCCCAGCCCCGGGGCACGTGTCGCCTCACAGCTCACCTGCACTGCTGCGAGCACTCCTTCCACAGCCCCGGCTGCCTGAGCCAGGCAGGGCCGGGGAAACGCAGGCACTGGCTGCGGGGACGGGCACCGAGAGCAGCTGCCAACGGCCCCACAGCACAGCTCCAACAAATCTCCCAAGAGATCCTTGCTCGGCACTCCAAGCCTCGCACAAACGCTCAGCGGGAGTCCAGGCACGAGCCAGGCTGGGCCAGGCTCTGACGGCGCCCCAATATAAGCAGCGAGGGCCGTGAGGTCACAGCCCATTGCTGGGTGACCTCACAGCCCACCGCTGGCTGACCTCAGAGCCCAGCGCTCTGGGTGACCCCCAAAAACCAAAGCATGTGTCTGAAAGCACTTGCCAGACATTTGGTGAACCCCAGCAGCTTGGCTGCCATGACCACTTCCCTGGGAGGCCTGTTTCAGTGGCCAAGCCCCGTGGTGGTGTACAATCTTTTCCTCACCTGCAGCCAGAGCCTCCAGTGGCCCATCTCCTTGCCATTCCCTCGAGTTTTGGCAGTGGCCCCAGAGAGCAGAGCTCAGCGCCGGCCCCTCTGCTGCCCTCGTGAGGAAGCTGCCGGCCGCCATGAGGCCTCCCCTCAGTCTCATGCAGGCTGAACAAACACGCGCACCTCATGTGCTCCTCATCCGTCTTACTCTCCACATCCTCCACCACTTCCAAGCCCTCCTTTGGACACTCTCCCATAACCTGATGTCCTTCTGTTAGTGTGCTGCCCAAAAGTGCACCCAGGACTTGAGGTGATGCTGCAAGAGCGCAGAGCAGAGCACAGCAATCCCTGCCCCTGAGCGGCTGGCGATGCCGTGCTGGAGGCACCCCAGGATGCTGTTGCCCCTCCTGGCTGCCAGGGCCCGTGCTTGAATCACATTCAACTTGCCATCGCCCAAAACCCCCAGATCCCTCTCTGCAGGGCTGTGCTGTCCATACAGCCAGGGTTGCCCCTTGCCAGGCGGGGAATCCCTCACTCGCTCTTCCTAAACCTCATTTCATAGAATATCCTGAGTTGGAAGGGACCCTTAAGGATCATCAAGTCCAACTCTTGACACCGCACAGGTCTACCCAAAAGTTCAGACCATGTGACTAAGTGCACAGTCCAATCTTTTCTTAAATTTAGACAGGCTTGGTGCAGTGACCACTTCCCTGGGGAGCCTGTTCCAGTGTGCAACCACCCTCTCTGTGAAGAACCCCCTCCTGATATCAAGCCTAAATTTCCCCTGCCTCAGCTTAACCCTATTCCTGCGGGTCCTGTCGCTGGTGTTAATGGAGAAAAGGTCTCCTGCCTCTTGACACCCCCTTACGAGGAAGTTGTAGACTGCGATGAGGTCTCCCCTCAGCGTCCTCTCCTCCAGGCTGAACAGGCCCAGTGCCCTCAGCCGTTCCTCGTACGTCTTCCCCTCCAGGCCTTTCACCATCTTCGTAGCCCTCCTCTGGACACTCTCCAACAGTTTCATGTCCTTTTTATACTGTGGTGCCCAGAACTGCACACAGTACTCGAGGTGAGGCCGCACCAGCGCAGAGTAGAGCGGGACAATCACCTCCCTTGACCTACTAGCGATGCCGTGCTTGATGCACCCCAGGACACGGTTGGCCCTCCTGGCTTCCAGGGCACGCTGCTGGCTCATATTCAACTTGCTGTCTACCACGACCCCCAGATCCCTCTCTTCTAGGCTGCTCTCCAGCGTCTCATCGCCCAGTCTGTACGTGCAGCCAGGGTTTCCCCGTCCCAGGTGCAGGACCCGGCACTTGCTCTTATTGAACTTCATGCAGTTGGCGATCGCCCAGCTCTCCAACCTATCCAGATCCCTCTGCAAGGCCTTTCCACCCTCAACAGAGTCCACAACTCCTCCACGTTTGGTGTCATCAGCAAACTTGCTCAAAATACCTTCTATTCCTACATCCAGATCGTTTATAAAAATATTGAAAAGTACCGGCCCTAAAATGGAGCCTTGAGGGACCCCACTGGTGACCGCCCGCCAGCCTGACGCAGCCCCATTCACCATAACCCTTTGGGCCCTGCCCGTTAGCCAATTGCTCACCCATCGTATGATGTTTTTATTTAGCTGTATGGTGGACATTTTGTCCAGTAGGATCCTATGGGAAAGCGTGTCAAAAGCCTTGCTGAAGTCCAAAAAAATCACATCAGCTGGTTTCCCTTGGTCCACCATACGGGTGATCTTATCATAAAAGGAAATCAGGTTAGTTAGGCAGGACCTACCCTTCACAAACCCATGCTGGCTGGGACCAATGACTGCTTTGTCCCCCAGGTGCGCCTCAATACGTTCGAGAACCATCTTCTCCATGATTTTACCAGGCACTGATGTGAGACTGACAGGCCTGTAATTGCTAGGGTCTTCTTTCTGACCCTTCTTGAAAATCGGCACAACATTTGCCAGCTTCCAGTCTACCGGGACCTCTCCAGACTCCCAGGATCGTTGAAAAATAATTGAGAGAGGTTCCGCGATGACGTCCGCCAGCTCCTTCAGCACCCGGGGATGAATCCCATCCGGACCCATGGACTTGTAGGGATCCAGGTGGAGTAGCAGATCCCGCACACGTTCAGGGTCGGTTGGGAGTTTGTCATCCCCACCGTCCCGGTCCTCCAGCTCAGGGCACCCTGGGTCCCGTAGCCCATCATCGGCATTGAAGACAGAGGCAAAGAAGGCGTTAAGCGTCTCTGCTTTGCCTATGTCATCGTCTGTGAGAAGACCTTCCCTGTCAAGGAGCGGCCCTATGTATTCTTTAGTTCTCCTTTTTCCATTCACATATCTAAAAAAACCCTTTTTATTTTCTCTCACAGACACAGCCAGCTTCAACTCTAGGTGTTCATTCATGCTTGAATGTAGTCCATGTTCTTGCAGCAGGGACACCTTGATGAGGACTGCGTGACAGAGCGTTCCGTGTTTCACAACCAGAGCAGGGAGAGAATATTGGAATTAATATCAGAGGTAAGAACTACATGTTGTTAATTTGTTGTAATTAAGCATGCTAATACAGTAAGTAACCTGAGCGTGTTGGCAGCCTCATGGTGCCTTATTCTCAGGCGTGAGTTTTGCTGTGCTTTTCCAACCTAGGGAATCCCCACAGAATTTCAGATCTGTCAGTACAGCTCTGAAGCTCAATTTTGCCTTTTCTTTTTCCTCCTTTCATTGTGTTTCCCAAACTTTATTGATATTTTCTACCATGCTCATATCCTTATGAATTTCTGAAAGGCCAAATAGACTCAACCTAAAGATGTCTGGATGAACAACCGATTTCTTGCACTGGCTGAACTCCGTGCTTTGAAATGTTCTGATACCGGAGAGAAAACTTCCAGTGCATCGCTCAGCCAGGCTATAAAATAAGCGTGGGGGAATTGCTTTTCACAAACTTTGGAAGAAGTGAATCAGTTCCTGTCCCATTGGAATATAAATGACAAAAGCTGAGCTGACTACCTGTAGAGGAATTGTACCAAGGTGTTAGTGGTGATATTCTAACCTGGTAGAAGAGACTTACAACATGAGGTGGACTCCGGCCTTAAGGTGAATCTGAAAATTGTGCTTTGAAATTTATTTTTTTTTATTCTACTGTATAGAATGAAGACTTGGGATAAAATCTTTCACATAACTGTAGCAGAAACAGACTTTTAAAATATGTGTTCTATTTAAAATGGATAAATTTTGGACTAAATATTGTAGGTTGTTTTTTTGTTTGTTTGTTTTGTGTTTGTTTGTTTGTTTGCTTGTTTTTTCAGTTACAGGAAATACAGGAAATAACCTGAATAATCTACTTACAGGAGGAAACAGCTTGTCCAGTTAAGTTTTGGCATTTACACCATCCTTTACTAGGGGACTTCTATTGCCTTATAACTTATTCAGGCTAATTGTATTATGCTGCAAACATGGCAAGCATTTTTCTTGCAGTCCTCATAGCAGTTGTGTTGCTGAAAATCACACCAAATGTTGATTAAAAAAATTTTTCTTGTTGTACTCCCAATCAACTTGCTAGCAGGCAGCCTAGGAAGAGGAAAGAACTTCTCCAGTATGGCCAGTTACAAATATTAAGGACATGGTGGCTTACAGTAGACTACAGAAAGTTGAATGCAGCTACTAAACCATTGACTGCCACAGCACCCAGTCTGTCTGACATACCTAATCTGCTTAAGACAGCAGGATTTAAATGATGGCTGTCGTTGGTGTTAGAGACATCTTTTGGTCACATTACCACGGCAGGAACAAGACAAATGTGCTTTTACTTTGGAAGTAATACAGCATTTTTTGCTCATTTACCCCAGGGGGTTAAGCACAGACTTGCACCAACACATGCTGAATTGGCTAAGACATTAGAAGAAGTAAGGTTACCTGCTGGAATCACATTAATTCAGTATGTAGATACTGAGTGGGGACAGTGATGAGCAGCAAGTACAAGAAGGAATGGGCTTCCTCATAGACAGACATATGCCAGCAGTGCTCATATCTGTTAGCCACTCTCACAACTGTTTGCAATTGCTGGCAGTTGTACTGATTATTGTGCTAAGAAGCTACCCATGAATGGCCAGGGGTATATTCTGAACATAGAGTCCCTACTAGTATCAAGAAAATTCTCAATTTCACCTTTCCAACCAAATGGCACAAGCATAACACTAGTACTACAGAAAGTACAAATGAGAATTTTGAGTACAATGAGACCTGGACAGGCTGGAGAGCTGGGCAGGAAGAAACCAAATGAGGTTGTTAGAAATGGCTCAGTCTTCAAAATAGGATTAAATAAAAAAATAGGATTTATTAAAAGAATAGAGGTAAGCAAACAGCGCTGGGTGCACCGGCAGTCTCCGCTCCACCAGGACGCACACCAGTTACATCAAGTAGCTGATTTTTATGCTCCTAGACTAATCCATATTCATTACTACTTCTAAAAAATAGATTATTATAATTAGTATTAATTAATTAATTAATTACCTTATTAATTATAATAACCTATTAAAATAGGTTATTAATAATTATAATTGGGTCCTGTGGGTCCTGAGCGAGTGGGCAGACATTGCCCATCACCAGGTTGGGTGAGGCCAGTGAGTTGCATCCCTGGCCATGGCAGGGGGAGTGGAACTAGGTGGTCTTTAAGGCCCCTTCCAACCTGAGCCACTCGACATTTCTATGACTGTAGGATTCTGGGATTCGACGAAGAAGCCCAAGACACTGTCTGTGGCAGGGTCACAACTCTTTATTTTGATGACAACCAGATGTGCCCTGCTAAAGGCGCCGGGGCCTCTTGCAGGGCTGGGGAGAGTCCGGGTTGCTGTCGGCCCTCCTCTTCGGGGGGCGCCGGGGCCCCCCAGGTGAGCTGTCCCTGCCCTGGCCAGGAGGAGAGGCCCTGTGGCTGCAGCCCGGCACTGCAGCGTGTTCTGCTTCCTCCTCTTCAGGCTCTGAGAAGAGCTCCTCCTGCTCCTCAGGGATGGGTGCTGGACCCACAGGCAGGGTGGCACTGGAGGCGCTGGGCAGCTCCTCGATGTCAGACCCATCCGCGCTGCTGGAGGAGAGCAGGCTGGTGACAGGAGTGTCCCGGGGGGAGGCAGCAGGGCTGGGGGTGGCCTCCAGGCTGTCTTCTGGCTCCCAGGTGTCTTGGGAGTCTTCGAGCTCTGGCTCCCAGGTGTCTTGGGAGCCCTCGAGCTCTGGCTCCCAGGTGTCTTGGGAGCCCTCGAGCTCTGGCTCCCAGGTGTCTTCGGAGCCCTCGAGCTCTGGCTCCCAGGTGTCTTGGGAGCCCTCGAGGTCCACCTCAGGGCCGTTGTCCATGGAGAGCTGGCTGGCAGGACGCGGTTCCAGGAAGCCCAGCTCCTCGAGGTACTCCTCGCTGCAGATCTCCCCCATGATGGAGATGAGCCGCTGCACAATGCTCACCGTGTGGCCCTGCAGCAAGGGCCGCAGCTCCCGCACCAAGGCGTGCTCATCCAGCCCACAGCGGCACAGCCAAGCGACGACGGTGGCCTCCAGCATGTCCTGGTCCCACCAGGCAGCATCGAAGAGCTCCCTGGCTTGCTGGCGCACCCAGGAGCGCAGCGGACCCAGGACTTCGAGGTGTTCCCTGAAGAGGGCTGCCCATTCCTCGGGCGGGAGGCCTCTCACGGCAGGCTGGGGCATGGGCTCTGCAGCCCCCTGCTCGTCCTGGGGGCTGTCGTCTTGCGCCTCTGCATCGGGGGCCACCTGCACCTCCAGGAAGTCGTCTTCCGCCCAGATGGAGTAGCGGATGGAGGTGATGCGCTGCCTGCAGAGGGGGCAGGTGCTGCTTCTCTGGACCCAGCGCATGACGCACCCGAAGCAGAACTGGTGCAGGCAGGGGAGGATGTAGCTGGGCTCCTTGCACACCCCCTGGCACACAGGGCAGGTGATGTCCTGGGCCTCACCGCCCATGGTGTCGGCTCGCTGCAGTGGGCTGGGGAGAGCTGCAGATGGGGAGCTGCTTCCCCTGGCTGGCACCGCTGCCACAGCTGCTGTGCGCTGCAAGAAGGAGAGAGGCCAGGGTCAGTGGCTGAGCCAGGGCAGGCAGCGGCAGTGCCCCGGCCCCTCAGCAGGACAAAACCCCAAGCCCAGCCCCGGGGCACGTGTCGCCTCACAGCTCACCTGCACTGCTGCGAGCACTCCTTCCACAGCCCCGGCTGCCTGAGCCAGGCAGGGCCGGGGAAACGCAGGCACTGGCTGCGGGGACGGGCACCGAGAGCAGCTGCCAACGGCCCCACAGCACAGCTCCAACAAATCTCCCGAGAGATCCTTGCTCGGCACTCCAAGCCTCGCACAAACGCTCAGCGGGAGTCCAGGCACGAGCCAGGCTGGGCCAGGCTCTGACGGTGCCCCAAGATAAGCAGCGAGGGCCGTGAGGTCACAGCCCATTGCTGGGTGACCTCACAGCCCACCGCTGGGTGACCTCAGAGCCCAGCGCTCTGGGTGACCCCCAAAAACCAAAGCATGTGTCTGAAAGCACTTGCCAGACATTTGGTGAAGCCCAGCAGCTTGGCTGCCATGACCACTTCCCTGGGAGGCCTGTTTCAGTGGCCAAGCCCCGTGGCGGTGTACAATCTTTTCCTCACCTGCAGCCAGAGCCTCCAGTGGCCCATCTCCTTGCCATTCCCTCGAGTTTTGGCAGTGGCCCCAGAGAGCAGAGCTCAGCGCCGGCCCCTCTGCTGCCCTCGTGAGGAAGCTGCCGGCCGCCATGAGGCCTCCCCTCAGTCTCATGCAGGCTGAACAAACACGCGCACCTCATGTGCTCCTCATCCGTCTTACTCTCCACATCCTCCACCACTTCCAAGCCCTCCTTTGGACACTCTCCCATAACCTGATGTCCTTCTGTTAGTGTGCTGCCCAAAAGTGCACCCAGGACTTGAGGTGATGCTGCAAGAGCGCAGAGCAGAGCACAGCAATCCCTGCCCCTGAGCGGCTGGCGATGCCGTGCTGGAGGCACCCCAGGATGCTGTTGCCCCTCCTGGCTGCCAGGGCCCGTGCTTGAATCACATTCAACTTGCCATCGCCCAAAACCCCCAGATCCCTCTCTGCAGGGCTGTGCTGTCCATACAGCCAGGGTTGCCCCTTGCCAGGCGGGGAATCCCTCACTCGCTCTTGCTAAACCTCATATTGCTGGGGATTGCCCAGCTCTCTGCTTTGTCGAGATCTCTCTGCAAAGCCTTCCTCCCCTCGATGGAGTCAGCCACTCCTTCCTGTTTAGCATCATGCATAAATGGACTCCATATGCCCTCAAGTCCTACATGCGAGTCAGTCGGGACAACACTGAAGAGAACAGGCCCTAAAATGGAGGCCTGCGCAAGCCCCTAGGACTGGCCGCCACCCTGATGCGACCCCATTTACAATAACCCTTGGAGCGCGACCCGTCAGCCCCTTGTTCACCCATCGCATTATGCATTGCTCTAGCTGTGTGCTGCCCAATTTGTCCAGAAGGAGACAGTGAGAAGCTGTCTTGAAGCTGTGCTGAAATCCAAACAGGTGCCATCAGCTGGCTTCCCCTGGGCAACCAGATGGTTGGCCACTTCATCAAAGGAAATCAATGGGGGTGGGCGGTGATGGGGAGGGGACATCGATAGGGCAGCTGACCTAAACCAACCAAAGAGACATTCCATAGCACCTGATGCCACACTCAGCAATAAACAGGGGGTTGCCGTGGGGAAGGGGGCTGTTCCTCCTGAACAACCACTGCATGTTTTGATGCCCTGCTTCCCAGGACATGGCTGAACATTGCTCGTTGATGGGAAGTAGAGAATATTTCTTTTTCCTTCTCTCTGCGCTTCCCCGCGGCCTTATTGTTTCTTTTGTTTCTTTTTCTCCCCATTCCCCTGCCCTTTAAGTAAACCATTCTCATCTCCAGCCTCTTTGTGCTGTATTTTCTCCCCCAATTTAATAGCCACTCTTCTGTGTTCACAATGTTATAAATGGCTCAGGATTCAAATTAGGATTAAATAAAAAAATAGGATTTATTAAAAGAATATAAAGGAATAGAGTTAAGCAAACAGCGCTGGGTGCACCAGGAGTCTCCGCTCCACCAGGACGCACACCAGTTACATCAAGCAGCTGATTTTTATGCTCCTAGACTAATCCATATTCATTACTACTTCTAACAAAATAGATTATTATAATTAGCTTCCGGGATCCAGTTCCTCCTACTGGAGCATGCGCATCAGTCTCCTCTGGGGGTCTCTAGGGGTCTTTCATGCTGAAGGCTCGTAGTCTTCCTCTCCCCCTTTGTACTCACTTGGCACCATTCCAAGTTTATGGAACACTTTCTGCAGGTCTTGTCTCCCAACCATCCTTCAGCTTCTTTTTTCTTCCTCTTAATCTCTTGGCCCCCCCTGGCCAGATACCAAGGATCTCATAACAGTCACCAGCAGTCACCAGTTATTATCAGTTGTTCTGAAACTCCCAAACAGGTTGACGACTCACGAGCAATTAAAACATTCCTTTCCCAGGTATTCACAGTCATCTACATAACATCTATAGCAGTGTTAAATCAATCTCGAAGAAGACAGGAAAAAAAAGCTGTAACTGTTAGAAATAGAAGTCCGGAATAACAAAAGCAAACAGGTTCATAAATTTAAGGAGTGCTTTCTGAAGACGTGATAAATTGACTAGAATGAGGGGGAGACTGGGACACACTGCATCTGTGGTTCAAGAACTAAATTGCCAGTGCAGGGCCCAGAGGCAGACAGGATTCAAACAGCATTGTTCTTTATGGACACGAATTGTTAACACATTCCTCACATAATTAATAAGGTAATTAATTAATTAATTAATTAATACTAATGATAATAACCTATTTTTTAGAAGTAGCAATGAATATGTATTAGTCTAGATGCATAAAAATCAGCTACTTGATGTAACTGGTGTGCGTCCTGGTGGAGCGGAGACTCCCGGTGCACCCAGCGCTGTTTGCTTACCTCTATTCTTTTAATAAATCCTATTTTTTTATTTAATCCTATTTTGAAGACTGAGCCATTTCTAACAACCTCATTTGGTTTCTTCCTGCCCAGCTCTCCAGCCTGTCCAGGTCTCATTGTACTCAAAATTCTCATTTGTACTTTCTGTAGTACTAGTGTTATGCTTGTGCCATTTGGTTGGAAAGGTGAAATTGAGAATTTTCTTGATACTAGTAGGGACTCTGTGTTCAGAATATACCCCTGGCCATTCATGGGTAGCTTCTTAGCACAATAATCAGTACAACTGCCAGCAATTGCAAACAGTTGTCAGAGTGGCTAACAGATATGAGCACTGCTGGCATATGTCTGTCTATGAGGAAGCCCATTCCTTCTTGTACTTGCTGCTCATCACTGTCCCCACTCAATATCTACATACTGAATTAATGTGATTCCAGCAGGTAACCTTACTTCTTCTAATGTCTTAGCCAATTCAGCATGTGTTGGTACAAGTCTGTGTTAAACCTCTGGGGTAAATGAGCAAAAAAGGCTGTATTACTTCCAAAGTAAAAGCAAATTTGTCTTGTTCCTGCCGTGGTAATGTGACCAAAAGATGTCTCTAACACCAACGACAGCCATCATTTAAATCCTGCTGTCTTAAGCAGATTAGGTATGTCAGACAGACTGGGTGCTGTGGCAGTCAATGGTTTAGCAGCTGCATTCAACTTTCTGTAGTCTACTGTAAGCCACCATGTCCTTAATATTTGTAACTGGCCACAGTCCTTTTTGGCGCCCAACGTGGGGCTCAAGGGTTGAGATAACAATAGCATTGATTGAAGTATTTACAACTAACATCTTGATAGTCATAATGCTCGGTTTTCTGGCAATACTTTTCTGTGTGGATATGTTGTATGTAGCCTACTCTCTGTTTTCTTTTTTCCTTTACATCCGATCGGAGAAAGTGTTGAAGTCTGTGCTTGTTTTTTTTATCGTGTCGTGCTGTAACATACTGGCCTTCCGTTTTGTTTGGTATTCAGGCCCGGCATGGTTATCCTTCTGGTCTCCTGGAGATTATCTTATTGAAAATATTAAGAATTACAGCGCCTTCTTTTTTGCCCCTAGCAGTCAATCAGTGGATAATATCGGGTGTGGTGCCTTCTACTTTTCTCCCTGTGGGCTAATTCCAGCATCCTTTCAGTATATTGGATACCCTAGGTCAGATATTATCCTCCTATTACTAGGTCTTGTGTTTGTCTTCTTCCCCAAGGTAAAGCAATTTATTATTATATTAATATGTAATAATATTATATATTATAATATTATTATATTATATTATTATATTATAATAATTATTAGCAATATTATATATATTACTATTATTTCTATAATAATATAATTATTAGTATATTATACTAATACATATATATACATATATAAGTATAATACTATATATACTATATATATATATATAGTTTATATATATATATATACTAATATACTATACAGTATATTATACAAATATAATTATATACTATATAATATTTTTATTATTTATATTACTATTATTACTACTAATAATAGTAGTAATATTATATTATATTATATTACAATATAACTAATATATTATATGTTATAATATTATTATATAATATTATTATATTATATAATATTATCCAAGGACCTGTCTCCAGACAAAGTTGTGGGTGGCAAGGTGTGTGGGGGGATTTGGGCAGGTACCTATCACGGTTTTCTCCTCCAATGGTTCTAAATTTCACCCCTGAACAAGTACAAAATCCAAGAAAACTGGTACAATGTTTGAAAGACGTATGCCCTGACCCTGGCAATACTAGAGAACTCCACCAGCTTGCTGCACTCTGCTGGGGTCTGGCTTACGCCTATCAGATGTCAATTAACATTGCCCAGCACCCTCAAGAGGATAGGGAGGTTCTTGAATTTGATGATGAGACAGCACACACTGTGACCACCCCAGAGGACCGACCATCTATGGTATCAGTCGCCCCTGTAGTAAAGACGAAAGAGTGGAAACGGAGATCAGGTCGTTTAGTACGGGAAGAAGCTCCTCCTACAGATGAGGGAGAAGAAGAAAAGGCAAGCAGCTCTAAAGCAGCGTTATCACAGCAACATCACAAAGAGACTGAAATCACAGATGAATCAGAAACTACTCGGTCTCTGTCCTTGAGTGAGCTGCGAGAACTACGAAAAGACTTCAGTCACCATCCAGGTGAGCACATCCTCACCTGGCTGCTTCGGTACTGGGATAGTGGGGCCAATACCCAACAGCTAGAAGGCAATGAAGCCAAGCAGCTGGGATCCCTTTCCAGAGAACGGCCCATTGATAGAGTAATTGGAAGAGAGGCACAAGTTATCAGCCTCTGGAGGCGAATCCTAACAGCTGTGAAAGAAAGGTATCCCCATCAAGAGGCTATTGTCTACCAAGTAAACAAATGGACCACTATGGATCAGGGCCTCCCGCAGCTGCGGGAATTAGCTGTGCTGGAGATGCTTTATGGTGATTTAAACAACGCCCAGGTACCTAAAGACCCCGATGAAGTTCAATGCACAACATCCATGCGGCGGAAGTTTGTACGGGCGGCACCCCTAACACATGCCAGCACACTGGCAGTAATGGGTTGGGAGGAGGGGATGGGGCCAACTGTGGACACCGTGTCCAATCAACTTCATAAACAGGAAGAAAATCTCTCTGCCCCAGTACGGGGCTGCATTTCAGCTGTGGAGAGACTGTCCCAACGGCTAGATGAACACATAGCTTCGTCCTCACCTAAACGAAAAAATCTTTCGGCCATCAAGCGCCAGCAGTCCCCGGCTCAAACAAGGGAGAATCCGGGACGCACAGCGCGAGGCACCTTGTGGTTTTATTTACGTGACCATGGGGAAGATATGAGGAAGTGGGATGGTGAAGCGACCTCGGCCCTAGCTGCTCGGGTACGTGAGCTATGGAAAGATAGAGCAGCAACAAAGAGGGCCCCTAAGAGGATTGCTGCTCCAGTTTCTGTTGAACAGTCCCCCAGAGGCAGTAGAAGGAATAGTATTACTCCTGACCCTGACGAAGAGACTTCTGCTTCACATTTGGAAGAAGTAATTGATAGATACTCCGACCAAGACTAGTGGGTTCCTGCCTCTGGCCAGGTAGAGGAGAGGGACAACCGGATTTACTGGGCTGTGTGGATTCGATGGCCTGGCACACCGGAACCGCAAAAATAGAAAGCTTTAGTGGACACAGGCGCACAGTGTACCCTAATGCCGTCAGGCCACCAAGGGGCAGAAGCCATCTCTATCTCTGGAGTGAAGGGGGGATCCCAAGAGCTAACCATATTGGAAGCTGAAGTGAGTCTAACTGGGAAGGAGTGGCAAAAGCACCCCATCGTGACTGGCCCAGAGGCTCCGTGCATCCTCGGCATAGACTACCTCAGGAAAGGGTACTTCAAGGATCCAAAAGGGTACCGGTGGGCTTTTGGCATAGCTGCCTTGAGCACAGAGAAGATTAAGCAGCTGTCTACCCTGCCTGGTCTCTCACAAGACCCTTCTGCTGTAGGACTGCTGAGGATTGAAGAACAGCAAGTGCCAATTGCCACTACAACTGTGCACCGGCGGCAATATCGCACCAACCGAGACTCCCTGATTCCTATCCATGAGTTAGTTCACCATCTGGAGAGCCAAGGAGTGATCAGCAAGACTCATTCACCTTTTAACAGTCCTATATGGCCAGTGCGAAAGTCCAATGGCGACTGGAGGCTAACAGTGGACTATCGGGGCCTGAATGAAGTCACACCACCACTAAGTGCAGCAGTGCCAGACATGCTAGAACTCCAGTACGAACTAGAGTCAAAGGCAGCCAAGTGGTATGCTACAATCGATATTGCTAATGCATTTTTCTCTATCCCTCTAGCAGCAGCATGCAGGCCACAATTTGCTTTCACTTGGAGGGGCATTCAGTATACTTGGAATCGACTGCCCCAGGGGTGGAAACACAGCCCTACCATTTGCCATGGGCTGATCCAGACGACACTGGAACAGGGGAACGCTCCTGAACACCTGCAATACATCGATGATATCATTGGATGGGGTAACACAGCAGAAGAAGTTTTTGAGAAAGGGAAGAAAATAATTCCAATTCTCTTGAAAGCTGGCTTTGCCATTAAACAGAATAAGGTCAAAGGACCTGCACAGGAAATCCAGTTCTTGGGGTTAAAATGGCAGGATGGACGTCGCCACATTCCGACGGATGTGATCAACAAAATAACAGTTATGTCTCCGCCAAGTAGCAAAAAAGAAACACAAGCTTTCCTAGGTCTTGTGGGATTTTGGAGAATGCATGTGCCCGGCTATAGTCAGCTTGTGAGTCCTCTATATCGAGTGACTCGGAAGAGGAACTCGTTCGAGTGGGGCCCTGAGCAACAAGAGGCCTTTGAACAACTCAAACAAGAAATAGCTCGTGCAGTAGCCCTTGGGCCTGTCCGTACTGGACCAGCTGTGCAAAACATACTGTACACTGCAGCTGGGGAGCATGGGCTCACCTGGAGCCTCTGGCAGAAGACCCCAGGAGAAACTCGAGGCCGACCTCTGGGCTTCTGGAGCCGGGGCTATCGAGGATCAGAAGCCAATTACACCCCAACTGAAAAGGAAATATTAACAGCATATGAGGGGATTCGAGCCGCTTCAGAAGTTGTTGGTACAGAAGCACAACTTCTCTTGGCCCCACGGCTACCTGTGTTCCATTGGATGTTCAAAGAGAAAATCCCCACTACACATCATGCAACTGATGCTGCGTGGAGTAAATGGGTAGCGTTAATTACACAGCGGGCTCGAATGGGAAAACCCAACCGCCCGGGAATCCTGGAAGAGATCATGGACTGGCCAGAGGGCAGGGATTTCGGAGCACCAACAGAAGAAGTAACTCGTGCTGAAGAGGCACCACCATACAATGAGTTGCCAGAAGACACAAAGAAGTGTGTGTTGTTTACTGACGGATCCTGCCGTGTGGTAGGGAGCCATCGGAGGTGGAAAGCTGCTGTGTGGAGTCCCACACGACAAGTTGTGGAGGCCATGGAAGGGGAAGGTGGGTCGAGTCAGTATGCAGAAGTGAAAGCTATACAACTGTCCCTAGAAATTGCTGAAAGAGAAAAGTGGCCGGTACTGTATCTCTACACTGACTCATGGATGGTGGCAAATGCTCTGTGGGGGTGGCTGCAACGATGGAAACAGAACAACTGGCAGCGCAGAGGTAAAGCTATCTGGGCTGCTACCCTGTGGCAAGATATTGCTGCCCGGGTAGGAAACCTGGCTGTAAAGGTACGTCATGTAGATGCCCACATGCCTAAGAATCGTGCTACCGAAGAACATCAGAACAATGAAGAAGTGGCTCGAGCTTCAAAAATTGAAGTGGCTCAGGTGGACCTGGACTGGGGACGTAAGGGTGAGCTGTTTGTAGCTCGATGGGCCCGTGAAACATCAGGACATCTGGGGAGGGATGCCACTTACAGATGGGCTCGTGATCGAGGGCTGGACCTGACCATTGAGGCCATCACACAGGTTACCCATGAGTGTGAGACCTGTGCTGCAATCAAACGAGCCATGAGGGTAAAGTCTCCCTGGAATAGGGGGAGATGGCTTGGATTTCGGTATGGTGAGGCCTGGCAGATTGACTACATCGCACCACTTCCACAAACCCGCCAAGGCAAACGTTACATACTCACCATGGTAGAAGCAACTACTGGGTGGCTGGAAACATATCCAGTAAAGCATGCCACGGCCCGAAACACTATCTTGGGCCTGGAAAGACAAGTGCTGTGGCGACATGGTACACCAGAAAGAATTGAGTCCGACAATGGGAGTCACTTCCGAAATAATTTGATCACTTCCTGGGCCAAGAGACATGGCACTGAATGGGTGTACCACATCCCTTATCACCCACAAGCCTCTGGGAAGGTTGAGAGGTACAATGGACTGTTAAAAACTATGCTGCGAGCATTGGGTGCTGGGACATGGAAACATTGGGCTATAAATCTACCAGAGGCCACTTGGCTAGTTAACAACAGGGGGTCTGAAAGCCGTCCTGGTCCTGCTAAAACAAAACCCCTACACACTGTGGGAGAAGCTAAAGTCCCTGGAGTGCATGTGGGGAAGTGGATGGGGAAGGCAGTGTGGGTTGCCCCTGCCATGGGAAAAGGCAAACCCACTCGTGGGATTGTCTTTGCCCAAGGACCAGGGTATACCTGGTGGGTAATGCAGAAAGATGGGGATATCAAGTGTGTGCCACAAGGAGATTTAACACTGGGAGAAAATTAATCTGTTATCCAAGTTATGTGTTGTAGGAGGACACTGCAGAACCAAGGACAGGTCAACTTGGCAAGGAACCGGGCAAGTGCAACAGTGATGTGAGCTAAGCTGGTGCTGGTGTCAAGAAAACCAACTTCGCCTGCCCTGAGTGACCACTTTGACAGATGAAGCTGAAACCATCAACAGTTTTTATGAGCATTTTGGGAAAAGACCTATAGAATAAAGAGAAGTACAGACATAAAAATGCTTCAATGGACAGAAAACAATGGTGATGAGAACATCTATATACTAAACTGTACCTGATTGTGACACAAATGTTATGGAATAAGGGGTGGAAGTTGTCTTGGGTCTGTCTGAGCTGGAGTCACCTTTTCCCTGCAGCAGCCCGCACAGTGCTGTGCTCTGCACTCGTAGCTGGAACAGCACTGATAGCACTCCAGTGTTGTGTCTATTGCTGCGTAGTGCTGGCACAGCAGCAGGACTCCTTCCAAGCCCCCAAGAGCCAGCAGGCTGGGGGTGGGCAAGTGATGGGGAGGGGACATTGCCGGGGCAGTTGACCTAACCCAACCAAAGGGATATTCCATAACACCTGATGTCACACTCAGCAATAAAAGGGGGGGCTCTCGTGGGGGAGGGGGCTGTTCCTCCTGAACAAGCACTACGCGTTTGAGGCCCTGCTTCCCAGGACGTGGCCGAACACCGCTCGCTGATGGGAAGTAGAGAATAATTTTTCTCTCTCTCTGTGCTTCCGCGTGGACTGATTGTTTCTTTTGTATCTGTTTTTCCTTCCCATTCCCTTTCCCTTTAATTAAGCCTTTCTCATCTCAAACCTCGAGTTCTCTGTGTTGTATTTTCTCCCCCTTCCTTCTGAGGAGAGGGGGAGGGAGAGAGCGGTTGTCGTGGAGCTTGGCTGCCCACCTCAGTAAAACCACCACGTCTTCAAAAACCCATTTGTGAGATCTTTAGAAATGGATTGTAGGCAATTTCACAGTGCTCAGGGGTTGGGGCCCTTGCTCAGTGAGGAGGGGCTGAGGCAAAGATGTTTGGTCAGACTGCAGAGGAACCTCAGGGCAGCCTTCTCATAACTACAAGGAGGGCAGCAAGACAAAGCCAAGCTATCTCAGCAGGGCATGGTGCGATGACCACAAACAGCAGGCATGGGGGTACAAATCACCAAAGGGAGATGGCAATTATTTGGGTGTTATATAAGGGTGTTCTGGTGTCCCACTGACCTTGCTGATGCTGTTTTAAAATAATTAAAAAAGCGAGGTAGGAATTAAAATTATTTCACTTATTGCGAACACAGAAGAGTGGCTATTAAATTGGGGGAGAAAATAGAGCACAAAGAGGCTGGAGATGAGAATGGTTTACTTAAAGGGCAGGGGAATGGGGAGAAAAAGAAACAAAAGAAACAGTAAAGCCGCGGGGAAGTGCAGAGAGAAGGAAAAAGAAATATTCTCTACTTCCCATCAACGAGCGATGTTCAGCCATGTCCTGGGAAGCAGGGCATCAAAACATGCAGTGGTTGTTCAGGAGGAACAGCCCCCTTCCCCACGGCAACCCCCTGTTTATTGCTGAGTGTGGCATCAGGTGCTATGGAATGTCCCTTTGGTTGGTTTAGGTCAGCTGCCCTATCGATGTCCCCTCCCCATCACCGCCCACCCCCATTGATTTCCTTTGATGAAGTGGCCAACCATCTGGTTGCCCAGGGGAAGCCAGCTGATGGCACCTGTTTGGATTTCAGCACAGCTTCAAGACAGCTTCTCACTGTCTCCTTCTGGACAAATTGGGCAGCACACAGCTAGGGCAATGCATAATGCGATGGGTGAACAAGGGGCTGACGGGTCGCGCTCCAAGGGTTATTGTAAATGGGGTCGCATCAGGGTGGCGGCCAGTCATAGGGGCTTCCGCAGGCCTCCATTTTAGGGCCTGTTCTCTTCGGTGTTGTCCCGACTGACTCGCATGTAGGACTTGAGGGCATATGGAGTCCATTTATGCATGATGCTAAACAGGAAGGAGTGGCTGACTCCATCGAGGGGAGGAAGGCTTTGCAGAGAGATCTTGACAAAGCAGAGAGCTGGGCAATCCCCAGCAATATGAGGTTTAGCAAGAGCGAGTGAGGGATTCCCCGCCTGGCAAGGGGCAACCCTGGCTGTATGGACAGCACAGCCCTGCAGAGAGGGATCTGGGGGTTTTGGTCGATGGCAAGTTGAATGTGATTCAAGCACGGGCCCTGGCAGCCAGGAGGGGCAACAGCATCCTGGGGTGCCTCCAGCACGGCATCGCCAGCCGCTCAGGGGCAGGGATTGCTGTGCTCTGCTCTGCGCTCTTGCAGCATCACCTCAAGTCCTGGGTGCACTTTTGGGCAGCACACTAACAGAAGGACATCAGGTTATGGGAGAGTGTCCAAAGGAGGGCTTGGAAGTGGTGGAGGATCTGGAGAGTAAGACGGATGAGGAGCACATGAGGTGCGCGTGTTTGTTCAGCCTGCATGAGACTGAGGGGAGGCCTCATGGCGGCCGGCAGCTTCCTCACGAGGGCAGCAGAGGGGCCGGCGCTGAGCTCTGCTCTCTGGGGCCACTGACAAAACTCGAGGGAATGGCAAGGAGATGGGCCACTGGAGGCTCTGGCTGCAGCTGAGGAAAAGATTGTACACCACCACGGGGCTTGGCCACTGAAACAGGCCTCCCAGGGAAGTGGTCATGGCAGCCAAGCTGCTGGGCTTCACCAAATGTCTGGCAAGTGCTTTCAGACACATGCTTTGGTTTTTGGGGGTCACCCAGAGCGCTGGGCTCTGAGGTCACCCAGCGGTGGGCTGTGAGGTCACCCAGCAATGGGCTGTGACCTCACAGCCCTCGCTGCTTATCTTGGGGTGCCGTCAGAGCCTGGCCCAGCCTGGCTCGTGCCTGGACTCCCGCTGAGCGTTTGTGCGAGGCTTGGAGTGCCGAGCAAGGATCTCTCGGGAGATTTGTTGGAGCTGTGCTGTGGGGCCGTTGGCAGCTGCTCTCGGTGCCCGTCCCCGCAGCCAGTGCCTGCGTTTCCCCGGCCCTGCCTGGCTCAGGCAGCCGGGGCTGTGGAAGGAGTGCTCGCAGCAGTGCAGGTGAGCTGTGAGGCGACACGTGCCCCGGGGCTGGGCTTGGGGTTTTGTCCTGCTGAGGGGCCGGGGCACTGCCGCTGCCTGCCCTGGCTCAGCCACTGACCCTGGCCTCTCTCCTTCTTGCAGCGCACAGCAGCTGTGGCAGCGGTGCCAGCCAGGGGAAGCAGCTCCCCATCTGCAGCTCTCCCCAGCCCGCTGCAGCGAGCCGACACCATGGGCGGTGAGGCCCAGGACATCACCTGCCCTGTGTGCCAGGGGGTGTGCAAGGAGCCCAGCTACATCCTCCCCTGCCTGCACCAGTTCTGCTTCGGGTGCGTCATGCGCTGGGTCCAGA